>NW_025335438.1:25117749-25375116 GCF_004798865.1 Varanus komodoensis
CACACAGAACTATCTCATCTAGGATTATCACCCCACCACTATTCCATCTGACAGGCCAATTCCCATACCTGTGACAGCCTCCACTTTAAAACTTTTTCATGCATTAATTTTGTAAAGGGTCCATGTGTAGACAGGAGGAACAAAGCCAGGAAAACCACATAAATAGACCTCCACATACATAATGTTCTGTAGTAGCTGGAACCCAGTGCAACTAAGGTTCCAGCTCCCATGAAGATTTATGTGCAAACATTTCCTCAGTTTAGATGTCCGCACCCAATATGTGGATGCAACATGGCTCTGCCAAAGAAATTCTACCCCTGGCTCTTCCCCTTCAATTTTGCAATGCACATTTCTTAACTACAGGATCATATTGCTTTTCTGTTATACAGGCATTCCCTGAGTTACGAATGTTCAAGTTATGAACAACCTGTACTTAAACTGTCCTGAAGCCTATTAATTTAAAAAAATACTGCCAAAATTTGTCATCACCATAGAGAGGAAGTGAAAGGGCAGGGAGAGAGAGGCCTTCAAATCAGGGCCTCCTACCCCTGCCCATCTGGAGAGAGAAATCTCCGCAGCATTTCCTTGCTGCAAAGAGGTGGCACTGGTGAGTTTGGGCGAGGGCAAGAGGACTAGAGATATTTGCAGTTTTTCCACTTGCATGGCAGTCCTGTGCCCCCAGCCCCTGCAAATGCAGAGGGGCAACTATACGTGATCTGACTTATACAAATTTGACTTAAAGATGGATTTCCATTTTCTCAGAAACAAAGCTCATGAGTAACTCAGGAACTGCCTGTGCACAGTAACATTCTGGAGGTATCTAACAAAGGTTCAAATGGAAGACAATGAAGTAATTTTCATATAGTTTACAATGTACTTGCCTCTTCTTTATTACATTGCCTCAAAATTTCTTTATAACACAGAGCATAACAACTGAGACATGATAAAACAGCTAAAGCTGCTCTACCTTCTTGGCTTTCAGGTAGATCAATATTGGGTGTTGCAGCTGTATATTCCTGGAGAAGCTGATACTCAAGTGAAAAATCTTCTTCGTACTCCACATCAGTTTCCTCTGTAATTTTTTTAATATTTGGCCCTGCTGATATAAAAGCAATACCTATTTTAATAGGCTTTTTTCATGTCTTCAACTATTTGAAATGGTAGCAACTATGGATAAATGAATGATAAAATGCAATTTTTGTACTGAATAACTCCCGAAGTGTAACTTAAATAAGAAATTATACAAAACTGGAATTACTGTGATAAATGTATACAATCTTTACTTTCTAAAAAAGCTAATTCACAAAACAGAAGGGATTACTAATATCAAAACAATAGATAATTGCCTATAAAATATTTTAGATATGTTTTGAGCTGCCCTTCTGCCAACGGATGAGTTGCATTATTTTTCCCAGACTCAAGTGCTGTCCAAGTAGAAATAAGTTAAAGTGTGAAGAAGTTCATTGCACACATTGTGTTTTCACATTTTAAAGGGACATAGGATGAACATTTGCATATGTAGATGTGGGGGATTTTCTCTCCCCAGCGTTCCACAACTATGAGGAAACTGCTTTGTCAGTAGACAGCCCCATCTATGGGGTTTCTTAGTTATAGCAAATCCTTCTATTTCAGGGCTTAAGAAGTTATCTGCCACTATAACTCAGAGTTCCACAAACCTAACCAGACTTTTTTTCCAGATTCTAGGAACATTTTGCACATTTTCCCCAAGTCCCATCATCTGTGTAAATGTATTTAAAAGCTGGGGATGTTCTAGAAGCATGCACCTGCAGACTAACAGGGGCACAAAATGAAAACAATATCCTGGGAACTCTGCTGTCAAAGCAGGTACTGATCATGAGCGTGACCAAGAGAATCTACACATACGTTAATCTGTTCCTTGGGCTTACCTGAGACCTACTAAAGCAAAGCTGTTAGAAGATATTTGCTTACATAAGGAGATGGTATGATCTTTCTTTATCGTGAGAGATCCTCTGGGGGTTTTTTCTCCTTTGTTTGGATTTCTTTGTATCAGTGTCTTTCACCTTTTCCACCCTTTCCTGAAAATCTAGAAGCTCAGGAAAGTGGGAAAGGACAAGATACCCCATTTATGGGAGCACCGACTTTTGACAGTAGTCAAAACAGGGAGATACGCAGCTTTCATGCATACTTCACCTCTCCTTTTATTCCATGACTATGGTCTACAGTTCTGATCACTGCACCTAAAAAGGATATTGCAGAGTTGGAAAAAAGTACAGAAAAGGGCAACTAAAATGATCAAGAGCCTAGAGTAATTCTCCTATGAGGAAACAATATAACAACTAGGAACTTTTAGTTTAGGAAAAAAGGAAGAGAGACGAACACAATTATGCATGGTGTGACAGTATGATGATGCACACCAGTTGCTGGGAAACACAGATAAGAGGGTGCTGTTGCACTTATGCCCTGCCTATGGGTTTCCCGTGGGCAGCTAGATGGCTGCTATGTGAACAGAACTGCTGGGCTAGATGAACCCCAGGGCTAATAAATAGCTCTTGAGTTCTTATCCCTGTAAAGCAGGCCAGCCACAAGTTGATGATCTGCTGTGTGATCCAATTAAGTTCCATCTCAAGGTGACAGGGTGGGATTCTGGAAATGGGCATGTCTAGATACAAGACCAGATATAAGTACCAGGCAAAGGATTTCAAAGAAGTACATTCTGCAGTTTCCAGCACCATGCCCAAAGTGGCTAAAATTTATTTTTTTTAAAATAATTCAGTAATGGCACAAAGCTATGTGAGCAGATATTGGCTCAATAGTGATCAAAATTCTTTACTTACTGGCTTAGTGTACTCTGCACTGTATTTTTGCAAAGTGAATCATAAAATGCTTGGTATATTACCTGAATCACAGGACTGTGATTTTTCAATCAAAACTTCCCGTATCTTCTCCACCCAAAGATAAAGGATACTTTCACCAAGGTTCTGTCTGAGACAACATACATATTATTAGATCATACATACATGGAGATATCTAATACTGTTGCTATACCTCCCCTTGTTACATTGCACCAGAAGAACCACTGCAAGCACAACAGGGATAAGCACTTCCAAAGGCCACCTTGGAAATTAGCAAAGAATAAGCAGTCCAGCTAAAGTCCTTTCTGCAAGCAACACTGACCTGCCCAATTTCAAATGCTTCAGGGAAACTGGTTTCCAACTACACTAGCAGCTGGTCCCACTAATGTTGTGGCAACATTGGGCGTTGCCCATTATACAAGTATTGCAGGCCACCATGTTGTTTAGGAGTCTTAAACATGCAAAAATTTTCCATTCTAAGAAAATGTAGAGGTCCCTGTATTGTTCTTGACGTCTTACATGGAAATAGCACAACAGTACAATGCCATGCAAGTTAATTTGAAATAAGTCCAACAGGGTCCCGTTTCTCAAATGGCAGCCATCCATGTCACACAAAGTTGTTATTGTAACGTAAAAGTACAGGTACATCAGTAGCTCCTGAGATAAGGAAGAGTTAAAACGTCAAGCACCAGATCAGTGTTAAAGCTTCTGGAGCCAGCTCAGCAGGAATCTGAAGCCCAAGGTCTAGGGAGTGATTTACTTCCTTTGTGATGTACTCCCTTTAGTTATCAGAGCTATGGACTCAAGGACACCAGCGATGGCAGGACCAAATTGCTAACTGCTAGCACCTGGAACAAACAGGTGGCATCAAAGGATTGAGAGATAAGCCATCTTCCATGGGTCAGCTGGACTGCTGTGGTGGGGATAATGGCTAGGCAGCTGAGAAGCTCTTTGCACTTCTTTGGGGGTTCCAACCTGCTACCTGTGCTGAAGATTCCTGTGATGCCCTGCTGCTGACAATGCTGTAGAAGGTAGATATTCCATGTCCAGATTAGAAGAGAGTTAGCTTTCTTATTTTCTGGGTCCAAGTGACACAACAAGATCCCAGCACTGGGGAGGGAGGTATTTGGTTGGCTTTGATCAGTAAAAATGCTGCTATCCAACTTCCCCATCCCTTCCCCATTTTACCCTGTTTTATCCATTTAACCATAGTGTTTTATCTCTCCTCCACCCCTATTCTTTAAATAAACTTATTCTTTTCCATAAACTTGTTTTATTCCCCATATTTGAGTAGTTGTACATGAAATCCTCTGTCTGGCCAGGATCTGAAGTGCCGGGAGACATCTGTGTGGTATGTAGTCCAGTTGGTCAAAAAAAGCAGGAAATATCTGTCAGCTTACCATTACAGTTATCACTTGGCAATAAGTCAGCTTTCCAAATCAGTCTGAAACATATGTGAGTCCTTTTTGCTGAGGAAAAGTGGAAGAAATGCTATATCCTTTGAGTGTACCTCAAGTAATTCTTTTAATCCTATGGATTGTTCTTAAAGTAACTCTTCTAATCACAGTATTTGTAACTACTGTGACCCTAGGGAAGAGAGCATCTTCTGAATAAGATCCACAGATTTTGATTTCCTGCTTCATCCTGTTTTTGCCACATTATTGCCACCTGCTGGAGTTAGGCAAATAACACTTTGACAGTATCTGAGTATTTAAAATATAAGTGTAATAGACAGTATATTAAAGTAGTCTAGGGGTTTATGTACACTTACATATAAATATCTTCCAGATGATTTGCAAGTTCCTCATACTCCTGCCCTTGAAGCCATGAAGCACTGGAATAAATATGAACAGTTTAGAGTATATTTAGACTTAGAAAACATTTTCGTCTTAAAGATACTAAAGCTGCAATCCTGTACACACTTATCTAAGATTGTCACACCGTACACAGTAGGGCTTACTTCTAAGAAAAACATATAGAATTGCAGTGTATGTCATTTAGAAGCTCTGGCAAAATAAGACTATCTTACTTTCCCTTCTCCATTTTAAGCTGGAACAATATCTATTATCAGGAAACATAGGGGAAAATAACTGGGAGAAGATTCAGCAGAAGCAGGACACTTCCTGCCTACTTTTCAGTCTGCTGTGGATCCAGATTCATCCTTTAGTACAGAAACACAATTTTCTTCAGAAAGTAAATTCAGGAACACTTAGTTTCTCCTGTTACCATAAAGGGCAACTGTGCACTGTGTTAATCAGCAGCTCTGTTGTCACATGAGCATTCCATGGTTTTAAAAAATAAAGACTGGATTTAAAGAAAATATTAAGAAGCACAAAATTAACATGACCTGCTAAAACTGCCAGGAATCAGGGGTGGAGGAGAAACTGAAACTGCCCAAAGCATAGAGGAAGGGGCTAAAAAACCAACATTGAATCCACAGCCATATGTTTGTGTGCATGGATGTCAGTCACTAAGGGCCCATTCATGTTAAAATAGAATAAATCCTACAACTTCCAGAAGAATGACTGGAGCTGTGGACCTTTTTTATGTCTAAACATCCATAGGATTGCGTATTTAAGGAGGGATGGGGAGGGAAGAACAGGGAGCAATGCTTGGTTCATAGCACAGAACCACACCAGGAATTCTGGAGCAATTCCTGCTGCACCTCACACACAAGGGTTATATTTATAGTCAAGAGTGTGAGCTCTAATGTTATGTTCCATAGCTCTAACTTTAGCTACAGCCTTGTCTGACTTGCATGTTTCACTTGTTTTCTCCTACACATATATTCAGCCATGGTTTAGGATTTGTTGGATTTCTTTAAAGAAAAACTCTCCAAGCTTAGGAGACAGAATTGCAGTAACATGAAGTTCCACTGTCCCAATTATTAAAAAAAACAAGGCACAATCTGCTCAACAGTCCATTTAAATTGCCATCAATGTTTATTTTATAGTTTTCCCTCTTTAATGCACTCAAACCATCTCCTACTTAGCCTCACTGTGATCACATTCCCCAAAAATGCTTGGCTGCTTTAATTTAATTTACTTGTCCAAACACCTACCATTTCATTCATGTTTGCTATGCACTCTTCTCCATGTGGAAACATTACCCAGGGAGCAAAGTTTGGATTTAGCCAACACTGATTTCAACCACAGAAACGTGCTCTTGGGTTTTTTTTCAAAGCCTACAATTCCCCACTGCTTTCACAATGGCTCAGTTTTCAGGTAGCATTTATTTATTTATTTTTTATATACTGATTTTTTTTTTTTGGCTAAAGAACTCAGAGTGGCTTACATCATTCTTCTTCTTCAGTTCTCCACCTCATCCCCACAACAACCACTCTGTGAGATAAGTTGGGCTGAGAGTCTTTAACTGGCCCAAGGTCACCCAGCTGCCTCCACAGCTGAGCAGGGACTAGAACCCAGGTCACCTGAGTCCTTGACCCACACTCTCAACCACTATACCACACTCGCTCTGAGATATGTATTACAGACAGAAGAAACAAGCCCCCTACATATTTCTGAGACAGCACGGATGTGGAGAATTGAGCACAACGCTGCTGTCAGATTTAAGCTAAGCTAACAAATGATTACATGGTATACAGTATCATCACAAGATAATGGTGACCTTAAAAGAAATGCATGCACACTTAATATTTTTGAAAAGCGCTGTTACTTACTTAAGTTGATAAATAGGTGGTGCGGCTGTTGGATATTCAGGAGGCAGGTTTACCTGAAAGATTTTTAAAGTAAATAAGTCAAGGAGATTTTTCAGAACTAGCTAAAAATGCAAAACATTTTTAAAAACATGTGATGTGCTAAAGCAGAAACATGAGTACACACAGTCTTAGTCTACAGTCCTATGTGCTAATAAAAGTGGGGCTTGCTTTTGCATGAACACAAAATCACAATGTTAGTCAATTCTGTAACATGCCTAATCTGGTGCTCCAATAAGATGAAATTTGATTTTTTTTCTATTCTAGCAGTAGCACTATATGTACAACAGAAGTAAACATACAGAAATCATAAGCCCCAAACTATCTTGACATTAAAATACATTTGGAAAAATAGAAATTCTGACCTACAAGGGAAATATTTTTTTTAAGTTGTCTAACTCTAAAATATCAGGTAACATACCATAAACTGAGATACATTGCAATAAGTTAAGGCTTTCAGAATCTTTAACAACATTTGTGTATATCATATGAGAAAAATGCTTTTAAAACTCATAGATGCGTCAAGAGTTGTTTGCAATGCAGTGCAACATATGGAGCTACTTTTTGAATGCAAAAGGGAACAAATCATCAATACATATAAAAACTCTGCACACATCTTCACATGGACAAGAATTGTCCCATCTGCTAACTAAGCTATGAAATAATTTGGAGAAGAGAGCTTTGAGAATACCCTGTACTGACAGAAAGACAAACAAAGGGGTCAGAGATCAAATCAAGCCAGAGCTTTCTCTAGATGCAAAAATGAAAAAGCTGCAGTTGTCATACCTCAGGTACATCATAAGAAAATCATAGTTTCTAGAAAAGATTATCATTCCAGGGAAAGTTGAAAGTAGGAAAAGGAGAACAAAAATGAGATGGATTGACTCCATAAAGAAAGCTGAGCAGGACTGTCGTGGACAGGCCGTTTTGGAGGACTTTCATTCATAGGGCCACCATAAGTCAGAGATGACTTGATGGCACATAACACGGAAATAGTACATTTGCTTGCAAATGTGCATAAAGCTCTGGATAGGACCTATATTTTAGGAACAGAATCTACAATAGTCTAGTTGAGCACAGAGAAAACAAAATCAGGGATAACCAAGAATTACCTTCAAACTGTCAATTGGTCTTTCCCAACCTGGTGTTCTCCAGATGTTTTGCACTACAGTTCCAGGTATTCGTCATGATCGTTCAGGCCACTAAGGGCTGATGTGTCCAAAATATATGAAGGACAGCAACTTGGAAAAACTTCCAAAGAAACACCTCATCTTCACTAAATTTAAGTGAAGTGAAGCAAACTTCACTTCCAGTTCAGTCAGTCTTCCTGTGTAAAATCTCTACATACAAAGTGAAAATTTAGATTGCTTCAAATTAAAATATATGACCTAACAGACAAGGGGTTTGCTTTAGCCAAATGGAATGTGACTTTGATTTCTTTCATTGATTATAGTAGGGAGAGGAGTCTGAAACAGCCCCTTCCCCTGGCTCACAAACATTATGATTGTTTCATTCCTAAAATTGAGGAGAAAATTCAGAAAGCAATATTTTAAAATGCAAAAGAACACTCTAACAAAGTTTGCAAAATAGCATGCCATATAGTTTTGAAAATACTCAAATGAGACTATCAAGTTGCAAACTCTAAGCAAAATTATGCAACAAACCCACCTGCAGACAAAGAGTCCACTTTGGCTGTTCCAAGCAATCGCTAATCTTAATGCAGAATATTTTCTCATCTTCATCAACTGCACACCACTCATCACCATATATAGAAGACAGGGCTTCAATTTCCTCCCTCTTAAAAAAAAGAATGTTATTTCACCCTATACATTAATATTCAGATGCCAGAACTTGCTACTGTAAGGCATGACATACAGATCAATACCAGTCTCTAAATATTCTATGTTCAACATTCAGTTGTTAAAAACACATCTTGTGCAATCTAAGAATCAGTTACATAAAGCAACATCTCTTCTCCAGGACTGCAATGCTAACTTTGCTTAGCTTTGCATCTTTAAGACCCTTTGAGGGAATCTACCCACTCTTAGATTCTCTGCACTTTTACACTCACTCCCAAGATTACATATAATCAGTTAAATCACAACTTGTCCAGTCTGTATGGTACTAGGTCCAAACATAATTTTGGTGATACAGAATTAATACTAACTCCTCCCACCTATTCAGGGACATGAGTTATGTACGCACCTTTCTTTAGAAACCTTAGGGCAATAAGAAACCTATTGCCAAAGTCCTTATGTTAAAGCAGAGTGTTAGCACAGATTTTTATAAGTAACAGGTTAAAAGATCTTTAAGAACTAATGGGGAATAGTTACTATGTGTTAGCTAATCAGAGCAATGATAATATGCTTTAGCTAAATCAGGAGTTTACCCCCAACAAACCTGATTCTTAGGATCAAGATATTACAGATATGTATTAGAAGTAAACCATCAGGTTTGAGCTACAATGCCTGTAGTCCTGAAGCAGACATCAAGTGCACCAGCCACATCCAAAACTGCAGAAGCAATTAGAGTACAACTGAGTTCAACTAACAATGTGTAATTAGCAAAATCCAACTTAAATAAGCCAAACCACATCTTACTGCAGATGGTAAAGGGTTATCTAGAGCCAACAAGCAAATGAACAAACAAACAAAAAAAATGGATGAAGGCAGTACTTTGAACCAAGGACACCTTAATTTGGAGCGATCACTTGGCACAGATTCTGTACATGCCTACTCAGCTCTAAGTCCCACTGAGTTCAATGAGGTTTCTTTCTAGGTAAATGGATAAAAATTACAGCCTTAAGAAGTCATCCTATGCATATTTAGAAAGAAGTAGTCCTAGCCAGTCATGCTGGATGTTGTAGTTTTTTCTGTCTGAGCATATAGACCTTTAGAAACTGGACCTTTAATCATGCCAGGCATGTATGTGTTCGTGCAGCAGCACAACTTATAAGAAAATAACTACAAGGTCTGGTAGATTTTTTCCCTTTTCTTAAAGAAAATACAAGTTTATACTGTACATTAGGAATACTTGAACATATTGCGCAACCTTCTCCAGAAAGAACAGAAAGTGCTTATTGCACAAAAACATTTACTTAATTTCTTGCCACAACACATGCTTGGCCAGCTTTTAAAGGATATTAAGAGAATGGAGGGCAGGTCTATCAAAAACTGCTAGCAAGGTGGCTAAGAATGCACTCCTATGCAAGCTGAGACAGAAGAAAGTCTTACAGTTCTTATAGAGCTGCGCCCTATATAGAGCTTCCCTGTTCAGAAGCAGTCTACCTCTGAATACCAGGTGCTGAAATCGGCGGGGAAAACAAGGGATAGCTTTTGCCTTCATTCCCTGCTTGCGGGTTAGCTACGAAGTATCCCCCTCGTCGCCGCTGAGCCCCATAGACCTTTGGTTTGACCCAACCCGACTTTTCTCATGCGTTTAACGTGTGAACAAGCCGCATCTTTATCCTCCCTAGGCAAGCAAACACAAAGCACAGGAACACCTTATGTTCTTTGCCCGTCCCGTTCTGCCCTATGGCCCTAATATCTAAAGGTCCTTCTTGCCCCACGCCTTTCTGCCTCATAAGGAGACACGGACTCACTTGTCTCTGGGCCGCTTCCGGGTCAGTCGCTGCCATTCCCGAGCGGAAAGGCGGGGGCTCTTTTTGAGCGCAAAGGAGAAGCGAAGCAGCACGTAACGCATGCGTAGTGGCCCCAGTGAAACCGTTCGGTGCTCCGCTGGGTTCAGGGGGTAAGAAATGGATCTGGGCGCAAAAATGCAGGGAGAACTAAGCAAAAGGAGGGTAGAATAAAGTGAAATGTAATTAAATACGAAGTCAACGAGGGAGGAGGATTGGTGTTCAAGGGCGGTATATTTTTGAGGCTCAGCTTTCGATGGTAAAAGAATAGAACTGCTTTTGAATTCAATAGAGTTCTTCTGTGACTCTGCATAAAGTTTTTTTATTATTCCAGTGTAGAGTGCAACAGTTTAAAAGCAGTTTGTTGTTAAAACTGTGATCTTATACTTACCAGGGAGTAAGTTGCATTGAACACAATGGGTCTTCTGAGTGGACATATCTAGGATTGCTCTGTTAATAAACAGTTACGCTGATTCTAAACAAAGGACCTTGCTATTCTAGTGCCTTCTGAATTTTTGCAAGTGGTCTTGTTGGATCAACAGACTCTACTTTAAAAAACGTTTGGATCAACCCTAAATAAATAACTTCCACGTGGCAGTGGTATGTGGTGCTTGCAATTTGTTTGACTGGCAGATCAAAAACAGGAAATGGCATGCTGTCAGGGGAAAAGCAGCTGTGACAGTTATCACTGGAAAAGTGCTTGTGTAAGCATTTCATAGGCACTGCATCATGTGTAAATGCATTTACTACATGTTTTAACCCGCTCTTATGTAGGGTCTTCATGACAGCACCATGTCTGATAGTGCTATATGATAAATAGGCAAGTGCAGATATCAGATAAATTTGAATATGACACACTGCATGTAGAATACTTGGACAGTAATCACTTTGTCTATGACCACCACCACATCTACTTCAACCTACATGTTAAGCCTCTAGATGGAGGCACTATTTTGTACAATCAGCGTGCGTTCATGCAGTCTGTCTCACAACAGGATCTCTGGCATACTTTGGACCCACCAGAGCCCACAATATTCTTGGAAGCAATTACATGGGACTCACTAAATGTGAACCAATGCATGCACAATGGAAGTCACACAAGGAAGAATCCCATATGTGCATCATCGCATTGCAAAGTAATTGATCCCATTAAGTGGTCTCTTTACATCAGCATTTATCAGCTTGATCCACTAACACTACACATGGACCGGCTTAAATCAGCGACACCTAACTTGTAAAATAAAATCTGCAAAGGTTTTCATTCTACTTAGAAAACATGTCTTTCCCTGAGTTCCAAAGTGTCTTTAATTAATTCTGTTACCTACTGGAGTCAGATATAACACAAGCTTTTACAGAAAAGGAATGGTAGGCATGCATTTTTCCTGAATTCTTGTTCAAAGAATTATGTAGACTTTCACTATCAATGTTTGATATTTATGTTCAAATAACCTGTATTTACATAAATAATCTTGATTTACAGACATTTTGTGAAATGACAATATTTATTTTATTTATTAAAATATTTTTATGCCGCCCCATTCGCCGAAGCCTCGGGGCGGCTTACAACAATAAGTTAAAAAATAATTATAACATTAAATTAAAAAATATAAACATTAAGTTAAAAATACAAATACCAATATAAAATAAGCCGCCCTGGCCAGATAAAATCCAATAATATTAACAATTAAAATGCCGCTTAAATAAAAAGGTCTTCGCCTGGCGCCGAAAAACAAATAACGACGGCGCCAGGCGGACCTCTCTGGGGAGCGCATTCCATAACTTAGGCACCACCGCAGAGAAAGCCCTCCTCCGAGTACCCACCCTCCTAATTTCTTTCACGGAGGGTTCCCGGAGAAGGGCCTCTCCCACCGATCTCAAGGGGCGGCCGGGCATATATGGATGTAAGCGCTCCTTCAGGTAACCAGGACCCAAGCCGTTTAGGGCTTTATAGGTCATCACCAACACCTTGAATTGGGCCCGGACTTCAATGGGAAGCCAGTGAAGCTGACGGAGAACTGGAGTCATGTGAACATAACGTCCAGTCCTCGTCAGCAACCTGGCAGCTCTATTTTGAACCAATTGAAGTATCCGGACTGTCTTCAAGGGTAGCCCCACGTAGAGCGCGTTCCAGAAGTCAAGGAGGGAAGTCAGCAGCGTGTGTGTCACTGTCGCGAGGCAGTTGTACTCCAGGTAGGGGCGCAGCTGATGAATCAGCCGAAGCTGAAGGAAAGCGCTCCTCGTCGCTGCTGTCACCTAAGCTTCCAGTGAAAGCTCTGGGTCAAGGAGCACTCCCAGGCTGTGAACCTTGTCCCTAAGAGGGAGTGCTACCCCATTCAGGACTAGGTTCAATTCACCCTCTCCGAAGCCCGATCCGCCAACCAACAGGACCTCCGTCTTGTCTGGATTGAGCTTCAGTTTATTGGCCCTCAGCCAGCCCATTACCTCGGCCAGGCACCGGTTCAGCACAGCCACTGCCTCACCTGGATTGGTGGAGAACGAGAGGTAGAGCTGGATATCATCAGCATACTGATGATTTCGCAGCCCACACCTCCGGATGACCTCTCCCAGCGGTATCATGTATATGTTAAACAGCAAAGGGGACAAAATGGATCCCTGCGGTACTCCATGGCATAGCTGCCATGGTGCAGAGCCATAGTCCCCCAGCACCACCTTCTGGAATCGGCCATTGAGATAGGAGCAGAACCACTGCAAAGCAGTGCCTCCAACCCCCAATCACGCTAGCCTATCCAGAAGGATACCATGGTCGATGGTATCAAAAGCCGCTGAGAGGTCCAGAAGAGCCAACAGGGACACACTCCCCCTGTCTTTCTCCCTGCACAGGTCATTGTACAGGGCGACCAAGGCAGATTCAGTACCATACCCGGGTCTGAAGCCGGACTGAAATGGGTCCAGATAATCATCCAAGAGTGCTTGGAGTTGTCCCGCCACCACCCGCTCTAACACCTTGCCCAGAAACGGGATGTTGGCCACTGGTCTATAGTTAGTGGCCATCTCTGGATCCAGTGATGCCTTCTTCAGGACCAGTCGGACTACTGCCTCCTTTAAAGGGGCAGGCACCCGACCCTCCCTCAGAGAAGCGTTAACCACTTCCAAGATCCAGATCCCAATCCCGTGCTTGGGATTATTTATTAACCAAGACGGGCAAGGGTCCAATAGGCAAGTGGTGGGACGTACTCGTCCAAGCACCTTGTCCACGTCATCGGGCTGCAGTAACTGAAATTCATCCAATAATTCTGGACCAGATGGCGACATTGGTATCTCCCCAAAAACCTCTGAATCAATAGTGGAATCCAGCTCATGACGAATCTGAGCGATTTTCTCCCTGAAATGCCTGGCAAAGTCGTCACATAGGGTGTTCTTGCATTGTCACATCTGTATGGCCACTTTAGTTGACCATTTAGATATTTGAAATGACACATGGTTATCTAATGTCTTCACATGAACCTAGGATTTCCTAAAGGACTGAAGTGCCCTTGGAGATGAATTGCAGTGTACATTACATGATTTCAGGAAAGATAATAAGTAACACTTCCTCAGTTTTGATGCAGTATGACAACAGATGAACTTACAATAGAAAAAGTTAAGGGCGCACTATTCTAATGACTAAGGAATGTGTATTGTATTTCATGTAGTAAGCTTTCCTGCATGCTTGCTCATTTTTAAATTATTTATTTTATATAATAGGACAGCATACAATATATTTATATCATGCTGTTTTTCCTTCAGACAACTCAAGGTAGCTTACATTATCATCCTCTACTTCTCAATCTTAACCTCACATCAGCCCTTTGAGATGGGTCAGGCTGAGTCAGTGACTGGCTCAAAGTCACCTAGAACCTACTGGATCCCAGTCCAACACTAACCATAATACTAAACTGTCTTTTTAAAATATTAATTTGCTGGTTTTAATCATGTGAGAATTCTAAAAATAAGTTTGACTAGTAGGTCTTTTTTCAAATTAGTGTTCAAAAGCAAGCTGGGTTCTGTTGCATAAGATATCTATTCCTGGAGATATTCTGAGATGTAAACTATGGAGCAGTCTACTTGTAGAGCAGAAAGTGGTGATATTGAGCAAGATTTAGGTTGCAATCTTGTGATCCCCAGGAGGGTGCCCTAGAGACCATGGGGTTTTTCAGTTCTTCCCTTCCAAGAAAAGAGGGAGAAAAAGAAAGTGATCAGAGAGGGAAACCCAATCTCACTTACCTCCAGCATGTAATTGTGGAAAGGTGCAATGTTCTGCTCTGACATTTTTACTCTGAAGCTGGAGAACACACAAGGAGTATTCTTGCAGCATTCAATGACGTTTCCCCACAAAATACCTCAGAACACCCCCAGAACAGAGAAAGGACTATTCCAGCCCTAAAGCTGTTTTAGTTAATTTTCTTCCTATCAGTAACAATGATAGGAAAACAATGGGGGCGGGGAAGGGAAAATGACACCACCACTTGTCCCTCAGCAGTCCTTTGGGTAAGGCAGTTCCTTAACCTTCAGATTTCTCCCTGCTCAACATTTTTTAAAGAACATAAATACACTCTATTTCCAGGGCTGTGTTACAGTCTTTGTCGGTACTAGGCATTCATGAGCATAAGTTTCCATGGTAGATCTAGAGATAAATGTTAACATTATATATGTTCTACGATCATAGAACTATACCAGGGGATGCTGTGTTTTTTACCTTGGACTATTGGCATACAGCCCTGGGAAGATTCTAGCTCCTAAAATATCTACAGCAAACTCCAAGACAACAGTCCAAAGACCCTAGGTATGTTTGTATCTTTTGATCTGAACATAACTGAAACTTTGCTTTAGCACAACAGAGCTAATAAAAAATATTGCTAGGGTGTCCATGTCCTGTGTCTCTGTGAAGCAGAGAATTGCCAAGCAGTTTTGCTTTTATAGTTTTATCAGTTTGAAAGAGGTTTAGAGCTCTGACCATTTAGGACAGGACTTGTACATACACATCTTTAACAAAACTTGGTAAGAGGTCTGCAAGCTGTGTTAGGTGTTAACCCATGAAAGTGCTGCTGCAAAAGAATTCACAGCAACCAAGGCTCACAGCAATTCAGATGACAGCAATTCTGTTGTTGAGTTTCATAAAATTAGTATGGATAATGCTGAGTTGAGTTGGGTTAGTATGGGTTAGTATGTCCAGTGAGGCTATCCACTGGAGCAAGGACATGAATAGATGATCTGAAGCATGTATTCATAGATCAATATCTATGGTTCACAGGCAGGAAATCTGTGGCAGAAATGTTTACTGCACAAACAGACAAGCTGATGGCATGTTTTCCAAATGTTAGTATCGCTTTTAGCATTGTACTTTGTCATTTTTGGAACAAACGATAAAGTAGGGAGCATTTTTTAAGCTGAATTTTGTAAAGAACTGTTTTGCCAAGACATGAAAAGTGTTTATTTTTCTACCAAAAGGAGACACAACACTCATCTGTAATTTAGATTTTTTTGCATGGTAAATTGCTACAACAAACAATAATATTGTTCAATTGAACTGAATCTTTTTTAGGCCCTTGGAGATTTGCAGGTGTAGGCACTCTGCTTATTGTTTCTAAAAGATAATCCCGCTCCCTACATGTCATCATTATGTCCAAAACAAGATAATCATCTCCCATATGGTGAAATGTGCTATTCCCGTTTAGCGAGTCCACAGATCTCACCATAACAAGAGGTGCAAAATGTCTATTTTGGATGCAATGGGGAAACTTGTTAGTCTTAAATACTAGCACATTCAAGAACAGGTTCATGAGAAACAAAAGCACCCAGCAGATTGTTTTGGAAGCCTGCCAGTTTCAAGTAAGAGCAGCATTTGTGAGAGTTATGCCTCCCCTCCGCATGGTGGCTTATGCAGGGCTGCCCAAAGCCTGGCAATGACAGCCGCTCTAGACTCATTCTCCCTCCCTCCCTCTGAAAAATCTTAGCAATCATTCTTGAAATGGTGAAGTCTTGGCCACTTTGGAAAACCATTTGGAAAACCATTTGCCTGTACATTGCCATAACAGATAAACAGGTTGAAGTCTTAATTGTATGAGTGCCTGAAGAAACAAGCAAATTTTAACTTGTCCTGTTTAGAATAGTAATGCTAAACACAGAAAGTATGTGAGTGTGTGTGTGTGTGTGTGTGTGTGTGTCAAAAAAGCTTGTTTCTATGTCATATTGAGACAGCAAATAAGCATAAAGATAGTGCAAACCGTGAAAGAAAAAGCAATGGGCCTGACTTTAAGAAATAATGAAATTCACAAGAAAAGAAAGACTATGAAGCATGCAGCTTTATTTAACTTCATCAGAATTTAAAAATCTAATTCTGTTGATGAAAGGTTCCATAGACCAAGCATTCAATTATTTTATTTCACTGAAACTTCCTTTATAA
This sequence comes from Varanus komodoensis, assembly GCF_004798865.1. Taxonomy (NCBI): domain Eukaryota; kingdom Metazoa; phylum Chordata; class Lepidosauria; order Squamata; family Varanidae; genus Varanus; species Varanus komodoensis. The sequence continues at coordinate 25,134,339 of NW_025335438.1, forward strand.
GTGCTTTGATGTACTGGCTGCATCTTCTGTGTTTACAACCTGCTGTGAGCTTATTTCATTTGCCTGTATTTGTAATATAGCAGTAATTCTATTCACGTTTCAAAAGCGTTTGTGATGTCCCTGACTCTTTTTCTATAATGAAGTGTTCAGATTCTTCAAGGATGAAATTGTATATTCTCATGCATTTGAGTAGGGCTTATTGCACTCAATAGCTCTCATTTCCAAGTTAACACACATAGGACTGGAATGGATGCTTCTCACTTATGCAAGGCATTAAATACATTTGATAGTTTCTGTTGCATTTTATGCACTTTTCCTATTTGTCCGATAGCCTTCTTGAGAAGTTGATCACCAGAGTTCTGCACAGGCAACAGCAGCACCAGGCTTAGCCCAGTGTACCAGTTGAGGCTGCACTTGCTGCCACTGCCTGCCCATCTGCCCCTGGCCACTCGCTCTTACATACCTGCCCACTCAGCCAGACTGCCTGCTTGGGCGGTCTGCCTTGTGCCCACCAGCAGGGCTCTTGTGATAGATTGGCTGTGATATCATGGGAGGTGTCCTGACCTTTCCTGGAAGCCCCATGGCTGGGGACAAGCAGGTAAGTGAGCACCCAGCTGGGCAGTTGTGAGAGCAGCCGAATGAGCAGGTGGGTGGGTAGCGTGGCCAACCTTGCCATGACGGAATGAAGAAGTGCTAGCAGTGGCTGGGCAGTGTGTCCAGCGGATTGTTCTGCAGAATCTGCCAGCTGCTCTCCAGGACACCCACTGGAGGCGGCGGCAGGCCCTCCTGCAAGCAGCAGGGGCAGGAGAAGGGGCCGTCCATTGCTCTTCCTGCTTTGCCACCTAATGAGCTGCAACAACCTGCGTGATGACAAGGTCAGGCCTGAGCACTACTATATAAATAAATGTTCTGTATTATTTTGATCAAGTTCCTAAAGTGCTGTTCTTTAGCACGTCATTGTGGTGTTGCTTTACAGTACTGGGGCTACTATATTTCAGTAACAAAAAACAAAAGAAAAACAAAAACCCCCTACACTTAGTACATCTTCTCATGAAACGCCCTGGTTTCTCAATACTAGCAGCAGGTTAAACATGTAGTGCAAGTAATATTCCAGTTTCCTCTTGAACATTTTTTTCCTGACCTAGTAATTTATCTAATGAGAGATGGAAATTGTGTTTCAACACTGGCACATTATTGTGGCACATAACAGAAGCAGTTTCAGCAGTATCAGGGTGCTGTTGCAAAAGTATCCTTACTGAAGCCACAAGTGCAACACTGAAGTCTAGCAGTTTTGGACTACTGCAGAAACTGCATATAAGAAATTAGGAGCCAAATTATGCAATCAGTTTGAGATTTGGCAGCAAGATGAACAAGTGGGTCCTAGACCAAGCCAAGGCAACAAAATGACAAAATTTGAGGCTGTCATACATAGGCCACATCTTGAGAAAGCAAAACTCCCTGGAGAAGACAGTAACATTAGGAAAAGTCAAAGGCAGAAGAAGGAAGGCCAAATATGAGATGGATTGGCTTCAAAGAAGGCCACAGGCTCATATTTATAAGAGCTGAACAGGGCCATTTTGGGAGGCTTTTATTTATAGCGTTGCCATAAATTGGAGACAATTTGATGACACATAACAACAACAAATGCAGCAGTGCCATCTTCCCATACTAAGAAAGATGATATAAAGAAAAATAAGAATTTAGCAGTCAGTTAAGTAGTTCCATTACTTTTTCTTTTTTTGCAAATATCAAATTTTCATTTAGTTTCTATGATCTTTAAATATTTATTAATCATGTATTTACACACCTTGAAACTTACGTTGTAAAAGCGTGTTGGTGGGGGAAGATTTTTTTCAGTAAAATTTCATTTGTAAAATTATTTGGTGAATCAACTTATTCATAACATGTTATGAGCTGCGCAGAAAAAATGCTAAACCCCAAATTTTGCAAAAACTTAAATTTGCACAGACTACTACTATTATTTGTTTCAAAACTGTATTCATTTACAAAAACTAGAATACCATAAACAGCTTTATGAATAACCTAAAAATGTCATAAAAATATGTTTTTTGGTTTTTTTACAATTTTGGAGTAAGTAATGTTCCAGATGTAAGGAAACTGAAAGGTTGAAGAAATAAAGGAACCATCCATAACGTAAATTTCCAGAACACTGCTGCACATGTCTAGGTAAAAATTAATCGCAGTTAAATGCAGCTAACTCCCAGGTAAGTTTATATAGGTTAGCAGGCTGTCTGGTATATTTCCAGAATAAAGGGCTTTATAGCATCATTGTACATTCTGTGCCTCCCCGCCATCACGCCTGGAACGTTTTGCTGACATTCCGAATTTACACGTGGCTGAAAGAGTTCTGCTTGGATTCTCCAAGCGGATGTTTCCGTTTGCGAAGCTATTCCTCGCTTGGCCAATTCAGTCTTATTGCAGACTTCGCTGAAGCAATGTCCTGCAGCCCACTTCTTACTTTAACGGGTTTTACTCTGCGTTGGATTGCAGTTCTATTGAGACAACCTGGGGCATACCGCAAGCCTCAATCCTGGGCCTGCTTATTTGACCAGGTCCATGAAACTCAACAGCAGTTGCACAAGGTAACTCGAGGTGAGAGAGCTCGCGAGTTTCGCTCAGTTTAAAAACGGATAACGTCAGTGATAGCATAACTGAAAACAAATAGGTACATTGCACACATGCTAAGTCCTTCACAGGACGAGCTTGCACAACATCCTGCTCTGTCCAGAGCGGTCAGCTCGGGGCTTCTTCGGGAACCAAGCCTGTCCCATGCGAGCGAGCCTGGCGCTTTCTCCGTTTCTTCGGATCGGAACGATGCACTCTCACGACGGCGCCGGGGCGACCACGGCGCCTGGACAGGGTGCCTTGCACGGCTTGGCCGCAGGGAGGAGCTTTGCCTCACCCGCTGCCGGCTTCCTTTGAGCTTCGTCTCTCTCGGCAGGCCAGGAGGAGGAGGAGGAGGAGAAGGAGGAGGAGCAGCAGCGAGGATTCCTCCCGGCAAGGACCAGCTCGCGGTCACGTGCACGCGCGGGGAGGGGTGCGAACTATAAAAGACCAGGAGGGGCGGGGCGAAGGGGAGGGTTGCGCGGAGCGAGTGGCGGCGCGTTTGCAGAAGAGGCCTTGGTTGGCCGAACGGAATTGCTGCCGGCCTTGCGCCGCCGCCTGAAGCGGTGAGAAAGAGGGTGGAGAGAGACGCGGAGAAAGTGAGAGTGAATGTGTGTCACACGCGCGCGCTCGCGCCGGCCGTGGCCGCCAGGGACCGCGTGCGCGCGCCTGGCTGGGTGGGCTGCGCGCGGAAGTTGGGAGCTTGTCTGCTCTGCGTCGGCAGCAGCGTTAACGATGGGAGCGCCTCCCTGGAGACGGTTCGTGCGGTCTCCGTCCAGGTCTTTCCCCCAGGCACGGCGCCCAGCTCAGCTGAGCGGCGCCGCCGCCTGGGTATGGTGCTCCCGTCCGTGCTCCAGCTGGCGGTAGACGAAGGGACAAGTCCGCGTTGGATGTGCGCAAGCAGTGGCTCTTTCGGTGCTGTGCGTAATAGCGCGCTGCAGCACGCTTCTGGATCCCGTGATGGGCCGCAGAGGATTCTGATAGATTTTGCCTAAAAGGATAGCATGTTTTCTAGTTTCCCGTCCCTGGGAGAGCGGCATTTCTTTCTAGTCACGAGCATCGCGTGTGGTTGATTTCTTAATCTTTCGTACTAAGTTTGGAGAAGTGTTCGGACCTGCTGCGTTGGGAATATTATGAATGAGTGTAGCGTATAGGAGGATAGCCAACTCCTTTTTTGGAACACAGGAGTTCCAGAAAACTCCTGGAACAGTAGTACAATACAAAGAATTTGCTGGTGCTGGACCCATACTAGCAAAAGTTTCAGATGCTGAATTTGTCACTGCCATAATGCAATGGCATTAAGAACATTTTGTCAGCAAGCAACTCTTGGGTGTTGACATTCATGATACTATTGTAAAACTTATCCTGGCAAGCAGCAGGTTGTGCAACCTCTTTAGGTCACAGATGGGATGTGCTTAACATAAAAACGTGTGTATAGTCACAAAATGTGCAGTCTATTACAATTTGAATACTTCTTTAAGACAGGTTACAATAAATACTACCTGCATTTGTAAGATGGCAGGGTCAACATGAAGTTGCCACAAGCACGCTTAACAATAAATGTGGGAGCCCTGAAATGAGAAAATGATTCAAATGTGTGTTTAAAATAAAAAAGGCATGTCTGTTGTCCAGTAACAAATATATCAGAGTATTTTCCTAGAGCTTTGAATAGGATAAAAATGAGAGTCAGATATAGTGTATATAGGAGCAGTGTGAATGTCAGATTAAATTAAAATCGTGGGAACTTGTTATCCTGTAAAAAAGATGGTTTACCTGAATTGGTGGTGATAAAATCAGTTGCATAAAAACCTCTAAGGAAAGTGATTCCAAGTTTTATTTGTTCTTTTGGCAAAAAGAAAAAAAAATCTTGCTGCTATGAATTTTTCCTAAAGTTTGAGCTAAATTGGCCTTGTAATTTAGTTATTCAGATAATTGGCACAGAATTCAGTAATCTTAGCATGTTATCTGCCTAAATACAGGTTTTAGAGCATACAGCTCTACAGACTGAATTACCATAATTTGATGGAGATGTAAATCAATTGATTGAATACTATATTTAAGGTTTGCAATATCCTGACCTACAATAATCTGGGCCTGCCGCTCAGCAGTAGAACACATGCTTTGCTTTGCATGCAGAAAGACCTAATCCCTGGCATCTCCAGGAAGGGATCCAAAAACTCCTGCTTGAAATCCTGGAGAGTCACTGTCAATCCATGTCAGTATTATTGGGCTTTAAGGAGCACTGGCTGTGCACATGCATAACAGCAAGCCATGCTGGAAACTACATAGGCATGGCTTGTCATTGTATGACTTCAGTATCCAGTTTGTTGCAAGGTTCCCACAGTTCACAATTGCTTGTTGTTATGTATGACCCAGTTACAATGTTTCTGTCAGTTACCACATTTTGTCCTTCAAGTTTGGTGGTAAGAGCAGCCATGTCTGCAACAGACACTCCAAACTCCATTTATCACCGCCCTGTTCTGCTTAGCAGCTGCTAAGACAGCTGCAGCTGCACTCCGATAGGCTGCTTCGCCTGCCTTCTCTGTTGGTGCGCAACTTTCCAGTGCCCAGCCACAGTAATGAGCTCTCAGCAGCAGCACCACCACCCTGTCCCGCCATGTTGCCTCCAGCAGCAGCAACCACAGAGGCAACAGTGCTTCGTGCTCCTGCCTGGCTGTAGCTGTGTGATGGAGCAACCCTTTGAAGTGGCACCATGCTTGTGCCACTGCAGGAACCTGTGGTCTCATGTGCTTAAGGAGCACTCAGGCAGCTAACAGGGCGAGCATCCCAGTGAGCCCATGTCTCCTGCTTTTCTGTTGCTTTTCTTTTGCTCCTGCTCCCATCTTGTCCCCAACAATTCCAGGGACTCACCACAGGCCCCACTGTTGCCTGCCAGCAAACCTTCCAGGGTGGATGCTTAAACAGATGCCCTTGGGAAAGTCTACCCAGCAGGATGTGCTCCATCTATCATCAGGACTTGTGCCCTCCTTGATGCTCTCTGTGCGCCTCACTGCAGGGCGTGGCAGCCCATTGCAGCGTGGACACCATACATGTGCAGGGAGTGGTTAGAAGTGGGTGTGTGGCTGGGTGTGTTTGTGCATGGGCATGGTGTGTGGGGGCAGTGGGGAACACTTCTGAAGCAACAGTGCTACTCTGACAAGTAGGCAGTCGCTTTGCTGAACAGCCCCCTCCCCAGGGGAATGTGTTGGCCAATGACAGAGAGACAGGCAGGAGTGGTGTACCCTGGGATCGATTTTCAACCATGGGGGCTGATGGGATATGTGCTGCCATTTGGAGGGAAAGTGGAGATGCTTAGAAACCATGCAATGTATGAACATAGGATGCAAGATAGGATTCCATGCCATGTGGTTACCATGCAACATTGTTTAGCATTATGTGTAAACATACCCACTGTGTATAAAGCAGCTTCCTAGATAAAACCATGGTTTAAATTAGATATAGAATTTTTAGATGTTCTCTCTTGAAATAATAGGGCTGAATTAAATATCCTTATTGGTTCTGGACAGGACACAATTCCTCTTTGCTATCATATTACAGTTATCTGCAATATAACATTCCCAGAACTCCATTCCTTTTTTGGGGGGAATGTTAAGTTGTTCCTAGTTTATATGTTGGATGCATCTGGACAGAAGAATCTAAAAATTAATGAGCTTTACGCAGCTATTTCGCTCCTTCTTCCTTATTTTTTTTCTGGTAAGAAAAAGGATGAAATAAAGAGTGGAAAAATGGAAAGGCTACAGGTTAAATAGATTCCCTAGATTACCTGTACAATTCTGTGAATGAGACAAGACAGTTGCACACTAAAGGCTTTTTCTGAAAGCACCAGTAGAGATATTCAGAAGGGTGAAGTTATGGTTTATAGGGAACTCGTAAAATGCCTCTTACTTAGAGCAACAACATCCTGATTATCCATAAAGGCCAGCTCCTTAAATACACATTTTACAAATGGGAAGGAGCATAGAATATTTTAGAAGCTTAAAATACCAAAATAAAGTTGAAAAGTCTCTACTGTTTGCTGGAATGAAATTTTCTAGATACTTTCTGTTTCATATTTGGGCAGTAGGATATGCCAGACAAAAGGTTAGGAGATGGATATGAAATTTTCAGTTTCAGCAAAAATGATCTTTATGGTCTTAACTAGTCAGCAGATGAAATTGTTGAATAATGCAAAGGGAATTTCAGCATACTGCAATTAGTGGAGTAAGCATTTGCTGTCGTCATGCCCAGTATTGAATAATGAAACTATTGGCACAAGTGTTTTTATGATACATTATGCTTCTCCTGCCTTATGGAAATCACAACACTTCATGGGATTAGGCAAATGATGAACCATCCCATACTGACATAGCCTCTGCATCATTCTTTCAGTATAGCCAACTGTTAGAGCCCCTGGTAATTCTGTTCACCAGTGTTCCCTGCTTCCTGATGCAAAGGATGGAAACTCTCTAGCAAGAATATTACGGCAAGGTTTAAGCATTCTTCCCACCACTTTGCTGAATCTAGCACCAGTAAATTCCAGACACTGGATCGCATCATGGTTGTGAACCCACTGGTTAAGTTCGGCGTGACTAATGGAACTTCATGATTTAGTTCAGAAGCCAAAACCAAATTCTCAACATAAACTAAATACTATATTTTATCATGGGAAGCATAAGAAAAGGACCAGCTTTAGGGTGACTCTGGTTAAAACTAATTTCTGCAGAAGTCTGACAGAACAAGCTGAACACGTTTGTCATAAATTGCATAAGAATGACAGTTGGGTATTTATTAAAATGTTTTTGAGAAATTTGAAGTGTGTGTGCAATGAAAAAAGCAAGTGTCTGTACCAAAACGCCTCTCCCTGTCCCATTAAATTTGGAGTGCAGAATCGCAGTCCTGATGGCCACATTGGCCCTCTGGATTACTCAGATGGCCCCCACCTCTTCCTCCAGTCCATTCAGTAATTTCCTAGCTTTTGTACAGTTTTTCTGCTGTTCAAAAAGGCTGAACTGCAGCTCTGAAGTCTTAGTTGTGTTTGAAGCTTAAGTGCTTTAAGCTAAACTAGCCTGGTATTTTTGATATTTTGGTCATACCTCCTTTACCTTTGGCCAAGTAACCAGTAACTCTGTGATGTGTGTACACACACATTTACCTGGAACTCACAGGATGACAACCCACCATGAGTAAGTGGCCATGGTAAGTTGTTAACATTCTCCAAACCTGGCACACTTTCTGCAGGATGGATTATTTTTCACAAATAATATCTTCCTCTTAGAAATGTGATCCTTCTTCTTTATGTGTTGAACAGTCAGTTCTGTGCCCTCCACCTTTTCAAACTTTCCTGACTCTCCAGTTACCCCAGGAAGAGGAGGTATTCACTGCCCTCCCCGTAACCCCATTTGGGACTCTTGTTAGAGCACTTACTGCTGCAGAAATATACACAAATTTAATGTCTGGTAAATAAATGAAGGGGACTTTTGTGAACCTGTAATAGTTGTTCCATTACTGCAATAGGGGACTGTCAATTCAACACTTAAAATTGAGAAGACTGTATCACTAAGTGGAGATATTGTCCTCCAGACAAATTTTTGGTGCACTTCCTTTTTCCACTTTACCAGAGCTTTTCCACTGACAACTTGGCAATTGGTCTCTGACAACTGTGTGCAAGTTAGTCTACAATATATGCAGTCTTACCCTGTCCATCTCTCACTGGTTTCCTTCATGAGTTCCTTTGACAGCTGGGAAAAAACCAAGAAAATTGACCAAGCAAGATGACATACTTGCATGGTTGTGGAAGACCATCCGAGAATAACTTAAAAATGACTCCACCTGTACAACTTTCAGGGGGCGAAAATATTTTAAAATATACAAATTGTGCTATGTTCAGATTTTTATTTTTTGTGGGGGAGGAGTAAACAAAAATGCATAGTAATCAGAGCAGGGAGGGTAGACAACATGGCATGAAAGACACTGCGATATTGGCTGGAGAACTGAATGGGAAGGAGGGGGAGAACAAGCTACAATGAACCTGATCATCTGTCAGGCATGCCTTGGATTGTCTGGTAAACAAGCAACTCATTGTGCCTAATTCACAAGGTGGCTTAGCATACTGTACAAATATGCTCACTGCCATGATGAGCTCCTCCACTATTTACTAGTATATGACTGATCTTCACTAAAATATTTTAATCCTAAAAACTAGTTCTAGTTGCAAAGGAAAAGATGAAAATACAATGTCAATATGTCTTTTTAAAAAAACTAAGTTTTTAACCCTGTGCCGAACCACAAAAGAAGCTTTTAATGTTTACCACTGAGCTCCAGAATTAATCAATTTACTGTCTTATTTTTCAGTATTTAGCTCTGCAAACTGTATGCTTTAATACCATATAATGGAAACACTTCTTATTCAAAAGAAAGTTTTGAGTCATTTCCTAGGTATATAGTGGTTGCAGACCCAGCACCATCTGGATTATGCAACAACCCTGAACTCCCAAACTTTAAAGATAAAGTAGCCAGTGTGATCTATTTTAGAACAATGTATAGTAACTCTCTGATAGATCTGAAGGTCACTGTGCAAACACTGATGACATTCTCGAAAAGTTTGCCAGTTGATAGCTAGGTCCATAGTAATTCACGTGTAGCTTTTAAAGAAATTCTACCATCCTGACTGCATACTTTTCTGTTCACTCTACTATTTATAAGTATACTCCATTTGGGCCCTGTATGGTTTGCCTTCTACACATGTATTGCTACCCTCACTATATTGATTAGTCTTGGATATGTACATTTAACATTATCTATTATCCTTTCTCCCCCCACCTCTAGATTGCCTGATATTTAACAGAGTCTTAAGTTCCTCAAGATGCATGTTTGTTATATAGAAATTGTTACACCAACCACTATAATTTACAACTTGCTGGTACCATCCTCTCATATTCAGTTATGTTCATATATTCAATAAAGGGAACCGAACACTCTCAAAAGAATCAAACTTTCATTGGCCTGCCATAGCCTGACATTTGTGGGACATTTGTCTACAATTATTGCTATCTTCCATATCAATTTATACCATCCATTCAAATCTGTAAATTTAAGATCCTTCCATTGTGACACTATTACTCTTCTAGCAGCAAATAAGAGATGTGAAATTATCTGATAATCTTTCATATTTACATTCTTTTCAACAAAGAAGTCTTGAATAAGTGACAACAGATGCCCCTTAGAAGCCAAATATTTGCCCAAAGCTGCCTTTTCTCATAAGGAATTTCAAAGAAGGCAACTCTTGGGCTCTTTCCCTGGCCCTTGTTTTAACACAGTCTTGACTGAACATAGTGGCAGATTAGCAGAATAAAAATTCACTCTGCTGCTGGAATTGATGGATGAATTGCTAAGCAAGCAAAGATGGATTAAGGTTAAGAAAGGAGCAAGAAGGAAGTGATAAAGCACATGCTTTGCATACCAAAGGTCCTCACTTCAATCCCTGGTGTTTCCAGAACTAAGAGAGACTCAGATCTGAAACCCCAAAGAAGAACGGCTGCCAGCCAGCATAAAGAATATTGAATCAGAAGAATCAGTAGTCTGGCTGTATAAGGCAGCTTCCTGTGCTCCTAATGCTACTGCAAAAACCTTTTGCTGTTCACAAATTAAATGTTAATTGAAGAGGTGCACTCAACTGTATCCAAACTTATGGATAAACTTGTCTAGGTTTGAAGAAGGTCAAGCCAACTGCTCACTTGCCCAGCGTCCTGCTTCTCTCTGGTGCCAGTCAGATGCTTACTCGTGAGATGCCTCAGGGCATTTGGCAGCTGGGCAGCATGGAACACTAACTGGAATTCAGTAGAATGTTTCATGGTAAACACGTTTAAAGAAATGCTTCACTTTTATCTAAAGCCATAGAAGAGTCTGTTGACTGCTTTCCTTTGCAGCAGTGCATTGTTTTATATGCTGTTAACTGAAGTGTCTCTTTTAGAATCAGACTATTTATTTATTTGGATGCTTCCGCTAGATCTTTTTTGAAAGATCTAGCACTTATTCTGTCTTGTGATGTATTCAATAACTTTTAAAAAGTGCATTCCGTCTCCTGGGTCTTTGAAAGCATGCTGCTTAAGGTAGCTTCTGTTGATGAACATCTTGTAATTATGTGTATCTCTAATCAGAAACTACTTAATAAACTTACTCTTTAAAACATGCTACCTTCTTTTGAATGTGTGTGAGGAAATGGGGGGAAAGTAACAATCACTTGGAACTCTAGTACGTTTAAGAATATAAAAATGATATTGAACTAATTGCATTGGTGATATGACAAATACAATTATATTAGCAACATACCTGACCAAACACATAAAATGAGTCTAAGTAAGACTATAGGCCTAAATTTTATTATCTTGTAGCTATTATGATTCAGTGATAGCCAGTATAATCACATGACTACTTGTGTATTCTTTCATAAAATTGAAGGATATAAATATGTGTGATTGGATGAATTTAATGTGGGGAAAACCTCCAGCAAAATTATTTGAAGACATGAGATCTAAGGGGTTGTGCTCTGATCTTCTGTATACCTGACAGAATTTCTTTCAACAGCTTTTGACCCCCTGTCCCCTCCAAACTTTTCTTGAAACTTGAGAAAATTCTGCCAATTACTAGAATTGCTTTCAGGGAAGTATAGAACCTCAGCAAGAACAACTGGCAGACTGCGGTGTGCTCAGGAATGTATTTGATTTGTGGAACGGATGGGTTTTTTTAATAGCTAGTATATCCTATTAAAATGGGTTTGTGCAAATACTCATTGGTGTTGGCTAGTATTTCCTATTAAAATTAAATGTTTATTTGGTTTCTACTGCATCAGGTGAAAACTATTCTGTTTGAGGAGACTTTGGGTTTGTAAGAGGTAAAAAGGCAGGATATTGATATAAAAATAAATAATAAATAACAATCAGTATTGATATCTAAGTAATGCCTTAATACTATTGCTATTTCATTATTTGTATGGAATACTACATTTTTTAACTTTTTGTGAATATTAGGTATCCTGAGCCATACTTTCTTTAGCAGAAAGGTAGGATACAAGTTAGTCAGATATATATAAAAATAAAACCATATCTGTATGTTAGCAGAGATGAACACAGAAGCAGAGCAGCAGCTTCTCCATTATGCCAGAAATGGAAAAAGTGAAGAAGTCCAGCAACTATTGAAAACAATGAATGAAGAGGAGGTTACCTTTAATATCAACTGCAAAGGTTAGTATGCATTAGCTTGCAAGCAATGTCAGCAGTATTTGGAAGTATTGATATTAAGACTTCATTTATAAGCAGTCTGTTGTGCCTACAGCAATACTCTCTGAGCAATTTTTAGATATGGTGATATTGGTATATAGCATATAGTAATTTTGGAAAATTGAAGAGCACATATCACAACACAACATATATCTTCTTAGCTCTGTAAAAAGATGTTTTAAATAAAATGATTGAAAAACTTCATGTTACCTAGCAGTTCTGCTCAACTACTTGCAAATGTATCAGCTATGATTTGAAAAAAAATGCATTGATGGATTGCGATCTATTCCGTCAGAGAAATGCTACGCTAACACTAGGGATGTGCAAGGAATCCATTTGGGGGTGGGAATCCATCAGCTCCCTGATCTCTATTCCACTTTGGAGTGGCCCTTAGCCCTTTTTGTGAGTGCTCATTAGAAATCAAGCCTCACATGCTGTGCACGCAGCGGCTGTCTTTGTGCTCAGCCCTGCCACCATCAATTGCACCAAGCACGGAAGAAGGTTGGCCATCGGGACAGGCAGCTGGCATGACCACTCGCTGTGACCCTCTTCCTTATGCTGCAGCTGCTCTCTGGGCAGCTGCATCTGATGGGGAAGGCTGCCATTTGCACAACTGGGGTCCACAAGCATTCACAGACTCCCTCTGGGCCCATCTTACTTTGCAGGACCAGGCCAAGCATGAGAGGAAGTCCATGGATTCAAGAAGGATCAGTTCTGAAAGGGTTCTTCCCAACCCTAGTGACAACAGCTGCTTTCAGCCTGTTTCTTCTCTTCTGTCCTCCCAAATGTCTAGATCTTGCTAAGGTGATAAACCAGCATTCAGACTATACCTCTTCAAGGTGTGTTTGGGTGTTCACATAATAGAATGTTCCTCTGAACATTTTTTCCTTTCTTTTGAACATAGAAAATCAGCTGAGAAGGAGATTAGGCTAGAACCCTCCTCCCTGACATCCATTTTTCTTCTTAGTGGTAGTAATAGTATTGGTGTTTATTAACTGTATGCTTCACTTCCTAATACAAAACTTACATACACAGATATAGAAATACAAAATTACTATAACTGAACCCCACAAAAACAGAAATCAGAATCAGCACAATAATACAGATATGAATATACACCATAATATGTAACTTAAAAACAAAGCAATAGGAAAAGTGTTTATCCACAGTACCCAAAATATCTCCACACCACTCAGGACATACTGTCCTCTCTTACAAATATACAACTTCCAAAAGAGGTTACTGTGTCATGTGAGTCCAGCCAGGAAAGGTTATTAGAAAGTAAAACAACTTTGCATAACCCATGGTCTGTTCTAGGGTTATGCAAGCACTGTTTAGCCCTTCAATAATCCTTTCTGGCTGAGTTCACATGACACCCAACAACCACCCTCCACCCAATTGGGAGCTGCATATTCATGATGATAGATGGCACATGCCATGTCCCTTTGAAGATTAAGTAACCCATGATGGTGCGTCAAGTCATCTGAACCAGCCCACAATATATCTTGAATTAGAATTCATTCCCTTTATTTTTGCCCTGCTGTTTCTGAACTTTGAGAGAGCCCCCTTAAAAAACCATCTTACAAATTTTTTTTTAATACATTTTGATTTCTGTTGTGCTGAATCGTCTCATACTGGATGATAACATTGACTCCTTGCTCTTTATTAATGCACACTTTATTTATTTCATTTATATACCAACCTGTAGCCAGAAAGCCTCTCTAGACAATTTACAAAGGTAACGTTGCATAAAAGTGTGTGAAGCACCTGTTACTCTTGGGGACATGCTTCTGAAGAAAAGGATTTACTCATGAAAGCAAAAAGTATGTGTTCAAAAATTGCCCTTTGCCAAAGAGATCAAAATGACAAACAACAAATAGGTCAGGTAAGTTAAGCTGAACGATAAGCTCCTCCTTTGACTGTGGTTCTTCTAACCACAATACAAACCTTCCCCTACATGTTATCCTCCAGATGTTACCACCATGGATGATGAAAGGATGATATCTGAAAAGCTCCATGTTAGGGAAGGTTTCAGATCTATCAGACACCATGGAGAACATTTCAAGTTGATGCAGTGGAGAATCATGAATGGTTTTTTTTGTTTTGTTTTTTTTGGCAGTTTTCTTGAACTCAGCTTTCGGTTGTGAGAAGAGATGCTGCAGTATGGATTTGTCACATTTTATTTTGTACCTTTAGGCAGAAGCAAATCTAACTTGGGCTGGACACCTCTTCATCTTGCATGTTATTTTGGGCATACCAGTGTTGTCAAGGATTTGCTGAAGGTATAACTTTTACCATATTGTGTAGCAAATTAAAATTTCTATGAAGTAAGAAATAGATCTTTTTCCCCAAAGAGACATTCTAGTTGAACATTTAGTATGTAAAAATAAATGCCAAAGAACTTCAGAATTTCAAAGAGCTTAAATGTTAGCATAAGTGAAAACACATAGGTCATTTGCAGACTCTTCAGGCTGTACATATGGCAGAGTATGGGAAGAACACATTGATCTTGATTTGCAAGGAAAGATACAGCAGAATTACAATATCTGTGTGCACAAATCATATGTAGGAAGCAAAATTCCAAAATCTGTTTAGTACTTTCATTAGGTTAACCAAAAGATCACAACAAATGTGCAAGATCACCAGACCTCATCATTAGGCAAGATGTTATAAAGAGCAAGGTGTGAGTAGTGGGTGGAGGCTGGATTTTATATTTTAAAAAATAGAGGTTCTGACATTTTTCTCTTACTTGGGGGTTTTCTACATTAGGCTTTCAATTGGTTTTAATCCAACACTTTACTGAGGCTTCAGCTTCTGACTTATTTGTGGGATTAAGATGGGATCCTTTACTATCGCCACCACCCCATGGGCAGTTCTTTGCCTTTCTGTATGTTCCATTACATAACCACCAGGTGATTCTATGGGATAGTAGAATTGTGAAAAGACATGAACATTTTTTAGTGTTTTGTAGTGTGCTAGCCCTTTAATAGATCCTCATCCTTGTTCGAAAAAGAGCCACAAAAATGCTCAGAAAGCACAGGAGGGCCCCAGACGGTGATGATGTAGTGTAAAGCACCCACAAAGAACCATGGGTATGGAATCACAAGAGCACAATAAATGCCTTGTATGGAGCAGCTCATTGCCCTGACAAGTAACTAGCAGTAGCAGCAACTAACTTGCATAGCCTGACTGAGTGTCTTCCTGCCCCTTGTCCTCTATTCCATCTTGGTATTTTGAACATGCAAAAACGAAATTTCACCATCAAGTCATTCTTCCTCCTGTATTCCCCCACTTCCAGCCCACTTTTTCTAAAATCTTACTGACAAAGGGATCTGGACATCTCAGAACTTTTATATATTTTTTATCTTCTGGTGAGCCTAATAAAGCTACTTCAGTAATGCAGATTTTGGAATTTTACTTGTGGTCTGATTACCTTTTTTGTAAATGATCCAGCTCATCTTGATACTGGTAGCAACCATGGGGAGAAATCAAGAGACCTTGCTTCAGGCTGAGTTACATGCTTATAGATCATGAGTGATACAACTTGGCTGCTGATCCTAAATGCATTCATTGCATTAAAGATCCTTCTGCATTAATCCTGGTGCTCTAAAATAAGCAACACGAGTGCCGGAGTCTGAAGAATAAGGGGCCAGGTTGAAACTAAGAACCACTGGTCCACCAGCAGGAGAAAGGAATGTAATCCAGGTTCCAGACTCTAATTTTTAATTCTGTATGACTATATAATTGTTAAAAACACATAATCTGTTTAGTTCTACTACATGTGCTGCTTGTAATGACCTCTTGGTCACCCGTTTGAGAAAAAAAAAATGAACAGGAGCCAATTTAAACAAACTGGATTAGAGGTGGTAATGAAGTCCAGTGGCACACTGGAATTGTTACCTTCCCAAACACTGAAGGCTTAAAGCTCAAGTAAAGACAAATGAGCTTGTGCTTGGGTCCCACAGCAACAGCAAATGAGCAACAGAAACTGAAATTGGTCAAATGATTTGCGTTTTGCAAAGTTTTAATTCCAGTAAGTGTAGCATGAGCATGCAGTCTCTCATGCTAAATGTAGATTTATATATACCATACATTTATGGTATATATAATAAATGTATTATACCATACAAATAATATATTTACACTATTTTAAAATTATTTAGACTACCAAAGGGGAAATATGCTTTAAAAAGGTTTTTCAAAAAAGAGAAGGCCAAAATAAGTCTCCCAGCGACTAATTGCTGCAAGTTCTGTTTTTGTGAGATACTGACCTGGATGCCAAGTATCATTTACCCATCTTTATTTCTAGGCTGGTGCTGACGTAAATGTGCTCAATGACATGGGAGACACGCCACTGCATCGTGCAGCCTTCACTGGGCGCAAGGTAGAATGAACATGTTCTGTCTAGAATATATAATTTGAATGCAGAGATACACACCCTCGTTCCCCATGACTTTTCCATTTATTATTTTTCATTTGCCGACTTCCTGATTTATGTATTTATTTATTGTGGTTACTCTGCCGGAATGTGTTCCAATTAATTACTGTGGCATTTATTTTCCAAGGCAAATACATGACACTATCCTAGATAAAAGCTGGGAGAACTCTGTAAATAATGGACACTAAATTTGTCTTTCAGGAGGTGGTTATGCTACTTTTGGAATACGATGCTGATACTTCAGTTGTTAATGGGAATGGGCAAACTGCAAAAGAAGTTACACATGATAAAGAAATAAGAGAGATGCTAGAAGGTATCTATTTTGTATCATTTATGAATTTTATATAATTGGAAACGGGATTCCAGTAAACATGTTTTATGGCTGCAGTTTCTAACTCAGTCTCATCATTCAGTATGAAAAGCAGTGATCTTTCATCCCTGGATAATATTTTGCTGAGGTGATAAAGCACTTCTTTTCACCACCTGCATGAAAACTGTGTCTGCCTTGAACATATGTGTAGCATGATCTAGTTGGGGTGGTTTTAAGCTCCCCAGACTTATAAACCACCCTGTGGGAAGAGTACTGGGTTCAGAAAACACACTAATTCACTGTGGTGCTTTTATGCTTGCCTGACTTCCAAGGGTAGGGCATTTTAATCATCCAGGGAATTATTCAGTATTTCTCTTCTTTGGTATATCTATATATGCTGCCCATTGGTATGAAATGCACATTACCTTCATATATACAAGGAGAGGCATATTTCATTCATCTCCATCAGCAGGTGCTATAGCATCTTAATATGATGACCATTGTTATAATGCAACTGTGTATTTCCTCTCTAGCTTTTGTCCTTTATGACCAGTTCATGGAAACTAAATCCACTGGTTATTTCATATCTTAACAACTAGTTGACACAGATGTCAATATAATGAGGAAGTATTCCTGTACAAGAGGAAAACAGCTAGATACCACACGCAGGGAAGGAAGCTAGGCTGCAAGTAGCCCAAGTAGCTTGTGAGTGCTTAAGGTCCTCATAGACACTTGTGTTTACAAAAGCTGCCACCGTTTTTGCAAAATGTATTATGCAAAACACAATATTACTGTGTTTTGTACAGTGTTGTTTTTTCATTTTATATCTCACTTTCCCAACAGTTTGGGGCAGTTAATAAACAAGATAAAACACTAAAAAATTGTTACTTACAATGTTTGTATCATACTTACAATGTAAGTAACATTGTACTTACAGAGCAGCAAACTAGAACGATACAATAATAAGAACAGCAGTAAAACCTGTCAGCCAAAGCTCAAGAAAGATCACTAACAATCATTTTTCACTGGTGATCACTGTATGATCACTGTTATACAAAATAGCATTGGTTTCAGCCATTTTCCTTATGCTGCATTTAAAAGATATTTAGGGTGACAATATTTTGGAGGCAGGTGGGGACTGTTCCGCCAACATTTTTAGATCTTACAACCACTTTATACACAAGAGCTTTAAGATACATACCACACACGCTAATTCAGAGACATTTTTCAGGATGCACTATATCATAAAAGTTCACAAGTTTCTTGAAAGGACTCACATCTTGAATATACATAGAGGAGCTTGTCCATTGGGATGCTTAGAAATTGTGTTGCTTAGGCAGAGGAATAATCCAAACTCTTGCCCTATTTCATGTTCAGAGAAATTTCATATTTCGGCGAATGGGGCGGCATAAAAATGTTTTAATAAATAAATAAAAAACAAATATTTTGTGGCAAGATATAATTCTGATTATACAACTAGTATTATTTTTGCCACAAAATGTGGACTTTATCTACATTCTATATACCAAATGTTCCAGGAGTTCATGAAGTTATCCCTTTGCACAAGTAATGTAACTACTAAGTGCTCCAATGTGTATGTGTAACTAAGAAATGTAGCTACTGTGCATGTATTTGAGCATGTCCAAACCCGGGCAGCTCAGGCGGCTTGGTTCCCTGGATAATGAACATTCATTGTGGACCAACTGGGTCCTTTGAACTATATGCGAACATGCCTGCTGCCACTGAGCTGGACTTGACCTATATTGTTCTGGAGGGTGATAGGATTTGAGCACAAGATGATTAAATCAGGTACCTGCTGCTCAGAGTGGAGAGTAAGACCCAAAAATGGATACCTATTTCGTTGGACTCTAGCAGTAAAAAAATAAGTTTCCTCTGGGATGATGTTATTTTACTTAACTGTTTCTGCTTAGCTGTGGAAAGGACTCAAGAAAGAAAACTCGAGGAACTCCTCCTGGGAGCTGCACGAGAAGGAGAAATTGGAAGACTCACAGTGCTGGTATATGCAATATTATGCATTAGCGTACATTTTAGAGCCATAAACCTAATGCTGAGTATCAGCTGCTTAAATCAAAATAGATCAAAGTTACGGGGGAGGGATGTCCTAACTGGTCCAATGACTAGGAGCTCTGGTTGAGATTCTTGTCCCTAATCCTGACTGGCTGCCCACTGTGTTTCAAGGAAGATCACTACAGGTGTGCAAGCACAATAAATAATGTTTCAATCACTCTTTCTAGTTAAACAGGTCAAATCCTCCTGACATCAACTGCACTGATCAGTTGGGAAACACACCATTACATTGTGCAGCATATCGTGCCCACAAGCAGTGTGCTTTGAAGCTCCTAAAATGTGGAGCAGATTTGAAAATAAAGAACAAAAATGGTATGTAACACAGCTTTAATGTGTTCCACTTTCCTCTGAAAAGCAAAACAGACACGTCAACTGCAAACTTCTATATTATCCCCTTGAATCTGCCATAGTGTCCTTTAGCAGTGTGGAATCTGTAAATTAATTGGCTTTGCATTACAGAATTTTAATCTGGATTTAAGCTGCTAGTAAATAACTGCCAGCTGTTAAGAAAATAAATACTCACTGATCCTGTTGTAGTTCTTAGAAAATCCATTTACTCAGCCAGTTCTGCCAGTACATTTTGAACTTGCTGAAAGTAGTATAGTTGCTTATCATTTTTGGAAAGGGAAAGGAAACCTTCATATATCTGACATTAAAAAATTGGAGTTGGTATATTCATATAATATTTTGAAATCAATCTAAGGGTAAAATGAAAAAAGTTACCTTGGGTTAAAATGCCTGTTGAGGAATGCCTATAGCCAAGAAAGCCATCTACCCTTTTCCTTAAAGAACAGGCTTATTGTGGGATACATTTGCTATTACTGCAGTCCTGGTTCAGTTCTTCTGAAATGTATTTATCTATTGAACAGGTCAGACACCCCTTGCTTTAGCCCAAGGTGCAGAAATGAAACAAATACTTGAAGGGAGCACTGCGAAGGTGGGTATTTTATTTATTTGCATATTTATATCCTTTCTCTTTTCCTTCAAAGAACTCAAAGCAGCTTACATAAGCCTTCCCTCTTTGTCTTATCTAACAACAACCCTGTGAGGTAGGATAGGCCTACCTGAGGTAGGACTCAGTGATGGGTCCCAAATCATCCAGTGAGGTTCATGGCTGAGTGGAAACTGGAACCTATATAGTCCAACACCCTTAAGCATTATGTGTTAAAACTGATTATTAATGTGGATCAGCTTTAATATCTCAATTCTTTTGTAGGTGATGAACAAAACTCTAAGGCGATATGAAGGACTACTCTGGAAGGTACCTAGACTTTTTCACCTCTTTTGTATTATTTGGTCATATTTATTTTATTTATCCCAAGCCTTAGGAAAAAGACAACTAATAGAGGATTCATTCAGTGTATTCAGTGTCAGAGAAAAGCAGAAATCATAACATCAGCAGTCGGATTGGTTCTTAGAAAAAGTCAGATTGTCACCTTTCTCCAGTACAAGATCTTATTTTCTGATCAGGCTTCTCAGAATGGCCCATCTGCTCCATCGCTATCATCAGCAAAAAATGTTTTAATAAATAAAATAAAAATAAATCATCTTCATCACCATCACCACTGCATTAAAAGGCAACAAAACATCTGACTGACCTGGTGGCCAGGGCCGGGTGGAATATCTGGCTTTTCCCAGGGAGAATATATTTTCTCAAATTATGAGTGGGAAGTAGTTAGTTAGTTAGTTATTACTACATTTGTGTCCCACCATTTTCCTTTTCTAAGGAACCCAAAGCAAATACATAGTTATCCTCCTCTCCATTTTATCCTCACAACAACCCTGCGAGGTAGGTTAGGCTGAGGGCCAGTCACTGGCCCAAAGCTACCCCATGGGCTCATTGCACAGTAAGGACTAGAACCTGGACCCCAAAGTCCCAGTCCAGCACTCAAACTACTGCAGCAGTATTCTGCATTTCACCGGGCTTAATGATATGAAGGAAATCTTTCCTTTTTCACCTTAAAAAAGCTTGCTGTCATGATTATTCATTTGCATGATCAATGCCATCAAGATCATTCCTGTTTTTGATGTTACTGTAGACTCTAGAAGTTTGTCTTCTGTCCTTAGTTTGACTACAATTAAACTTTGCAATGAAATGTTACTATCATTTCAGTACAGTAGAGCAAAAACTACAGTAGTTTCTAGTTTCAATATTTTCAGCCTCTGAGAGAAATTAAATCCATATAGATTGTACTGCTTAGCATTACTTCATTCAGCAGTGCTTCTTTCTGGTTATAATACTCCTGGCAAATTTACATTTTTATTGAACTGATGGATTGTATGTCTCCTCCTCCTCCTCCATCTTCTTTTTCTATTTTTGCCTCAAGAGTTCAAGATTTTTTGGGTGGAAGCCATACTGGGTAGTACTGGAACATGGGGTCCTCTCCTGGTATCAAAAACAGTGAGTGTGAAATCAAACATCTCGCAAAACCTTTTCACTGCTGCTGTATTGATTTGGATTATGTCAATTAACTATTTGACTTGCCTGTTTGAAGGGCTGATATTGGAAACAGCAATCGTCGCCAAGGATGCAAGCACCTAACACAAGCAGTTTGCACAGTAAGTGAATTTGGGCATTCAGGAATATGTTCACACACACACGCACGCGCGCGCGCACACAAACTAAGCTAGTGTTTGAGGTTTAGTCATGGAATGCCTAGGTGCAAATATCCAAGATACTTACCAGATTTTTGGTATTACTGTGTTGTTTTGTTTGTGAGCACCTTGAACTTAAAGGTGCAGTATAAACATTTTAATGAAAGGGTTAACAAAAACTACTATCCTTTGCTGTTTATGGATTTATACAGAGATTATTACGGTCTTTGTTTGAGGGTGGGGTTTCTGCAGTTAGTGGGGAGGTTAGTAAAAGATTTTATTATTATTAGAACATTTCTATGCCACCCCTTGCCGAAGCCTCGGGGCGGCTTACAAAAACAATAAAATACAAAAATAACAATATAAAATTAAAATTAACAATATAAAATAAATAAAAAATATAAAATATAAAAGAAGTCGCCCTGGCCAGATAAATAAGCAAATATTGTTAACAATTAAAATGACATTTAAATAAAATAAAAGATGTAATATATATTGTATGTATTGGGGTTTATGTTCCCAAGTCCTTCCTTGAGGGTGTCTCTTCTATTGCCTTAGTTTCTAAAAAAGAAAAAAAACTAATAAGGTAATGACTATGACAGTGTGTAGTTTTATAAGATGCCCTACCAACCATAACAAACTTAGAAAAACTAATTAGTGTAGAAATGTACCTTTCAGCTTTTCCTTATCCTTTAGTCATAATTACAACAACTAGGAGAAACTAAGAATTTATCGCCAGACATAACCTGGAATATAGTCACACAGTGCTGAGCTGGAACAAAAGAAGCAGCATAAACAAAGGAGTTGCAAACACTGCAGTAAAGTGCGGATGGGGTTCTGTGTGTTAAGTGCTGTGGCCTGTACAATATGCAAAACTAAGCAAGGTGCCATACATGGATTATTTTTATACTCTGTAACTCAGTCACTTTCACTGATGTAATTTGTATGGAATAGTGTTCAACTCGCCATCCTGCTGTCTCTTCTTTCTGTTGAAGGTAAAAAGTGCAGATAGCTGCCTCTTCTCCATCAAGTGTTTTGACAATACAGTTCAGAGTTTTAAAGTTCCCAAGAACAACCAACAGACAAGAGAGGTGAGTGTTTCTAGTGCAAGTAATGCTTGGTAATTTGTTGAATGGAATCTGGAGTGAAATCACCGTGTGTGTCTAGGCAGGAATCCTCTCTCAGAACTGTGAGTTCTTATAAAGCTACACTAAAAAATATAGTGGGCTAAATAGAATTGCCATGATTAACGGTGCAGCTGTAACTTTCATGTTGTCTGTTCTTTATGTTTCACAGGGAAGTAACTAAACTTTACTCTTCTAACACTTTTCTTCTAAGTATTTTTAACTTCACTATAACTTTCCCTACTAGTTCTTTTACCGAAGACCATGGAAGGCTAACACTTACTCCGTTCTATGTCCCCAGTACTACATGCAGGATCAAAGCTTTCTTTCTAAAATATGCATATGAAGAGCATCAGGGGCAAATTCAACAAGTACTATACTCTTGAATATATTAATTTGTACACTGGTTAAGGCTCATAAAGTTTTAATTGAACATGTCATTTATGTTTGCCACGTGTACTGTCAGACAAAATGGAAGAGATGTGTTATCTCAAGATCCATTCTTTTTAAAGAACAGATGTTTTCCCACAACCCCAGTCTCATTACAGCAGCTCTTCCACGGCCTTTTTGTCACCTATTGGTGACTGTAAGTCCTCAGTGAAACAACTATTATGCTAGTTTATTAAATGAAAAACAATAGCAAAGACTGTTTTTTCTTTCATGTCTTCCTTTTTAGTACTGGACACAGGCAATAGAAGAACATTCGGCATACAGCACACACTACTGTACTCAAGAACAACTGAGTGAGGAGGAGGAGGAGGAGGAGGATATAATATCAGTTGTCGAGTTACAAGACTCCCTAAAAGTAAGAAATGTCTGTATTTGATGTTATGTAGAAATTTCCCAAGTTTCTGCGGTTGAAATACTAGCATAAGGCACTCATCTGAGTGCAGAAACAGCAACAAAAACACTTATGGAAACTCAGTTTCACAAACCAGCTTCAAACTATGGGTTCCAATCTTGGATTGTTCCCAGACTGTGGTTAGTAAGCTGGATCAGGTTAGATTTATAAACAAACCATAGTTTGGCTAAAGCCACCCTGAGGCTTCGGCAAGGGGCGGCATAGAAATGTTATAATAATAATAATTATTATTATTATTATTTAACATTACATCCAAAGGGATACTTTGTGGCAATACAATGGCTGGCCTCTAGGTAGGGATTTGTTTTATGTGCCATCAGGTTGTTTCTGACTTATGGCAACCTTATGAATGAATGCCCTTCAAAATGTTGCTCAGCTTTTGCAAACTCAAGGCTGTGACTTCCTTTATGGAATCAGCCCATTTCATAACTGGCCTTCCTCTTCTTCTTCTACCTTCAAATTTTACTAGCATTATTTCTCCCCCAAATTTCTTCCCCAGTGAGTCTTCCCTTCTCATGAAGTATATGAAATTGTATTATACCAGCATGGGAAGGAGTGCGTCTCTTGTGATATTCTGCTCTTGAGTGAAGGACATTAAATGTTAGAAGCCTGACGCATTTAAAGAACCACTGACTGTTGCCCTTAATGTATGCTGGGCATGCTGTCCATCAGAATATCAAGGAAGGTAATCTCAGTTCCCAGCTGTTGTAGCACCTTTCTTTAGCAATTCATTAGAGCCTGAGGCATGGCTTGAATGGGAGGCTGAAATAAATTTTAGTGTTATGTGTGGGTTTGATTGTTCTCTTCCAAAGCATCTGGAAGGCTACAAGTTGCCCACTGCTGCCATATGCCTTGCAAACAAGTTACTACAGTGACACCATGTGAAAGTTGAATGAAACACATCATGCCTTTCACTGTAACAATTTTTAGGCACAATCCTAAATATGTTTCCATTTGTTTCCATGGAGCTTACTCCCAAGTATATGGGTATAGAATTGCAGCTTTATTATGCCAGAGTATGGAGGGTTACCTACTTTTAGCCAGGAGAGGGAGCTCATCTCCCTTTTTTGAATGCATCCCACTGCTTTGTTTGAACTGGAATAAATATTTTAAGGCTTTTCCTGCTGTATGGCAAGCCTTAATTAGCTTATCCAGTGCCAGGATATAGTTTCATCAGCAGCTGTTTTGTGAATAGCCACTGCCAATGATTTAACTGTCACAGTCTATACTTCCTGCATCTCTGTCTGAGCTTGCTATTTACTTCTCAGCTCCACCCCAACTGCATGTGTGTGTACAGCTTAGGATGCATCTGATGAAAAGGACTCCAGCTCATATAAACTTGTGCTGTAATAACTTTGTTGGCCTTTGATTTTTGTTGCATGGACTAACATAACTGCCTTTCTGGAAATTGTGAAGACTTGGGTAAACCCTTCACCAGCTTTGTACCCTACAAAGCTATCAGACTGCAATCCCCATCCTCTCCAACAAGCATTCACATTAGTCATACTGGCTGGGAATGATGGGAATTGTGTGCTGACATTTTTGCGGGGCTGGGTTAGTTTGGGAAGGTTAACATTAAAGACTGAGTATGAGTAAACAATTGATTGTAAGAAATCCTCTTAGTATAATGAAAAGGTATATAAATTATTATTATTATTGCTATTGCATTTCATTTCATTTATATCCTGCTTTTTGCCTCTTGTGAGGAACCCAAGGCGGCTTCCATAGCTCCATTTTATCCTCACAGCAACAACCCTGTGAGGTTGGTTAGCTCAGAGTGAATGGCTCTAAGAATTATTTTTGCACTATTCTACATTATTTTTGGAAAAGCAAGTGGCAAATTGGAAAAGATACCTCCAATGACAAGGAATGTTTGAATAAAATTAGGGTCTTTGATATACCTGTAAAGTGTCCTCAGTCTTCCTTTATGCTAACTGCATCCATGAGCTCTAAATGCTGTCAAAGTTACTTGGCTTTCCTTTAAATAGGAAGGAGTGTCTAAGTTTAACTGGTAGGCAACAAGAACATTTGTAAGGTTCTGGCTTTCTCTCATGGGTACTTTGGAGAAAGCCAGAATCCTGGGCAAGTCTTCAGACTGTCAAAGTTATATCACTGATATAAAAGGTCAAGGTTGTTTTACTTCTTATCACTCTATGCAGAACTGCTGGGTTGAGTGGAGCAAGGACTTCTGTTAGCTTCAGATTATACTCTGTGTTTATACTATCTTTGACAGTGGAATAAATAATTAAGCTCCAAGTTATCCAGTTTGCTGTCTAGAACTGAGGATTGGATCACTGAGGACCAGTGTGCATACTAGTGCTGGAATGGAACTCAGGAGATGTAGGTTCTAATTCCCAGTTGGCCACAAAACTAACTGGATGATTTTGGGCCAGTCAGTAACCTAACTCATCCTAATCCAACCCCACAGGATTGTTGTGATGGTAATATAGAGCGGAGAAAGACCATGTAAGTTTCCTTGGATTCCTTATAAAAGGGAAAAGATTTATTGTGATATAAATGTAACAATAATAATAGAGACAGAGACTGAGTTGATTCCTTTTGAATGTGTGCAGCTACACCTGCACATAATGAAGAATTGATGGTACAATGAATACACAGGTACTGGAAGATGGTCTGTACCTCATCGTTAATAAATATGGAAGGTGCCATTTTATCAAGAATGTGTTATCCACACATTTCAGCATTTGGGAATGGGTGCATAACAAAGTTCACACAACCAGAGAAAGGGGAACTACCCCAAATATAGTATAACCCTTTTATGTTCATTCTTCCCAGATAGCTAAATTATTTAGCTAGACATGTTTACATGCATTTCCTTGGCTTTTTGACCTTTTAATCTCTTTGTATGTATTTGTCCACTTGCTTTGAATTGTGCATGTTTCACTGCCTTTTTGCTTGTCTCCCTGATTATTTTAAAGCCATTTTCTTTCCTTTTATTGTTGCCCTGTTCGTCTCTACCACATCCTCATTTTCTTTCTTTGTAGTTCACAGTTCTTTCAAGGCCTATACCTGAGACAAAACTCTAGACATAGCTCAGTATAGTGCCAGTACATGCTGTTGTTCTGCTGTAGATCATTTCTAGAGAAACCTTACAGCATATTGCTCATTTCATGGCAGCTAGTGAATAATTCTGCCCAGTCTATCTTCCTTCATTGGTGCCTTAAAAATTTATGCTCTGAAATTTGAGTATCAGCTGTGTCACCTTGAAACTATTGTACTTCTGGAAACTAGAATACAGGCATTTGGCAGTACATAACTTTAGTTCAGAAATTGAAGTCATGCATAATATTTGCTTTCTAAATATAAAGGCATTTCCCAGAGAATAAATGGACTCAAAAATTAATGATAAAATAAAGGCTTTAATAAAGTATAATAATGGCTTATTAAAAAGGATTACCACCATGGCTGATCACTAAGACAACCTCTGGATTAATTTATTAGCTATTTATTAGTATAGTCCTTGGCAAGCCTCCTCAGGAGGAACACATCTCATTAAGTACAATGAGTCTTTCTCCTGAATTGCAATTTAAGTGATGCTAGCACTACAAGTTGGAAAATACAAATAGGCACAATACCTTTCTTGTACCAGTCTGTATTTTCAAAATAAAATGCAGGCTTGTGAGTTGCATAAGAAATGCTGACACTTCCATATGTCACTGTGTTGGTCAATTAAGAAGTCCTTTCACCAATTTCAATCCTTTGGGATCAATCCAGCAAAAAAAGTTAAATAGCAAATAAAGTTAGGAAATTGTTTCTGAAATGTATGTGGCCACAACTTTAAAAGCATTAACATTGATTTTGAATGTGTTTATATACGAGCCTCTTACAAATAAAACCATAATAAGATTTTGATTTTGAAATATCGCTGGAATAATTCCTTCACATAACGTTTTGCCATATTCACATGTAACGCTACTTTATTTTTCAAAATAGGAGGCTAAAGTTGTTCGAACACTGGTTTCTATAATCAGATCCCCTGTGCATTAAAATAATAAGAATTACACAGGCAGCCAGAGTGGCGATGCAGTTTGGATCTTTACCATGACCTGAGAGCCAAACCTTGTCATTTCCCCAAAGTAAGCCCTCTACTCTCAAAGCTGCTGCTTGCCCCATTTGCAAAACCTTTTGGTTGCTCCCACAGCAGTTTTTAAAAAAATAAAACCTCAGGTTTAGTGAATGCAGCCACAGATCTACACTGTCTCATCTGCTTTGGCCCAAAGCTTTATTATGATGCAGGTCATCTTAGACAGTTACCCATGCTCAACTGGTCAAAAAGGAAATATCTCTAGGACGTATTAAATATTCTAAAGTTAAGTTGTGAAGCTTTTGCATAACACATTAAATAGCCCATTTTTCCCTGCCCAGATTGCACAGTCATGCCAGCAAAGATTAGATAAGGAGATCTCCAGCTTCCTCTCCTTGATTAAGACATATGACACCAGTCAAGGTAACTTTTTTTTTGTCCTGTTGTTTCTTTGAATGCTGTTCAGTCCAATTGGCAAAAGCCAGTCATAATCAGTTTCTCAGTACATTTGCAATTCTGTCTGCCCAAATGTCTCAACCAGGTATTGTTCAAAGGTGCAAAATTAGCCAATGCCATTCTCAAAAGAATGCTTCTTCTGCAATGTCCCAGTGGTTATACACAGTGTAACTGGAGAGCTTTAGCTATTGGGCAGTACAGAAATGATAGTCATCATCATCTACCTCTGATGCAATTTAATATGTACTTTTCCAAAAGTTAAATACTGCTACACAAATGGATCACAATCTAGAAGTCAGTGAGAGGGGCAGAATATTACTTTAAATTATGTTCATACTTTAGTTGGAAATGCTAGTTAAACCTTTACATCTCAAAAATGGATTATAAAGTCATATGTTGACAAGCAAATCTTTAGTAAAACAAGTAAAACACAAGCTTAACTATAAGATTTTAGAATTCTTCTTCATTTTAGTAGTCAATTTCAAGGCACAAATTTAGGGATTGTGTGAAAAGGCTCCATCCAGTCAGTATAAGGAACTAGTGTGGCAGATTAAAAAAATCAGACTTTTTGTTTGTTCAGTGACAATCAATTTGGTGGCTTGTCATAAGCATTGTCTTGGTGAATACACTTCTCAGTAAGTGCAACCTTCTCCTTGTTGAGACCTGTGGCTCGTATATCTTTTATTGAAACAGAAGCCAGTTAGCTGTTCATTAACAAGATTTCTGCTTTCTCAAGCCACAGAAATCAAGCATATTCAGTGTGACCTTTTAGAATGGTGTGGGCAACTTATGGCCCTCCAGATGTTTTGTGTTGCAGACTCTCATAATCCTTCACCAATATTGAAAGTTGTTAGCCAAAACTGAAGGGCAATAAATTGTCTACCCCTCTTTTAAAATAAGGCTGATGTATTGAGCTTCTCTGTTTTCCATGTGCAAGATAGTTTAATTATACATTTTGAAACTTGTATATGCTACAAGTTAAAATAGTAGGAGGTAGAAGAAATTAGTAACACAAATACCTGTGCTTTTTTAAAGGAGTGCCATCTTCATTTCTCAGTAAAGCGGAAGAAGTCTCTGAAACATCAAGAGAAACTTGTGAGGCCCTAAGTAACTGTCTCAAACTCTTCACTAAGCAAGAAGGGGTAAGGCATTTCTATATGGCATACATATTGTGGATTAGAACAATAGCAATTATTTATAGAACAATGCAAGAGCATAATATGGATGGGTCCTTTCTCTTCCATTCTATCCTTGGGTTTTGATTGCTGAGCAGTATTTGTTGGTTTAAGATGAAAATATTTAATGTAATCTCATTTCAGATACTGGACTTCAAATATTTAATGTAACCTCAATCAAGTGTATTGCCTGGGAAAACACACAAAATGTTCTGAAAGTAGGAATGCAGTTCTACACCAGGGTACATTGATAACAGGATATCAATGTAAAGCTCAATAACAAGCTAGTTTAGAAACTGAAGTGATATAGTGGAATGCAGACTAGTCCCAGAGGGCTTACAGAGAGTTAGCTGAAACATCCGGTTATCATAATTAATTTAAGCTCGAATAAGCATTTGCTTTCAAACAGTAAAAACTAAAGAATTCCGCTGAGTCAAAGGTCTACTAGTCCCGTATCTTGTGTTGCACAGTGGCCAACTAGGTCCGTATGAGAAGATGTGGGCAGAACACGTGGGCAGTAGCAACTGGTATTCAGAGGCATATTGCCTCTGATCCTGGAGGTAAAAAATAGCCATCTTGACTAGTAGCTGTTGATAACCATGTCCTCCTCCCCCTCCTGATGCAGTCAGATGGCAGTATCCAGCTGTGTCATTCTGCTGTCGCAAATGATGTTCCAAACTAGTTTCTGAATTATGCAAAGAAGAAAATCCAGCTAAAGTTAGGTTTGCACAACACAAACATGGTTACACAAGTGCATCTGAGCAGGCAGTTGCATAAGCAGTTCCACAACCACTTCTGGAATGGAAAGATTTGGCAGAGCACTTTGAAATTCTGGAAATACACCACTGAATATTGACCAGAATTGGTTGCCATCAGTACACTTGTGGTAGCAAATATTATGTATTGTATGAAGAAGTAATTCCTTGTGCCTTTTCTGAATTTTGTACCAATTATCTTCATTGGATCACTCTGGGTTCTAGTATTATGAAAGGAAGAAAATTTCATATCCCTGTCCACTTTCTTTATATCATGCAAGTTTGTGTAAACCTCTATCAAATGCTCAAATGCCCAAATGCTCTTAGTTTCCTTTTTACTAAACTAAATAACTCCAAACATTGTAAACTCCTCATAGGGATGTTACAAGAATTGTTTCATGTAGGCTGCATTTTTTTACATGTCTTTCATTCTTTTGGAGGTATAGTGACTAGAAGAGTGAAATATTGCAAGTGTGATGACATCATTTATTTATATGAAGGCATTATGCAAGTCATTATTATTATAGAATACCAGTCTTGTCCAAACTTGGAAAGTTGTTATTTTTATGGAAATATTTTTCATATTAATTAAGATAATCATGAGTGGATTGAGCCTTCATCTTGTTCAGCTTTGTTTTGCCTTTATTTAGTAACTTGTATTTGCAAATGAAGAAGCTTGGGCAGACTGTGACTTGCAGCACCAGTTACATGACAATGCAGTCCACACAGTGAACTCATTGTAGGCTCTGAAAAATTAGTCATGAGTAGTGAAAATGTAAGCTTACATCTTGCCCTTTTACACTTGAGTTCCAGAACAGTGTGTGCATGTGTGAGGACGGATGGGCGAGGAACAAAGAGCTACTAAAATTGCATCTCCAAAGATGTCGACTCTGTAATTTTAAACCGTGGATTTAAGGGTTCTATGAGATCTCTGTTTAGATGTCTATGTGAAGTGCACAACTAACATTTTTCTTAAACCCCAACCCCCATTCCATGCATGCCTTCCTGATATGTTAGAAAAGCAAAAGCTGACATAGTTTGTCAAGCTTGATACAAAAAAGTAATTATATACATGCTCAGTATTGCCTTATAAACTCACTTAAATTGTAGAACCATCATGACAGCAGAAATAAAAAGTATGTTTGCTTCTGCTGATTCCCTGCTGCTCTCAGGGTAGCCATTTGGGGACCTGCACTTCAGCCCCAGGGTCTAGTCCTACCTGCATAACTGCAAATATGTAGCATGCCTAAGTAGCACACACCAGTTCATATGAAATATAATCATTGCTAAATTATTATTTAAAGAAACATTAGTATCAAGGTATTGTTGTGTGGAATTTGTAGCAGGAGAGAGAGGATCAAAAAGTGAAAAGTAACAAAATAATTCTGATTTGGAAGTAGCATAGGCTACCCTCCAAAGACTCAGACTGATAGATATTTGGATGTAACAGCAGCATCTGGCAGCAATTCACATTTTAATTAGCCCCTGAATTGTGGGGACGCATATTGGTGGGGAGACACACGTGACCCACTTCTTTTCAGTACAGGCTTCAATGCTGCATTCCCACAAGCAACCCCAAGCCTGTGAGGTTTGAATGCAGCATTCAAGGATTGCTACTGGAAACAAGGTACAGCTCAGGCATTTGCACAATATTGGGTTAAATAACCCATAAATTGCTGACAGATGTCACTGTTACATCCAAACAGCTCAGTGAGCTGCTTTGTGACTGCAAAATTATATTGAGAGGGCCCAACTGAATAATCACATGTTAGAAAACTGATGTTAGACAGTAGAGCTATGGGGGGTCAGGATTAATGGTTTTTATTTTGTTTGATAGGTTATCAAAACAAAATATAGGACTGTTATATATTGAAGTCCTGTACTGGGACTGAATTGTAGATAGGGCAAGAATTAAAATAGGACCTTGCTACATATGCAGGTGATATGGAACTCACTCCATTTTGTGACTGCATAGGAAAAGCTTTCATTTTTTTGACTGTCACAATCAGCCACCTCAATCTTTTGACAACAAGACATAGAGTAAGTTTTCTTCAGGGCAGTGGTTCCAAGTTTCCTTGCCTTTGAACAGTCTTGACTCAGCTGGGACAGCCCTGATTCAGCTCAGAGATAACCTCATTCTGCAATGATACTGACACACTGGAAATTGGATGTATTGGATTTTTTTTGCATAAAAACTGAAAGGTTGCTATATGGAGTCACCACCCTCCCTTCCTGTTGACTGAGATTGGGGATCCCAGCTATAGCTCTAAGTGAGATCTATATAAATTGAAGATGGAGAACAGAAAGTATCTAAATATAGGAAATGAGCAAAAGGGTTCAAGGAAGCAGGGTGGAAATGATAGATATGTATCTCTGGTTCTTTGTGGGTTTCACCTGGCATCAGATCATGGAGTTAGAAGGTGCTGATTAGGCCATTGAGTCCAGTCCCCTGTTCAGTGCAGGAATCCAGTTTAAATCATCTCTGACAGATGATGGTACAGTCTCTGCTTCCAATGATGGAGAGCCCACCACCTTCCCAATCAGTTGGTCCCACTGAATGACTGCTCTGACTGTTAGCGAGTTCAACTAAAATCTGCTTTCCTGTAACTTAAAAGTCTGTTATTTTGAGTCTTGAGTGACAGAGAGCAGGTTGCTGTCCTCCTGTGTGGCAACCCTTTAGGCAGTTGAAAAATGTTCTCAAGGCCATTTTGGTTTGATCTCCTTCCTTCCAATCACATAGGTGGCATTTGGGCTATGGGTTTGGCCCTTGGGCAGTTAAATAGTGGCATTCCACAAGGTTCAATATGGGTACCACAAATCTAGTTTAACAGCTATATAAAGCTGGTGAAAGAGCTGATCCAAAATGAAAAGTGTGATGACTCAACTGATAAACCCCAGTTTAGAGCTAGGGGAAGGAGGTCAGAGCTAGGGGAAGGAAGAAAGGTGGGGTGCGACTTGTGAGGAAAAACAGTTTGGAGTTTTGTGAAGAGTTGCTAAAGGCAAGTTAAAGGGCAAATGAGAAATGGTGTGGAAAGGAACCAGATGTATGTGTTCCCTGGCAATGACAGAGGCCTGCTTTCTAAAGAATGAGGGGCTAGGTTTTAATTTGTGGGAGATGTGCCATCATTTTGTAAGGCCTGCATGTGACTGTGTTCAGTGCTGAGAAAAAAAAACCATTCTGCATATACTCAGAAGACTTCTCTTTCTGTTTAGTAATTATTTACTGTTCTACTGATGAAGGAACATCAATAATTGACTAACACGAGATCAGTGTGCCTCAGTTATAAAACAGGATAAAAGTTCTGTTAATGATATAATTGCACTGTAGCACATGTGTCCATTATCTGCTTATTTTAGCCTTGTACATTGTGTCTTGCCTCACTGCTCATAATCTAGAGCCATTTTTCTGGCATGCACATTCATTTTCCACTTCCTGCCTGGAACTTATTTGATGCTTGATTGGTGTGGGCAGTGCCACTGTAAATCAGACCATACTGTACTCTGTCCCTACCTACGTATACTAACATACAGGGATGTGCTAGTTCAGGAGTGTTCTTATTTCCACTTGTTAAATGTCAGGCCTATGAGTTTCTAGTGTGGTTAAGCAGGGTATATTTGGGGACAGCTCTCATGCTTATACCTTGTTTCCAAAAACTGCATTTATTAAGGTGCTACACTAAATATAGACATAATCAATGTCAAAAGCGTTGGGGTGCTTTTTGGGCCTTCTTTACTCCAAACACAGCCTCTGCCATCCATAGCCATTGTTGGATATATTGAATAAACATGCCCTCCTTTCCCTGATTTATTTCCCTTAATTAAAACAGCTTCAGAGGTCATGTGACACAGAGGCAAAACATCTCATAGCTCATATAGCTATTAAATCTGTTCCTGTGTGTACAAGTCACATGTCTGCAGTGGTAAAACCTGTTAGTATTGTAGTGATGACTTCTTTTCCAAAAAAGTAAAATCATATTATTTACCTATTGTACAAAATTAAAATTCTTAAGGAACACAGAATGCTCACTTAAGTATTTTCAAGGAAAATGTCAAATCACAAGTTGAATAGGTAACCAGCTAGGTAACTGAAGCTGCAGTTCTAAGTTCATGTATTGGGGAACAACTGAACACTATCTTGCATTCTCAGTAAAGATGATAGGAATTACGCTGCCCAGCAAGAGGAACTAGGTTTTGTACTAGTGTTTGCCAAAGTCTAATTCTGTTCTTCAACTGGTATAGCTGCTATATGCCTACTTGTTGTGTTGAGGCAACATTTGAATTGCATCCCCACTGAGCAGAGAGCTGCATGGTTGGTAACCATTCCAGTACAACATGCTCTCCGTTGCCAAGCGTGGAGGTCTGGTTTGTGTGCAGTCCAGTGCATCCATGTGGAAATGGGATACAAATGTTGTTTCAGCTGTGTAGAGGCCCTGGCAATGTGTGGATGTTTTAATAACAGCCACATTTCAGAGGGATCGCTGGAATGAGGACTCATGTACTGTCTAAACCTCCTTGAAAGCTGCCTTCAGTGCCTAACGTTTGGGATTGATTCAACTCATCCAGTGTTTCCTCTTCCAGAGATGTGGGGATGAGAAGCTTTACGGCTGAATTTATGCAGGGGGAGGGAAACGTTGATTTGAATTTGGTAGCTAGTAACATCCACCTTGGAATCATGTACTGTGGTTATTGGGAGGTGGAGGAATGGTCTTAATAACTGACAGGAAAGTACTTCTAACCCCAAACTCAGAAGCAAGCTTTTCCAAGATTCAGTGGGACTCACTTCCATCCCTAGCTTTAAAAACGGCCCACGAGGTTGCAATCCTAAATAAACCCTCAAGTGCTTCTGAATGGAAGTGGGTCCTTGCGAAAGCAGGATTGTGCGGCTCGCACGGCTGATGAGCGGCACTCTTTAGGACCCTACTAGACCGTGGAGGGGTGGCCGCTTTGGGGATCCTATTTCTGGACGCATCCGGCGGCGGCTGCAGTTTCTCGCCCCCTTGTGTGTGCGCTCGCGTGTGTGTGTGTGTCGGGGGGGGATCCACTTGAGAACGAGCGTCGTCCCACCCGTCTCTGGCTGCCGCATGTGGCCTGGTGAGCGCCAAGGGGAGCAGGGACGGCTGGGTCAAGAGGCGCTTGCACGAACTGCCGCGTCCGCGCGCGGCTCCGGCGCGGGCATCCCTCGCAACTCGCTTGCTCGCATCAGCGGCGCCGCCGCCCTTGGTGCGAGGCTTCAGCGCGCGAGCCCGGCCGGGGCACGGCTTGTCTCCTCCCTCGCCTCGCCCCCCTCTTGCCGGAGAGCTGCGAGCGTGCTGCGGCGGGCCCGGGCGACCGGCTTGGCTCTCGCGATAAGCCCTGCAGAGCTGGTGGCGGTGCAGCAGCAGCAGGAGCGGCGGCGGTCTGAGCTAACTGGCACGGCGCGAAGGTGACTGACGCGGCAGCGGGGACCTTGCGGGGTGCGCGCGAGGCCGGGCATGCCCTGAGCGAGTTGGAGGGGGGAGGCGGCGCTGGCCCGCCACGACCCGCCGCGCGCTCTTCCCCTCCGCGGGACGCGCGAGCTCGGGAAGGGACGCAGGTAGGTGGGTCGGTCTCCCGGGCTGCGCGCCGCTTGGGCTGTGCGGTGGCTTGCGGAGGCGGCTGGACCGCGAAGGGACGGCAGGAAGACTTCGGGGCTGGGACAGTTGGAAGGACGTGGTGGCGCGAGGCTCCGGGAGTGTCCTGCCAGCCTGAAATCTGCCCTCCATCTGGTCACTCATGCCTAAAGAGACCCCCAGCAGCTCCTTAAGTAGGTTTCGAAAGTGAAAGGAGGTTTTTTTTTTTAATCTGACGTTCTTTTTGACATTGGAATGAATTCCTTCCCCTTGTGCTGGAACAAAGAGCTTTAAAACAACTCCTTGGCCCGAATGCATTCATTCCTAAGAAATGAGTGTGTGATGGTTTGTTTGTTTTAAATGGGGGCTATTTCTAAAATGGAAAAAGAACATTGTGAAAATCCATATTGCTCGTATTGGGTCCATTTATAGGTTGCGAAATAATGCGCAGGCTTTTGAGCTCTGCAGAACTCTGTCTGGCAAGATGGTAAATAAAGTGGGGGGTCCAAGGTAAGGACTTTGATTTGGTTGGGACTGAGTGATCAGGATACTATAAGAAGTGTTTTTAATTGCGGCTTGCTTTGTTTTTGACATGTTTCATCTTGTTTATGTTTTGAACTGCTCAGTTATGTATCTTTTATAAATCCTGGTTTGTTTTTTGCTGCTGCTTTTAAATGTTTTTGTTGGTTTTATCACTGGTTTTATTCGTTTTGCATTTATTATATACCATGCCTTGAGTGCTGTATCTATAAGGTGACTCGTACATTGAATACATGTACGAGTGTATTTGTATAGGCGTAACAAGGACGTTGCTTTGCACAAACTTTACTGCAGCTTTCCCTAACTTGGAGCCCTTCACATGTTTTGGACTATAGCTCCTGTCATAGCTGGCCACTGCCCATGCTTGCTGGGGCTGATGGGAGTTGGGAGCCCTAAACATTTCAAAATCAGTTTGGGTACGGCTGATGCTGTGCCTCTTTTTGCCAATGATCTCTGGAAAAACATTCTTAAAAGGTTCAATATTAGCATTGATTTTTCAGTTGGGTCTCTTTAACAGTGCATCGAAATAGACAAGCATACAATCATATGTTGACACTGTAAAACAAATGTGAAAGTATATATTCGCTTAAAAATGCAACATATGCAGCTCTCAAAACAGATGTTTCATATTTTGAAGGAATGAAATAGGAACACTGACACTAAAGCTGGAAAGGTGTCCATTTAATTTTGCTTGTATCACAGAGAGGAAGTGAAATAGTAGTAAACCTCCATTTCCCTGATATACCAAGTCCTACTGATTTCAAAGGTCCTTACAAGAAAAAGTGTTTAGAATCAGAGTCTAAATTAGAGCAATCCCATTCAGTGTTGGCTGGGGAATGCTGAAAATTATAGGACTTATGTCTAAACATGCACAGAATTGCATTCTACATTTTCATAATTTTCATCTGTTGCCATTTTTATTTTTGGGTAGAAATATTTTCCTTCAATTATATGGGTACCTAAAATAAGTCTTTAAATTAAGGCTGAATTAATGGCTAGTGTTACTCTTTGTTGCAGTGCTTCTTAACCTAAAGCAGAGGTTGGAAACTTGAAGCACTCCAGAGGTTTTTTGGATTGTTACTTCCATCATTCCTAACCATCCCTAAGGATGATGGGAGCTGCAGTAAGGGTGCTGCTAAATACCCCAAAAAACTAGAACAAAGACCCATAGAGCAGAAAATTGCATAAATGTGCATGTGTTTATTTACAAATGCAAATGAATACCCATAATTAGCAATAATTGCTGTATTTAGATTTTATAGAAAACAAGCTAATTAGTTCCTTGTTTTTAAGATGGAATTTGAATTGGAGTATGTTTGCTTAAATCTTGTCCTTCATGCGCCCACACTTGTCCTTACTGTTTCAGTCCCAAATCCATATAGGGAGGATGGGAACGGGGATCAACAATGGGATCCGGGATCAGCATGGGATCCGGGATCAGCAAAGAACTGCATGACATCCTAAACATTTGTAATTAATTACAAACTGAGTATAGCACATGAGCAAGGGGGAGTATAGGAATGTATTATACACTATAACAACACATGCTGTTAGGCTGCAAACTTGTACAATTGCTAAGGAATATTCCCATAAAACTTAGTGGGACTTACTTCTGAGTAAATCCTAGCCCATTCTCCCCTCTACCCCATCAATAACAAGCACAACAGCACTAGACAAAGAGCTTTCATGTTGCCTTGCTTCTCATCCTTGAACCAGGTGAGGAGGCAAAGAGCCACTGCCAAAGGTAGTTCCCCACTGTGCTTGAAACACTTTTCTTTGGTAGTTTCTGGAATTCTGGAGCACATGGTTTACTTTATTTTTCTGCTCTCAAGTTCTGTGTTCTTGAAATTCTAAAATTTACAAGTTTAAATTTATTGCAGCCTCACCATCCTACAACTCTTAAAGCACCAAAATGCACAGTTGGGTACCTTTATTAGGATCAACCAGAGTTCCCAATAAAAACATTGCTGAAATTGGTATTTTGAATTTTTATTTCTTGTGACCCAGTGTGATCCTGCTTGGTTTTTTTAGATGACTGAAGTTATCAGTCCTTAATCTAGATATTAGAACTATCGTCAGGGTAAATAAGGCAGGTTGCAGCTATAAGCATATTTGGTAAGGATAAGACTTCAAATCTACATGCACTTACCTTGGAATAAATCCACTGTACAGTATATAACTTAATTATAAGCAAATATGTTTAGGATTACACAATAAATGTGCTGTAACACTGGCCATGTTTCTCTGTTCACAGTTCTTTCTGGACCCTCAGTGTTTCCTTACCCCACATAATTTCCTGCACCATCTCAGCTACTTCTTCTTAACTGAAAAGTCTCTGAAGCCAGGGCCAGGTCTGGCTCTGAGACATTTTGCTGGCTGAGACAGAGCAGCAAATCACACCCCACACACAAGTCAAGGTCTATAGAAGCACTCAGAGTCAGTGAAGTTGGTTTGGGCTTTGAGGCAGGAAAGTCTACAATACTTACTCCTTTCTCTGGCAATGAAAGTGCACTAATAATATATTAAATAATGAATAATTTACCGCTTTTTCAAATTGTCCCAAATTGGCTGTCTCAGAGGGGGTGTGTGTGTGTGTGTGTGTGTGTGTGTGTGTGTGAGAGAGAGAGAGAGAGAGAGAGAGAGAGAGAGAGAGAGAGAGAGAGAGAGAGACTGTCTGTCCGTCCATCTGACTTTAAAGGATCCTGCTCCTTAAGGAACCCCTGTTTGTAAAAATAGAAGCATGGCTAAGGAAGAGGAGAGTATTATTTCAGGAAGCAGAAAAATTCCAGCAGAAATATTCAAGGATAGGGAGCACATGTGGGCAAAAAGCCAGCTAGTCCAGTGGGATCAGATTCTACAGAGATCGTCAGGACGCTTGTGTCTTTATTTCAGGAAATAACTTTCTGTACGATAGATGCCTGTCCAGAAAAACTTACTATGCCACAGTAAGTTTGTGCATCTTTAATGTGCTGCAAAACAGCTTAGCTTTTAAACACAAAACAGTAAGAATTCTGATCTTCCTCCCACATCTGTATACCTTTGTCTAGCCTAGTGCAAACTGCTATGTCAAGGTGGAACAGGCACACACCAGAATTTAGCCACATGGATCATGGAAAAAGCAGGTACACTTCAGAAAGATGGCTGGAGAGCAGGAAGTTCTAAGCAAATGCAAACAAGCCAGGGCAAGCTGTATACTCACACGTCACCTTGGAGCAAATCCAAGCATTGGTGCTCATTCAAACTCTTTTTTACAACCCCGTTTCTGTTTCTTTCAAGGTCAAGGATTTGACCAGTTTGGAGGAGGCAGCAGTTGAGGAAGGCCTCTGGCATCCCAACTGATATGTGAGCAGGCCTCACTACCTCCAGTGACCTAGAGAACAATTGCAGTTCCCCAGTAGCAATTGGCTGGACAGGTCTCTGCAGAGTCAAGTGTGTTTCAAGAAAGCTGGGTTACAGTGCTGGTATTATGCAATTTTGGACTCTAGATATAATGAGAATAATGGTCAGACTGCAAAAGGAAAGTTTCCTGGTGCCTTCATGCCATCCTGGATACCAGTCTGCTAAGGAGCTGGGTCACATTAACTGCAAGGTCCTTGCTTACGTTATTGATGGTGGCATGCAGGCCTAGTAGTCATTGATCGTTTTCTCCTCCAAGAAATTGTTCAATAATTTGCCCCTTTATTCTCACTTCTGCTGTAATGAAGTTTAAGGATGTACAATTACATTGCTTTTTATTCATTCCTTGCTAACTTTCCTCCTTCCATATCCTGCTCTATTTTTAGATGAGGAACAGATTGGAGGTAGGGGACTAGCACTCTTTCCCTCTCATTTTACTTACACAATATTGTAAAACATAAGATAGGAAAAATGCAGTTTTTACACTGACTGGATGTTTCACTGACTGGATGTTTCAAGAACTTGTTTTCAAATGATAATACACCGGTGGCTCCAAAGTAAGTGTTTTCTCCTCCCACAACAACCAACTTTCCCAAAATCCAGAATACACGTATGACTGTGCTCCTTTTTTCCTTTCTTTACAATCAAAAACTCAAATACGATGTGGTCACTTTCCCTTGGAGTACTGGTAACTTCCGCTTTATGCATGGAGTCATGCCTGTTAGTCAGCATTAATTCCAGGATAGCAAATCCTCTAGTTCCTTCTTCCACTTTCTGTAGAAGAAAGTTATCTATCATGCATGTCAAGATTTTCTTGAAGGAGGCCACTTTGCCATAATACATTTCCCAACAGATATCCAGGTAATAAGTCCCCCATTATTACTACACCAGACTTCCTTGAAATATTGGCAGTTTGCTTAACCAAAATTTCATCCTCAGTTTTTCCTTGATTGAGTGGTTGGTGGTAGTCTCTGTCATGTTCGTTTTATTTCTTGACCCATTTATTTTGACCCAGATGCTCTCAATGGGGCTACCAGGCTCATCTTCCTGTACATCTGTGCAGGGAAAGTATTTTAACATATAATACAACTCTGCCTTCTTCCCTATTTCTTCTATTCTTTTTGGATGTAATACACCAATTGCTGTATTTCAATCATGCAACTCATCCAACCACATTTCAGTAATACCTGTCAAGGGGTATTTTCCTTCATGTATTAAGAGCTCAGGTTTATTCTGTTTCTTTTCCGTATACTAGGCATTAGCACATAGACCCAGAAGCCCATGTACTTTATAGTCTGACTTCTTTCCTACATGGTTGTGAAGGCTATTTGGGGGCACTACTAGAGCTCGTCTCTCTGTTATGGTGCATAAGCCTTCATCCACTGTTGCCTCAAAGTTCATATCTCTCTTGCCAGCAAGCCCTCCTGATGAAATTTTCATGCTTTGGCCAAACACATTCTTTTCAGCTCTTGTGAGGTGCAACCTGTCTCTGGCCAGAAGTCCATCTTCCAGGTAGCATATTCTGTGGCACCAGAATCTGAATATGTCTAGTCAGACTTTTATAACCAATCACTCTATTCTTCTTCCAAGAACTGGGAGGATAGATGAGAAAACTAACTGGGCCCTAAAGTTCTTAGGTTTCTTTCCCAGGGCTTCAAAATCTCATGTGATTTCTTTGTAGCTCCATTTGGCAGTATCATTTGTTCCCACATGGATTAGAAGAAAGGGATAGGTGTTTATGGGCCTTAGGAGTTTTGGCATTCCTTCAGTCACATCTCTAATCCAAGCCCCAGTGAGACAGGCTACCTACCATGTGTTATTGCAACACACTTGAAAGAAAAAGAAAGAAACCCTCCGTGAAGGAAATTAGGAGGGTAGGTACTCGGAGGAGGGCCTTCTCTGTGGTGGCGCCCAATCTATGGAATGCGCTCCCCAGAGAGGTCCGCCTGGCGCCGTCGTTATTTGTTTTTCAGCGCCAGGCGAAGACCTTTTAATTTAAGCGTCATTCTAATTGTTAATATTATTTGCTTATTTTATCTGGCCAGGGTGACTTATTTTATATTGTTATTTGTTGTATTTTAATTTTATGTTGTGAGCCGCCGAGGCTTCGGCGAATGGGGCGGCATAGAAATGTTTTAATAAAATGAAATAAAAAACACTTGGATTTCACTTCCATGCAACAAAGAGGGGTCATGCAACAATGACCAGTCTTCTTGTTTTCTTGGTCAACTTTTTGCCTCTTGCTTTCTGTGCCACAGGCTCCCTCATAATTCTTTATCTGCAGCCTGTCCTCTGGTCTCATCCTCCAGTGGCTTAAAGTGTTTATTAGCTCTAGTGGTTCCATTGGAACAGAATGTCATCTTAGTCTCCCGCTCCTGTTACCCTTCTCTAGGGAGTTTTCTCTTTATTGGTTTTCCTCAACTAAGCATTCTCCATATCTGCTTCAACCTGCTGCTGTTCTTCCATTTCTGGTGCTTCTTCTTCTTGCAGTTCCACTGTTCTATCCAAGAACTCTTCATTTTCCCTTACTCCTTGGGGCATGGGCACCTGGCACTCAGGTATTCCCTCTCTCTTTTCCTAATAGT
Source organism: Varanus komodoensis (assembly GCF_004798865.1). Taxonomy (NCBI): domain Eukaryota; kingdom Metazoa; phylum Chordata; class Lepidosauria; order Squamata; family Varanidae; genus Varanus; species Varanus komodoensis. The sequence goes on from NW_025335438.1 coordinate 25,176,196, forward strand.
GCAACCAACTTGCCTTTCTTGCAGGTATACACCATGATAGAATTGGGCAGGAACACAAACATTACACACATTTTTCAAGTCACCACCACTGCAGAATTCTTTCCATCCATTATGTGCTATGGAATAAGGAGTAAAATGTAGATTTATTGAGCTTCATGCACCATTAGGAACATGGGCTGTTGTCTTGAGGTGGTCAGTTGAAGTCTGACTTCTCTGCTGCTCATGGTGACTTCCTCTTACTTCCCAGAATTCCTCAGGCATATGCAGATTATCCCTGCCACCTCAGATTGGGAGATGTTCCATTCCCTCTTTCATAATACAAGAAACCAAGTTTATGCCATGAAGTTGATTGGGCAAATTTAATTTAGGACAAATAAAAGGAAGTACATCTTCACACAGCACAAAGTTAAACTATGAAATTCACTTCCACAGGAGTTAGTAATGGCTACCAATTTGGATGGTTTTAAAAGGAGATTTGATAGGAGAACGCTGTTAATAGCTACTCATGCTAATCGCTAGTAGCATCTAAATTACACCAGTACCGAAGGCACAGTGCTATGTATCCTAGTTGTTAGGAGACTCAGGTGGGAGGGAGGGTAATGTTGCACTCATGTCCTTCTTGTGGGTTTCCTGTGAGTGGCTGGTTGGACTCTGTGTGAACAGAAAGCTGAACTAGATGGACCCTTGCTCTTATCCAGCAAGGTTCCTTTTTTGTTCTTACGTTAGCATTGTGTGTTGACAGGATGTTTCTTCATGGCACTTGGCAAGATCCCTGAAAAATTAGGGTATATAAAGTACTGGCTTATGAGATCTTAAGCCAGATAGCACCGAAGATAAGGAGCATCAGATTGGCTGCTCATTTGTTCACTTTGTCAATGCTGTAATTTTAATTTCACGTGTAGCCCATTTAATGATTTTGATCAACAGTGTGCATATATGATTTGCCCGTGGCTTGTAATCTAAATCTGCCCATATGGATCTGATCACACTCACTCAAACTGTTTGTTCAACAACACTGTTAAACATTTTCCTACAAGCAAAACAAATTAACTGTTAGTGAACATGCAATTTACAGTTTAATGTTGCCAAGTTTACAAGTGTGGTAACAGACTATTCTAACCATTTTGATTGTTGGATGGCTAGTTGAGTACATACCCTGGCTGTCAGAAACATGCTCTGTACTGAGCTTCATATTATCTTTGCTAGAGAATCTTCCGAAAATATGCCACATGATCCATTTTTATGCAGCCTTAAAGTTTTGACCTCTGAAGAAGCCATTTTTGTTTTCCATACCTCACAGCTTCTGAAGGAAAACTAAAAATCTGTGGCTGGTGTTGCGGAAGAGCTATGAATATTCAGTGGGAAAAGCTGGTTTCCATATTTTGTCCCTTTCCATCATACATACCCTTTCCAAGGTTGTGTTCCTGCAGCTTATCTACCTAAAGTCTCTTTTATTTTCCTTCTTTATCATTCACCTACTACTTCTGGAGATTTTATATTCAGAAATTATGTGAGTATTGACTGGACAATATTTTTCTGGCTCTGGCACTCCCTCTCTAGGAAAGTGCTCTAAGTGCCATCATTATTTAGGCATTAGGGTAAGATCATCCCATTTTTTCTAAGCTTTTAATCATTAGTGGGTATTCTCTCTCTCTCACTCACTCTCTTGTTTTAGTCTGTGCCATGTTGTTGTTGTTGTTTTAATTTGAATTTGGTTGTGCTACTTTTGGTTTATATAATATAAACTTCCAAATTTATATTTGTGTGTGAAAAATAATCTGCCTGAGGCTATTTTATAAACATTTAAATATGGTGGATGACTTTTAAAAAACATTCTTGAAAAAAATTGATCTTGGAAGCTATATAACCTATGCAGAATATGGAATCATATGCAAGAATGTTTAATTTGCATGTTTCTGTGCTTAGAGGTAGGGTTTGTATTGGTTGTCTGGTGCTTGGGAGGTGGTGACAAATGGAATGTCTGTAACTCATTGTGCTTCCAGTGACATAATGTTCTTAGCTGTTCAGATATATGTAGAATTCATCTTATGCAAAATAGAAATCAGAGGCTTACTAAACTCTCCAAGTTGCCTTCTTGATGCAGCTTCACACCCTTGTGTCACACACACACACACACACACACACACACACACACACACACACAGAGATTGAAAGAGAGAGAAAGAGACAGAGAGAGAGAGATCCATAGGTTAATGCTGGCATTTTAACAATTTGGTAAACAAGGCCTTTTTATTATTTACAGAAAGATACAAATATATACTGTATCACAAGAAGCAGTAAAAGGCATGTTTTGGAAGGTGTACAACTTTTGATGGTCATAAAACGACTATTGTGGCATAAATTTAATAGTAATGGTAATTTGGGTTGCAACTAAAAATAATACAATATGCTAAAGAGAAAAATAAATGTAAGAGTTAATTAAGTTAATGACCATGACTAATCTGTTACTCAAAATGATTAGGGTGGAGTGCACTATTACATTAGATAATACACCCCTCTAGTTTCGGCCTTGCATTTAAAGTTATAACTTCTTGCTTAGTTTCTCATACTGGGTTCTACCAGTACAGCACATGCACTTATGGTCTACTACCTCTGACATAATATAGTATAGATAATATATAGTATGGATGCAAAAATACATACTTAAAACTGTATCACAATTACGTCTTCTACAAAACAAAAATAAAATATGGGACAGTAAATAAATAAGACTTAACTTTTACCTTTATTATGGGTAAAGTCCTGCCAACATTCTCCAAGTTGTTCTTGAGTTTTAACAGTAGGGAGGGAGTAATTGAGTACTATCAGATTCTTAAAGACCTGGTAGCTCACTCCTCCCAAAGAAGGCACTACCACAAAGGAGTCCATGCATCTAGGACAGGGAGGCAGAACATTTTTAGCCCAAGGGCTGAATTCTGTTTCAGAAGTTTAGTTGCATTTCACTGGTAGAGGGGGGGTGGGTGGGCTGAAAACAAAGGGAATGGGGCCAAACTAACAAGACTACTTCCTATTTTTGCTTAATTACTTACTAATAGTAACTAAGCCTTAGGTGAGGCATTTCAACTTTTAGAATGCAGGGATGAGGGTCAGAGACCTGCATAAAAGCCAGGAAATTGCCAAGCAGTTGGTGTGGGGCAAGGGGAGAAGATGGGCTGGGGAAGCAGGTAGCTCCATCAGAGGAAATCTGAAGGGCCAGCTTGGGATTTCCAGAAGGCCAGATCTGACCCATGAGCATGAAGTTCTATACATATGTACTAGCCTATTCCTGTTTGAATATGCATGTAAATACATTTTAAGGTGAACCAACCATATAGGGCACAGTACTTTGGATGATTCATATACCAGAAGTTACTTTTGAAATCACGTATTTAGAGCTTTAAGGGCAACACCAACATTTTGACTAGAAACTGGAAACTAACTGCCAACCAGTGGAGATCCTTATGATAATGGCATCTTATTGGCCAGGTTTTAGGTTTCAATACTAGTGTATTAAGCCCTAGACAACTTGGCATCAGAATACTGAAAGAGTGCCTTCTTCCTTACCAACTTGCTTGGTCACTGAGGTCATCGGATGACTTGTCCCTAGTGAGTCCATATGAACTAATGGCCCAATTAGAGTCCAGCAGGAGAAGCGCCTTCGTTTCTCTGGAATTCCCTGCCTCTGGAGGTCCGGCAGGTTCCAACATTGTATTATTCCTGGCACTTTCTGAAAACCCTTGCTGAACTAACCAGACAGCTTTATTGATTTTGCTCTTAACATGCTGTTTTATTCTTTTGCCATTTTCATCTTTTATTGTCCACCACTCTGAAATCTGCATGCTGGAATATGGAATGGTGTGTAAATCTAGTAAATAAGTACAGTGTTTCCACTTATCAATAGGCAGGCAGTTTTGCTTTCCAGTGGTAACCCCAGGTAATTACATTAGTTAGACTGGGTAGGGGCCATATTGTACATGACAGCAGTTATGCTCCTTCCATCAAAGGAGGGGCATTTCTGGTAAAAGCTGGCAAAAAGCCCTCCTGTACATATAGTGACACCCTGGAAATTCAGCCCAAACTGTAAAAGTGATTTTTTTTGTTGGAGTCTGACCCAGACTAAAACCAGGAAACCATTTAGTCCATGGTCAGGATTTTCCTTGCAGCCTCATTCACTTATAGTAGTAAAAATTGCTTTCAAATGACCATGCAAAGTAGCTTTTGTAAACTGGGGAGATGTGAGTGGGGTTTTCCTTTCAAGCTAATAATGTGCCAGATGTTCCTTCACTGTATTACTGGGAGCTATGAAACTGCATGCCCAAATAAACATGTTAGTCTTCAAGGTGCTGCAGGGCAGTTTGTCAGATAGTTTTGCCTCGACTTCACAATTCTGCAACCTAGACAAGGATGATGTTAACAGTGACCTGGTAAACTTACATTATATTCTCTAACATCTAAAACGTAATTGTCTATTTTGGATTAGACAAGTCCTTTTCTTAAGTTTTTCTATTTTGTAATGCTTTAAAATGAACTAAAACTACCGCTGCAGAAATAACTTTGCATTTTAATCTTAGTTCAAAGAGTCTGTTGACATGGTTCTGCTGCAAACCGGAGCCTATCCTTGAAATAGCCTTTAGTCTCACGTTCTTGGAAGAGATGAGATTTTATTCATACGTGTTTCTACTTATAGGTGAGGAATCTGAAACTGGAGCATGAGCAAGAGAAAAACAAGATCTTATCTGAAGCACTAGAAACACTAGCCACTGAACACCATGAATTAGAGCAGTCACTAGTCAAAGGGTCACCACCTTTGAGCATTCTTAGTGAGGAACAATTCTATGATGCTGTTTCAGGTAAGTGTGTGACACAGAAAATGAAATCCATGTCAAAATGGGAATTTCTTCAATCCAGGGTCATGTTGTAATAAAATTTAATATATATGCACCCTGACATTTTGGATAAATAGGGGGAAAGGACCACTGAACCCTAAGGAGCTTGTAATATGAATTTGATTGTGACGGGAGAATATGCCAGAGGTGAAGGAAACAAGAGGTGAGTATGAACAACCACAAGTGGAGCTGAGCCATGAGTCCTCTACTCCATAAGGAATTGGTCTCTGAACCTTAAATCCTGAAAGGACTATGCTTCTTCCTGGAATTGTTATCATCTGGCATCTTTCCTGTTTATTAATTGTGGATAACAACAAGTTAATTTAAAAAAGACTCTTAGATTCAAAAACTAAAATGTGGTTGGTAAAGGCTTAGGAGAGGGAAGTATTAAATATCCACATTAATTTTATTAAAAGCATAGTAACTAGGCTGTATTACTGAAATGTAATTGCACTGGTATAATTTATGTAAAGTAATTTATTACATTAATGATGTAATATAATTCTAAAGAGAATTGCACTGTCATAAGCTAAATATTCAAATACTTGTGCTGCTACTGCATCCATGCAACTGGCTAAGCTTTCAATGCTTCCTTAGAGAAACCAAGTCCAGACTACAATTTATTCTGTGTGTCTGTACCAGCAAGCAGGAAGCACACCTCTTGATTGGATTCCATTTTTTAGATAACTATAGAAGGAAAGACTTCTTTTCTGAACATGAGAATGTTGTCAGGGTCAAAATCTGCATGCACAGTGATCAGTTAAGGAGAAAGAACAGAGACTGAATGGAGCTTCCCCTTGAAAGCTTACCTAAGTAACTAAAGAACTGGAGTGTTGCTTCCATTCATCTTAAAGTCTCACAACTCATAGCTAAAAGCAGAGCTCAGTAATGGTGTAGGGTGATGGTTTTGGCTAGTCCTGCCTGAAGAACCTTCTGGGTACCTTTAATGTATTACTACTTCTCACAGGAAAATGAAAAAATGTAACTTCCTGCATTATCTCCTTCTTGATCTTTCTCTTCAATGCTCATGTGTTATTATACAACTTAGTACAACTTCTTATACAACTTGTGCATCTGTAGCTTAAGTCACAGGTTGGCAAACGTTGGACTTGCCAGATTGACTTTGTTTTTTACTAGAATCCCAAGACTGACCAAGCAGATGCAAAAGATGAACACATAGAATTAAATAATGGAATGTCTCCAAGCAAATTATGAGTTTCAGTAATAGAACTGAGCAGTTCTTACAGTCATTTCACTCAGAAGTCTTTTCCCATTCATTTCAGTAGCCAAATTTAGGTGGAATTTTTTTTTTCTGTTGTTCTCATTAAATAAGTGGTGTCAGAAACTCTTGATGACCTGCTTTAAATCACCAGAGAGCTACCCATAGAATCATAAGAAGAGCCCTGCTGGGTTAGACCAAGGGTCCATCTAGTCCAGCATTGTGTTGGCTCAGTGGCCAACCAGCTGCCCACAGGAATACCATAACCCGGACTTGAGTGCAACTGCACCCTCCCACCTTAGTTTCCCAAGCAATTGATGTATGCAACATACTGCCTCTGGTACTAGAGTTAGCATATAGCTGTCAGGAATAGATCTGTTGAAAGCTTCACCTCCATGGATTTGCCCAGTTGCCTTTTGAGGCCATCCACATGGCCCTCATTACATCTTATGAACTACATAATTTAACTGTGTGTTGTGTGAAGAAATATTTCCTTTAATCGAATGGAATCTCAAACCAGTCAGCTTCATGGGATGACCCCAGGTTCTAGCATTATGTGAAAGGAAGAAAATAGTTTCTCTATCCAATTTCTCCCACACATGCATAATTTTAACACCTTTATCATGTCTCCAGTTACTTGCCTGTTTGCTAAGTTAAACAATTCCAGGAGTTATAACTGTTCCTCACAGGGGACTCATTCCAGTCTGCTGATCATTTTAATTGCTCCTTTTTAATTGCCCCTTTCTCATTTTTAGGTGTAATGACCAAAACTGTGCATAGCATTCAAAGTATTTGCACCTTAGAGTTGTATAAGAGCAGTACAATATTGGCAGTTAATTTTTACTTCCTTTCCTAGTTATGCATAACACGAAGTTTGCCCTTTTTTACAGCAGCTGTACACTGGGTTGACATTTTCCCTGAGCTGTTCACCACAACCCCAAGATCTCTTTCTTGGTCTAGTTCACATCCCATAAGCTTATACCTGAAGCTGGGAGTTTTGCCCCAATTTGTATCATTTTCTTCTGGTTCACATTGATCAGCACTTGCCATTTTGTTATCCATTCTCCCAGTCTGAAGAATACCATTCAGAGTTCTTCACAATTCCTTTTTGTTTTAACCACCCTAAATGATTTGGTGTCCTCAGCAAACACTGCCCACTTTTTATTCCAGATTATCTACGACTAAGTGGGAAAGCATTGGTCCAAGGCAGGGCCCTGAGACACCTGTGTTTATACCCTTCCATAGGGAGTATCTCCCAATCACCCAGCTACCAAAGATCTAGTAGCTCAGTAGCTGAGCACATGCTTTGTGTACAGAAAGTCCCAGTTCAATCCCTGGCACTGCACCCTTCCTGAAACCCTGAAGAGCCATTGTGAGTCAACACCAACAGTGCTGAGGTAGATAGACCAAAAGTCTGACTCTGTGAGGCAGCTTCTTATCTTCCTATATAAATCTCAGTTTGCTTCCTACCCTTCCCTGCCTTAAGTGTCTTATGACATACGCATGCATTATTGAATAATGTCAGTCACCAGATAGGTCCATCCCAGAAGAAAGTCACATAACGTTCTGCTGGGAGAAAAGGAAAAAAAAAAACAGGATCCTGTGGGATACAGGTTGTGTTACAATGCATAGAAACGTCGTTTAGATCACTAGGGGCAGCATCCACTACTGCCAGCCTGCTCTCTCTTGTTGCACTGGCCCACTGCTAGTGCAACCTAGAGTTAGTGCTTCATAAAGGAACCCCAGAAACAAGCAGAACATGTCTGCCTCTGGATGAAGTCAGGTCAGCGGAGTTCGCTTCTGTGAGCTTCTCTAACCTGACACAATGGCATGTGGGCACTGTGGGATTCTAATCTAAGACAAAACATGTGTCCTTGTATCCTTAAATCACATCTAAAGTTATCTGGGGACATACGTGCCTGGCACTCTTAATATCTCCTTCGAGAACTGAAGGAATAGTCTCCCAAGTCCTTCATGCTGCTGTTTGTAGAAAAGTAAATTTTCTTACATTTGTTTAAAAAGCTTAAGAGTCATGTCCAAGCACAAACTGAAATACTGTGTCCAGTAGTCTGTTACTGTAATTCAGGCATATACACATTTCTTAAGCAATAGAAAACAACTGCTTATCATCCTCTTTTATTAAAAAGACCTAGAATTACCACTCCAAAACAATAGTGTTGGGCTGATAAAGCCAAACTTAAAAAAATAAGCTGGAGTTTGTGGAGAAGAGCTAATTTAGGCCACCTGTCATCACTTGAAACTCTGCATATATGAGCCTACAGTTCTAATTAATTAATTAATTAATTAATGGGATTGACTTTATTGTTGGCAGGTCATTCGGAACCATTCAAATCCCTTGTTTTCAGGACTTGTCTAAATTACACAAGCTACCTTGTTCTGTCTTCAGTGTGGATAGGAGTTTCCTTTTACAATCTTAACCACAATACCTTACACTTTTTTTTAAAGCAAAGCTACTGTCAGCTTGCTGTATCTGACAGAAGGGCAGGTATACTGCAACCCTAAAATCTCTTCTGTTGCCTATAATTATTTCCTGTGCTCCATAAATAACTTCAAAATCTTGATTTACACCCAGTAGAGCAGCTTGTCCAGGTGCCTAAAAATGTCCACTTGCTTAGTTTGATTTTAGCACTGTTTCATAGCAGAAGCTGGCTGTATCTGAATTACACTTCACTCAACCCTTTATTGGAGACATGGAGGTTGAATTCTGCCAAAATAATGTTGGAAGTTGGATCATAGAGTTTGACTTGCAGGAAAGGAAACTTGAGAGTATCCATAGCATATAATAGAAATTACTATCAAACATCCAACTAGCTAGTATCTGCAGTAGATAAGGACTGAAATGCAGTAAGCAAGCTTTTTTGTACCTTAGTTTTGAATGCTAGAATAACATTAGCGGTCAAAGGAAAATTTATAAGCTAAATTCATGCATGCAGACTGTGTCGCAATGTGTGTTCTGTGTCATGGGGTCGTCTTAGACTTTTAATATTTAATGCCCAAAAAATCAACATGCATTGCTTTTGCAATTTTGCACAGTTATCTATGCCTTGATTGGCTTTCTTTGCTCTGATCAGCTTTGTTTATAGTTCAGGCTGTAACATTCTGAGTGTCTTGTCCTGGCTGCTTTTCTAGTTCTGTCACTGTGGAAGGAAAGAGAGTGAGTAAACTCTGTTTTCCTTAACTGGAAGACAAAACCTGCTCTGTGAGGTTTGATCTTGCTACTGAGGTGGAAGGTGGGAATACAATCTGCAGGGAATATTATTGTTGGCAATTTGGCTTGAATTACCTGGGTAGCTCCTTAGTTCTTCCTATGGCTAGTAAAACATTACGTGCATACAAAATAGCAAACAGGCAAATTTGAATATCTGTCTGTAGAGAGACATACAACAGGCAGGCTTTTTGCTGCCTCTGTTTTAAGTATAGTGTGTGAATAGTTTATAATTACTCAGTTGCTGAGCTGTTCATTTTGCCCAAGGAAAGGCATGGAACTAACTCTGTAGTATTTCTAAGAAATTTGGCTAACAATGAAATGCTGGGCTTTGACCAGTTAGTTTGTGACCTAGATTCGTTGTATAGATATTTTGGTTCCCCCTCCCTTAGCTGTCAACTGCTGTGCCACTTGCCCTGCTGAAGACCTCCCTCATGAATGCCCTTTCCTCTTTGGTTTGAGAAAAAAATAATCTGTAGACAAGATAACTTGTTACTGATGGGTATATTTGCTCTAATGTTGTGCTTCTGTCCTTCATTGCTGAACAAATTGGCTTTAAAAAGCAAATAGCCCATGTTTTGAAAATGTTTGAAATAGCTAACTTTGAATATTTAGTCTGGCTAACACATGACTGACTTGTTGTGTGGAATACCTCATACAGAATCGAAGACTGTTTATTTGTATAAAAACTTTTTAAAAATAGACTATGTGAAATGGGCCACCTAATCTTACATCCTGATCCCAAACACATTTTACTATGAACCATGCCTATAATGAACCTCTGTTCAGCAAATTCCCTGTAACTGTAGCTAAGGGCAGTGGAATCTAATGATTCTGAGTTATAGCCATTGAAATAATATCCATGATCCTATGATATCCATTGAAATGATGCATATGGTTCTGGTTGAGACCCATTGAAATGAGTAGGACTTGTGTTAGACTAACACTGGTTACAAACTGAAGAGAGGATCTGGGAAGAAGAAAATGCAGTGTTTTTTTCTATGTTTCCCTAAGTATAGCTGGGTGTGGAGTTACATCTGTACCAACCCTATGTTTAGGAGGGGGTGAAATGTTTCGCTGAGAACTCTCTACCTGTCGGTCCTTGCTCACATTCGCCATTAGTCTAGAAGCTCTGGTGCTGAACAGTTTGCTTACTCGTGTTCTGCCAGAGACTCAACCTCCACTAGTGCTAAGTTTTCACTGGACAAATGTTGTCATCAATACCACCTGGATAGGCTACTTCGGTTTCATTGCCCTGTGCAAGAGTGGTGTCTCTTAGCCTACGAAAGACTAGCTTTGAAGTTTGCTTCATGTTCACCTGTCTTGCAGATTCAGAATCCGAAAAATCGTTGAGTGGATTTGAAACTGTGACCAGTTACTCATTAGAAGACAGTGTGGATTCTAGTGACACTATAATATCTAACATGTCCGAAGAAACAGCCTGTAAAAGTGGAGAAACTCTATCAAATGGCATCAAAAAGCACAGGTAGGACTTTACCTTGTATCAAAAGGCTGTTTCCTTTTTTGCTGCACTATACAAAGCTGTACGTTATCCATAAAAATTAACCTGGGATGCTTCTGCCTTTTCTCTTGAACAATGGTGGAGCAGCAGTCCTTTAACATGAACGGCATCTTCATTTTGTGAACATTGGGGTGGAAATATTAAATGAGCTACAACATTGTGATTACATCACGATGCAAACTATATGCATAAATTCTTAAAAGTGCATGTTTCTAACTCATTTAAATGTGTTTCATTGAAGTCAATACTGGACTCTTGTTTCTTCATGTTTTTTTAATGTGTGTCTCTTTTTAAAGTTTCCATTTACTTGATCTTCATATTACCATTCATTCTGGGCTAGTGTTAGCAAGATATGTCAATATAGACTTCAAACTAAAGCATGAAAAGCAAAAAGCCACACTGCATAGGCATGTCACATATGTCTGTTTCATCTGTTTATAAGAATTTACATGTAATGGAGGATAAGAGATCCTCAGTTACATGTAACAAATACCTCATTTCTCAGGTTTCAGTGCAAGGAGAATTTAATATTTATGCATTGCATTTACTCATAAATATTTAACATTTATTCTCACTTCCACTTCAAATATGGTTTAAAAGTAATATATAACTGGCATTTGTTGCTCTACATACAGATAGTGACATTTTTCTTAACAGCTGAAAATAGAAATTTATTCAATCATTTTTTCATTTAAATACATTGCTTCATCTTTGGTATTATCATCAGAATGTTTGGTGCTTTGCCCAATTTAATGCATTTTATTCAAAGTGAAATGTGATCTTACTGTGTATATGGAATGAAACTGCCAATGCTTCAGTAATAATTTTGGCATAGCTGGAAAAATAGTTCTAGCTTTTTAGATACAGTCTGGTCCACTTGAAAAAGCATTCAGGATCTTCATGCCCTAGTCCTTTTATTTGCTAATTATTATCCACATATTTTTTTTCTTAGACTCCCCCACACCCCTGCTCACATTAGAGAGGATTACCCTGGAAGGCTCTGTAGAATGCCAAGAAAAGAATAGTTAGGATCCTCTGTCAAATGGTGTGATTTTTTAAAGCTAGTAATATAAGCGCAAGATAGCTTTAAGTTTACGAAACAAACAGTATATTTGGCAGGTTTCCGCAAAGCCTGTTGTAAAACTGCTGCCAAAATTGTAAACAACTGGTGGTGAGAGCCTCCAAGCTCTGAGTTGTTCCTCCGTCCCCTGGCATTTCTTCACTTTCTACTACGGATGTCTCTCACTAGGCCCTTTGATCACCTGATTTTCATCTCTATTACCTTGCCCCCCCCCATGGTAGCAATCCTTTACTCCCCCCCCATAAATACAGAATGGATTAGTTTTCTGTTTGTAAAGGGCTTTTGGATGACATTCTAAAAACACTACTGGAGAAGGGTGTTCCTTGTCAAATGAAACTTGAATGTGAGCTAATGTTTAATATTCTGGCTGGCATCTTTTTTGCAAAGTATATTTCAATAGCTGACCTGTCAGCTGGCACCACTTAGGGAATTGGTGTCTGTAAATATATTGATGCAAACTGGCAAACCTCTGTGGAAAAAACAAATCTAAAATTTACCCAAGTGCAAACTTACTCAGGGGAGAAGGCTGTTCAGTGTTTAGTTATCTTGGGATTCTTATACGGTTTGCATATCTTGTCTTACAATTACGCTACAGTTGTAACACAGTAAATGTCTGTGGACAGTGTTTTACCATTGTTTGGAGTGAGTTGGTATTTATAATTCTATGTGAGGAGGAGAAATGTTATATGTAGTTTTTTGACTTTAAGAGTTATGCAGATTAAATTAACCATACTTTTCTGATGAAAGTCATAAATAAATAAATATTTAACATGACACTTTAACTGCAGTTTTGTTTACATTGCCTACACAAGAGACATCAGGCCAACATTTGGGATTGGGAATGTTTTGCACACAGTATGGTAAGAATGTGGTCAAGGGAATGTCTTGGGATAGAGCTGTAACCTCATCTTCCATGTTCACTTCTGAGTTCTCATGCCATTTTCAAGTCTGCAATAGAAGATAGAGGAGCAAACAAAACACATTTGCACAGATTGCTCTTTCTTATTCAGTGCCTAGGTTCTGTTGCTGGACACTGTGCCACTGTATTTTAAATCCATATGAGAAACTGGCTGAAAGTGTACAGTGAAACCTTGATGAAACATCAGAATTATTTTGAAGTATAATAGACTGAACAAGACAACATAGGCCACATTAAGAACGCTGAAATCATTTCAGTTCTGGAGTAACCCCAAGATTTGCAGAATTCCAACTTACTGTCGGCAGGTGAACAGAGGCTAGGGACCTGAACATGCAAGGGCTTGCTTAGTTGCCAAGGAATGGCAACTGACTGTTGCAGATGAAGGAAAAATGTACATCTGTGGGTGGGGGTGGGGGTATTGAAAGGAGTTTCCTGAAAAAGGACATGGCTGCCTTCTTAAAATAACCTTGTAAAGTTGCTGCGTAGTCTTTCCGGGTGGCAGATGGAGGCTAAGACTAAGAGAATAGGTTGTCTTGAGTGTCACACAGAGACAATTCTGTTAATTGAGAACTCATAATTCAATCTCTAAGTTGCTATGCTAGAAAGGTCTCCAAATCTAATTTAACAATCTTCTGTCAACTTTTTACAAACAATCTAGCTTACTGAATAGGCTTACTACAATAATTCCTCTGAAGGATGTTATGCTTTGCACAGGCACATGTATCCCTTTCTGAATTGTGCTGGTGAAAACAATACCAGTTCTTCAAAGCACTCATTCACTTACAGACAGTCACCAACCTGCCATCCATAAATAACTCATAAAAGCATGTGCTTCTTGAAGCTGAAACAGTTTTACTGACAGACTTGCTGAAATGTGTAGATCCATAGTTGTCCTGGTGAGTTCCATAAATTGTATTTTGTAAGCAGCATAAGCACAAACGTAGTACAATAATATGTAGCAAAATTCAGCAAAGCATATAAGGGTGGCTGCCAGTAACCCTCTGAACTCACAGAATTAGAATTAGGCATCCCACTGAGGACAGAATGCAGAGGCAAAGACTGCCTTCATGCTTCTCCTGCTCCTGAAAAGGTTTAGAAGGCTTTTGCTCACGAGGAGGAGGTCCTGAGGCACCACTAAGTTGCCATGTATCAGCAGAGCCTCACTCCTGGAATGTCCCATCCACCTTGGAGCCACACCTGGGACTTTAAAACTGCAGCCAGCAAAGAAAGAACAGCAGCAAAGGTGGAGTGAGCAGTCTGTGGTTAGAGTCCCAGCTCCAAGCTCAGGATGCATTTCTGAGGTCGGAGCTGGGGATCCGACCTATCTTGTGACTGACTGGGCAGCATCTAATGGCCATAGAATTTCACCCTATTGAATGTTTCTTGCATCAGCATGTTGCCATTTGTTTTAATGGAAAGCAGCTGCAAACAGTAAAACATTTTCCTGCATTACTGATTTGGGAAAAACTTTGTCATTTAAAACTGACCCCAAGTTGCCAGAAAATAAGAAATGGGTTTTGTTTATCTGCAATTGCAAACTTGACTTTCAGAGTCTTGCAACATGTTTCTGATATAGAGAATGTTTGTCTCACTTGTGAATTCTCTTTCAGATATCCTGGATTGGGCACTTGTCCTTATAAAGTGGCCTTCCTGTCTTCCATCAAGTAGAGTCAAAATGTAAACTGGATGCAGGCCTGCCCTGTGAAGTGACCACTACTTCTTTCCTAGATATGCTAGCTTAGCTAACCATAATATAAAAGTAGAAACTTTCAACATAGGGGAGGAGTGTCCCTTAAACACAGTACAGAGTAAAGTGATATTTTCAATATGTCTCTACTTCAGCTTTGCAACCTATTTTATCCTTTGTTACTTTCATCCAGGGACTGTTGAACCACTGATGTTTTGAAGGTTCTGAGGATCTCCAGCAAGAATTCTCAGTACCTTCAACAAAGTTATTTTGGGAGCATAGTGGGGCGTCAAACTGTAGCATTGATGGAACAAGAATATCACCTTGTTAGATGTGGTTAATGCAGTATATAACTTGATTGGAATAATAATCTCTAGGAATAAGGCTGCTAAAGCATGTTATTCTGTTTCTGTACAAGGATGCAGTTTTGAAGTATGCTTTGGAGGTCACTTCTGTCTTCACTTTTGGGAACCAATCTTTTCTGTTGTCCTCAAAATATATATTAACTAATCGTCTTAATCAAAAATTATAGAAAGCTAGCTTCTCTTACACTTTTCACTGCATTTGCTTTCTCCTTTTCTGGGCTTTGGCTTCTCTTGTACTATAAAATGGGGAACATGGGCTATCACATAATGAAACATTAACATTTGAACATGCATAAGTCACAGTAGTGCACAAAAGCAAGAAGTTAACTGAACTCGGTGTGCAGAATGAGCCAAGCCACCACTGATACAGGATATAGGAAAGAATTATCAGCATAAGACATGGTTAGCCTCTATTCTGGTTGGATGACATGTGAACAAGCAGCACCTTCATTAGAAAGGGAGAAAAAGAAATACAAGAAGCCAGTTGGTGCAACTTAGGACTGAATTACTGGATTGCTTAGCAAAGTTGGTCTTGAAGGCTTTGCTTTTTAAAGATATGGAGAGCTCATACTGGGGAAAGCTTCTTGCTGTTGCTAGGTTGTAAAGTTGTCAGGAGAACATATGAACAGGATGGAGTAAACAGATCATACTTTTCTTACAGATTTACATACTCTGGCCTCATGGGCTGCATTCACACCACACAACAAGCCATTGTGCTTTTTACCAGTCTTGTCTGTTGTGTCTGAATCCAGTCAACATATTATACCTTTAGAAACCATGGTAAGAAACAAAAGTTCATTCTATGGTATCGCGGTACCACCATGGCTTGCCATATTGTCTGAACTCAGGATCAGTTTCCACAGTCCTGATATGCAAGTACCACAAAGTTCTCTGGAAGGAGTGGCAACTGCAGGAGCTGCTCCAGCCAGCCAGCTTCTATGTGAGGACTAATGAGGAAGAAGTGGGAGTGATGTACCTTCAGATTGAATTTTGGGCATAGTGGTTGATGGGATACATGCCAGCAATGGGAGTACTGAGCAAGGTGGATGGAAACCATAATAAAATAGAAACCAGTTTATTGTCTTTCAGGTATAGCATAGCCAAACACACGCACACACACCCTTCAAACCATGTTAACCATGCAGGGTTGCTTGTCATGTTGTGTGAACACAGCCATAATCTGGCTCACAAGGTATGATCCAAGTTGCCACAAGAAACCTGTTCCAAGGAGGAACAGTAATAGGGTATAGATTCTGGGGTGCTACTGCACCAGAATCCCTGTTCTAAGCTAGGATTTTTTGGGGGGATCATTAGAAACAGTTAGACTAGTGGGTAGTGAACCCAGAAAAACACTCCCTGAGTCACCTTTGCTTGGACAAGAAGGCCTGACTTCCTACCTACCTCCAAGGGATGGAACACTGCTATGAAGCTCAGACCATTTTTGAGAATCAGGCACATAAGACTTTGGCAGGATTTTGTTTGGGGTAGGCCTAGATCTAGTTTGATCTGTCTCCATATAGCTTGAGGGTAGAGCACTGTACTACCATGATAGTTACATTGTCAGGGTACCGAAGAATATTTTTCTCCAGTGGTGGGTCTAATCATCAAAGGTGAACCAATTCAGTTTTATACAGACCATTCATTTAGAAGTTTGTGAAAATCAGTAACACAGAACACATACATGTAAAAATACAGGGCTGTGTTTTTAAAACAATGTTATCACTAAAGAAAATACTGGATTTTGGCTGGGATTCCCCAGGTCCACTGGCTACAAATGTGACAGGAAATTATGTTTGGAATAGTAGCTTCTCTCATTATGTGACCATATGTCTTCATATGTGCTGGCTTACATGTTAAATGTGTGTTGTTTTTCTTGGGCATTAAATGACCACATTGGCCTGACATATAAATAATGAATGTGTTTCCTGCTATTAGCATCAAATAAATGCAACTTTCTTTGGTATCATTTTCTAAGGGTTTCTTACAAATTACAGAATATTATTGCCTACCTTAATGTCATAATCTGTGAAATAGGCTAGTAGTGATTTGACCAAATCCATTTGTGGGCTTACTGAATGGATGAGGATTTGAACATGGACTTGGTGTCCAGATCTAAGATTAAAAATAAACTCTTTATATTAACTCAGTGGCAGATGTTTTTAAAGTCTTCATGCTGAGAATGGATATTATGCCTGAATCACTGCAATGTAGATTGTATTTAAAGAGAACTTTTCAGAGATGGGGATTGTGGCATTGTAGAATGGTAACTGGCTGTGTTATGCATGTTCGCTTTTTCTGTTCCATTATGGGCTCTAGCCAAACTGGTTCTGCAGGGTACTGTGCTTTAAGCAATAATTGGAGATGGTTGCAGTGCTTTGCAGAGGCATGGCTCCCACTGCTGCAATACCCGTCTGCATCCTCACGTGTCTGTTGCAAAAATTCATGAAAAGTCTTTTTTTTTTTTCCTTTCAGAACAATTTTGGGAGCTTTCGAAGTAAAATATACTGAATTAATGCTCACAGCCACTAAGAAGTGGGAGGGGAAGAAAGCTGTTGTCACTGAAGTCTTACCTTTAGCAACATTTAGTTTTCCTTTGATGTAAAGCTGACTAGATCAGGGGCAGCATCTGTTCCAAACTAGCTGGTTTTATAATGCCATTGTATTGTATGAAACTAAAATGGGGGGTCTCCCTCTCCATGGGCCAATATGAGATGATGGGTGATGGCAGGATGGTAGAACTCTGTGCCCCTCTCTGCACAGAGAAAGGCAGCACAGTTGATTGAAGCTAACAGAAAGGATTTCTTTTTCTGTGGAGAGGCTTAGAGACTGGACAGGGGCTAGGCTTGGAACAGGAAACTCTGTGGGCCAGGTAGGGAACCTCCCCAAGCTGCATTTGGCTTGTGAGCTTGAGGTTCCCCATCTCTGGTCTTGGGGAGACAGTTGACTTAATCAAATGTCTTCCACTCCAGAGGTAAGTTCCTCAATATGCTCATTCAATTAACCAAGTTACCAGCCTTCAGCAGGAAGTCACTCCCATTGTTCTTTGGAAATTATCATCTATATACAAGTATACTTTTGCATGCAGTTATGTTTTAAAATACTGCTTTCTAATTTGACCTGGAGTTACCTATTACAAAATACTGGGCTTTTAAACTTTAAACAGATCTTGAATAAATATGTTTTGCCTCTTTTAATAAAGCAACAATTTTGAACACTGATAGTATATCACTCAAATTATAATGTGTGTTATACTTAAATGTTTATATTAAGAACCAATGGCCATGACCACCTGCTTATCTTAGTCTGCTAGCTACTGCAGTGTGAGAGAACTTTTCTGGCAAGCAGGTTGTCTGAACTGGCTACCTAACCCAAAGCTGCAAGTTTTACTTGCTAGTGCTCAGTACATTTGGTGTACATGTGTGGTACTTAACTATGGTTTATGGCAAATAATTTTAAACAACTTGTGTAAGTAGCATGGAGTAGCTGCTGATAGAATTTGGCTATTTAGTAGTAGTGTAGATAGCCTGTTGTTCAGAGGTCAGCTCTGGCAACGTAATGTGCACTCTGCAGGTGCTTAATATTGAAGCATATTATTCATTACTAACAAGCTTGCTCTCTTACCTTCGCCCCATCTAGGACAAGCTTGCCCTCGCCAATGTTTTCTAGAAATGATTTCAGTATTTGGAGTATCTTGAGAAAGTGCATTGGAATGGTAGGTGAATCTTGACTTAAAATAAAGTATCTCTGCAACGTCTTTATAATAAATATGTCATATGATTGAGTTTTCTTTAGTATGAAAAATCATGATTAGTTTTATACATAACCAGTTACAGTGTGTGCCTTAACTGTTGCATGCCACAGAACAATGTCCTGGTTTACCCGGGCTCTCGGGGAACCCTGGCTTATGCTCCTGCTGCAGATAACGAATTCCTACCATTACTGGGAATTCTAGCTTGTCTTTTCCACAACAATCCAGAGTTTTAATCCATGGTTTGTTTTTAGCTTATGACTCTGGCTTGGATAAAGCCAGAGTTCCTAGTTTACATATATGTAGAAACATACCACACGTGGTTCATACAGAATCAGAAGTTTTGTGCACACAGCTCATAACCAGCTGCTCATACACCAAACCCTTGAACTTTCTACAATTCTTTTAGAAACCTGCACATGTCATTGACACATTCTGATAATTTGATCTTCTTCCATAGAAAGTGTGATCTAGGAAATGTGGGGGATTTGAAATCTTCTGGAATGTTCACAGGTCTTTTCTATTTCTTTCAAAGATATGTGGTGGGGGGGGTTGGTTTTGTTTTTTGGGAGGATTGGGGTGGAGAAAATTGCTGCAGTGAAGGAAGCATTCTAGAAATCTAGGCAAAAGTTTAAAAGGCCTTAGGGAATTTCTGTTCTGATGAGAGGTGTAGAAATATAATAAAGAATAATTAATAGTAATAAAGAAAGCAACATCTTTGAAACTGGAACATAAAAATTGCAGTAGAAATCTAAGTCTGAGTCATTGCCATGAACAGCTGGTGATATTGGCTCTCATGTCATGGAAAGCATATTTCTTGTTTTCCTCCTACTCAGTGAAGATTATAATATAATATATTTATAAGAATAAATTACCACTTAATCAGTGTTGTGCCATGAAATTGTAAGAAAATAAGGCAGAAATACATCTTATGAATGAACTGTACTGAAATGCTGCAATACTAAGGAGCATCTTCAAACACTGTAACACACACCTTTCAATTCTTTGCCAAGTTTTGATGAATGATACAGGTATTTTTACTGCAGTTGAACATCAGTAAATAATACCATGCATTACTTTAAAGTGTGTGTGTGTGGGGGGGGGCATATGGTCCTCCACATTATGTTGAACTCCAACTCTAATCAGCCCCTGTCAGCATGACCAATGATCTCAATGAGAGGGCAATGAGAGCTGTAGATACCCATTCAAGATGGGTGTAAGAGTTAAAAGTATGAGCTATAAACTGGAAGCTCATACTTCTGGCTTAAGAGTGAGATACTATGGCTTGCATTAAATGGCTGTTGCAGAGGTTATCAATTAAGAGTGTAAAATTCCTTAGTAGGTTAACTTTTATGTACATTCTCTCTCTCTCTCTCTCTCGCTCTCTCTCTCTCTCTCTCTCTCTCTCACACACACACACACACACACATCCAGTTTTCAAACAACAATAAAAATGGGTACCATATTGGTCCTTTTCCCCCCAAAAGACCATAAAATAACATCTTTTTGTTAGGACCAGCCAGTCTTTGTAATGTGGTATGCAAGCAAGCATTCATATTTGCATGAAACATACCAGGCATACTGTGTTCTCTCTTTGGAAGATAAGCAGAGCAGTCCCCTCCACCACTGTACGTGCATATATTCTCCTGTTTGATCACTGGAAGAAAAACGTAGCACTGCTGACAGCCATGCTTGTGCAGTTGTCCCGAGAGCTCTCCTTGACCCGCCACCAGAGCCAAAGAGCAAGGGGCAGCTGTGTCATTGCAGCCAGCCCAGCACCATGTGAGTGTTCTGGGTCTGCTAACAGGGCATCCATTGTGTGTGCTGTGCTCTCCTACCAGGCTTGAGGCATTCAGATCTGACCAATGGACCACTGCTTCTGCTGCATTCTGCTTACAGGATTCAGCCTTCAAACCATCTCATACAAGATCTTAAAGAAATTTCCCTTTTTTATATTATTACCATTTAAAAAATTGCCCAAGAACTCGCCTCAATTTAGGCGATTTCTTTTTATTTGTTAGATTTGCAGTTCATTGTTTTCAACTTGTTTGAGCTTTGCAAGGCAACTTGACAGCTGAACAGCTTCTAACATGAAAAGTAACTCTGAAAGCTTCATCACTGACTGCCGATTTGAAGCTGGATCTCTCTGGTTTAACACTATTACATGTTGCTTAAGTTTTAAAAGGAGGCTTGTATATAGGAAGCTATTTACCCCTCTTCAAATTTATCTTTTTAGCAGTCCGCTAACGGTTTAACTTGATTTCACTGTATTTTACAGTAGACACAACCCATTCATATAGTTAGTAATGTAGTATATGGATGTTTGGGTAACTTTAACCCTGTCTTTATAATTCTGCTAGGAGCTGTCCAAGATCACTATGCCAGTAATTTTTAATGAGCCCCTGAGTTTCCTACAGCGACTGACGGAATACATGGAGCATACATACTTAATTCATAAAGCCAGCTCACTTTCTGACCCAGTTGAAAGAATGAAGGTACTCCAATTCTGAATAAATGCATGTGGTATTTTTTGGAACTGTATACAGTGGGCAGTATCCAACACATGCCAGTGAGATTAAGCACCAGCATGACAGAAAGCTACTGCTTCCTATAGCAGCCTGAAAATAACCTTTTCTGGAACAAAACAAGTCAGCTCAAAAAAGAACTTCGCATTTCAGGTCCTTTCCAGGATTGCTTTAGGAAGCACTAGCTTCCTGTTACACCAGGTGTGAGTCCTGCTGGCACAATATAATCAGCAGAGGTGCAGAGGCAATGTGGGCTACTGCCCTGTTTGTATAGGCTCTAAAACAGGAGGGGTGTTTATTTCTACATCATCTAGAAACTTGTTGTGAACCTTAGGCCTGCTGAAATACAATTGGCTTGACCTCCATAAAGGTGTTAAAGAAAGTCAGCCATTGAATATCTGGCCTGCTAGCTTGGCTTTAAGCAGTACAGCTTAACTATAAAAACTGCAGCAGGAAGTGGGGAGGGGGGTGATGGTAATCTAGCTTTTCTCCATTTTCCTCTCTTAAAAATTAGTTTGTGCTTCTGCATTACTGTAATATTTACCTCCTCCTCATGAGAATGAATTCTTCAAAAGACCCAAAGCCTAAGATGTTTCTACATTAAGGAGGTAAAAATACAAATGCAATTGCTTTTCCAACAGTGTGTGGCTGCCTTTGCTGTCTCCGCTGTTGCCTCGCAGTGGGAACGTACAGGAAAACCATTCAACCCATTACTTGGAGAGACATATGAACTGGTCAGGTAATAAGCATACACAGCATTTAACTGACTGGCTTGGTGAAATTAACCTGATTGTGGCTGATAGTATCCTAAAGTATGTAATTGCTACCCAGCAACAGCAGCAGCAAAAAACTTTACTTGGCAGTGAATGTAATGTGGCAAGTTCTTATCCATACAGGCCAATGAGACTTGCCAGCTGCCGGCCTCCAGGGTGTCTCAGTGCTTGAGGCAAGAGCGCATGCTGACAGGCTGTTGCCAGCCCGCTCCCGTGTCTGCCACCTCACTTCCCCTGACTGCAGGACTTGGCTGAACCCTTGTGAGAGCTGACGGGGCAGGGTAGCCATGGTTGGCCCTCCTGGCTGGAGAGGGGAGCAGCACAATTTGCTCACCTGCTGCCTCGCTCAGACTGTGTACAGGGGAGCAGGCTCTGACTGCTACCCATTGTGTCAGGAAAGTATAGCTATTACACACAATTACATGCTTGTGTAATCATTAAGGTTTTGTTCAGAGGGAAAAAATACCTGTCTTTAGAGGCTTATGTGGCAGCATCTCCTTTTTATCCCATTTTGTAGAAAACTATTGTTCCATTATAACTTTATTTCTGTGTTTAGGGAGGATCTTGGATTCAGACTCATCTCAGAGCAAGTTAGTCATCATCCACCAATCAGTGCTTTTTATGCTGAAGGACTGAATAATGACTTTGTATTTCATGGCTCCATTTATCCTAAACTCAAGTTCTGGGGAAAGAGTGTTGAAGCAGAACCTAAAGGAATAATAACTCTAAAACTTCTTGAGTAAGTTGTCCAAGCAATGTTCAGCTGCCTTAGACAAAATGCCAATGCAGTGCAGTGTTCTGCCATGCTGTGTAAACCAACCTTCCTCCACCTGGTGCCTTCCAGATGTGTTGTACAATGATTCCAAGGATTCCCCTGCCAGCCCTAGAAAATACAAGGTTGGGGAAGACTGATATAAACTATTCCCCTACCCCACAGCCCCCAAAACAGACTCTCCCTTGCCCACAGATGGCTGAGATGGAAACAACCAAGCAGGAAAGACGAGTACTGGGAAGAAATATAAGAGCATGGATAGGCTGATCTAAGACAGCAGAAGGTGGTAGGGTCTTTTTAAAGATCAGGCAGACTGAGCTGCATCTGTGATACAAGGGGCTGGACGTGAGCTTATGGAAGATGATACAGCACTCCCAAACTCAGCTATCCATGTTGCTTCCTTTGGAACCTGCGTAAAGCAGCTGAGCATGTTGGGCCTAGCTCATGTATGTTAGAGAGTTTCTCTTTCACACCATATACATCAAAATTAGGTGACTTCCATATTGGGGCCAGGAAATGGAGGGCTTGCTGATATCAGAGATTTGATCAAGCCCAGCTGGAGTCCACCAGGAGAAGAGCCTTAAGTGTGGCAGCCCCATTTCTGTGGAATTCCCAGAAGCAGGAATGTGTTCTTGTCTAGAGATCACCTGTGGTCACAACCAATGGTCAACAGGCACAGCTTTGATGCTGCAGCAGCAACATCAGCGTTGAAATCATGTCAATCCAAACCAAATTCTTCACCAAGAACTCCATTCTTTTTTATGCCTATATTATGTACATAGGGAAATTCAAGTAATTTCAATGTTGCCTAGCATTCTGTGATCCCATGGAATTGCATCATTCATATATCTGGCTGTCTGTATAAAATGCCCATAGAATTAAACTGATAAATAGCTTGTCAGGACCTGAGCAAGGTTTCCCTTCATTCTTGTAGCAGAATTCAACAGGCACATTCCAGTGGCAAAACATATCCAGGTTCAGTCTTCGACATTTCCAGTCAAGGGGATCAGGTAGCAAGTGACAAGAAAGAGCTCCGCTGAGATCCTGAAAAACTGCTACCAGTCAGCATAAACAGTACTGGACTAAAGGTGCAATCCTGTGCCTGTTTAGACAGGAACAAAAAGGCTTACAACTCCCAGCATGCCCAGGCCAGATTATTTGTTCATTTAGGGCGCAGTTGTATGCATGCTTGGGCAGAAAGCAGGCCTACAATTCCTGGCAAGTTTGGCTGGCCGTTTTTGTTGGGCATTGCTAGAAGCCATAGTCCTTTTTTCTGTTCTGCCCAATTTTGGTGGGAGTCGTGAGCCTTTTTTGTCTAAACATGCATAGGATTGTTTCTTAAATGGACAAATAGCATGACCTGGTAAAAGGCAGCTTCCTGTGTCTGTGTTAGGGGATGTGTCCCAAACAATTTCAGGTTGAGAGCAGTATATGATGCAGATGTAGGTGGAATGAAATGTAGTTTCCATTGTGTGACTGTAGCTTCCACTGCGTTACCTTATTGGTAAGTTCTGTATGCCCTTAGGTTGGGAGAAACATGATGGAGTGTTGATACCGTTCTCCACCTCTCACATACCTTATCTGTCAAAACTAAATAGCCTGCATTTGACAGATTAGGTAGGGCAGGCAACATGCTCAGTTTGAAAATGCTTCAGAAATATCCCAGAGTTAAGCTTTCTTTGGGACCATGGGGTGTTGTTTTGGACATGAAAACATCTTGCGTCTGTCAGCGTATGAAGGTAACTAGAGTTGCCATGTCGGAATACATGAAATCAGCATTTTTCTTGCTTCGATGTATGTGGTCTGTACATTTTGTACTCTTTGATTTATTGCAAATGGCAGAGAATGGACTGATTGATGTACATTTTCTAAAAACAGGTTTTATTGGGATCCTTTAAAAAGGATTGTGAATTTAACTGCTTTTCTTCTTTTTACCTCAGGCACAATGAGGCATACACATGGACAAACCCTACATGTTGTGTGCATAATATTATTGTAGGAAAGCTTTGGATTGAGCAGTATGGGAATATGGAGATAACCAATCACAAGTAAGCTTGAAATGCTCCACTTATGACATATATAAAATGGGCATAATTATTAAGGCTTTTGCATTGACAGGAAATATGAACTGATTTGGTTTGCTTTGAACACAAAACTTTCCTGGAAAGGGCAGGTGCAAGCTGGCTACTGCCTTGGTCATGTCAAGGAATACTACGTCACCACTTGACATTGACCAAAAATACAATATATGCATTGAAGACAAAATAGAGGGTGCTTTCTTGTTTTTTTCCAAAATACCCTCCTCTGTAGTACATTTCAAAAAGCCAAGGCACATGCTGTTTGTATGTCAACTGTAAAATGTTGAAGCAGTAATGTTACACTTTTCCACAGAACTGGTGATAAATGTTTGCTATATTTCAAGCCCTGTGGACTTTTTGGAAAGGAATTACATAAAGTTGAAGGCTACATTCAAGATAAAAGGTAAATAAGCCCTTTGAAAGATTCTGAAATGTCTACTACTGTAATTCATATAGAGGATTTAGTAGTTTCTGAGAGCTGATGACTTGCTGCCCTAATTTTTGTAGAGTGTGAATCTGAGCGTTAGAATAAGTCAAAATGTACTCTTTCTAAAATTAGTTTTTTTCTGGGGGTGTTTTTTGACAGCAAAAAGAAACTTTGTGCACTATATGGAAAATGGACTGAGTGTTTGTACAGTGTCGATCTTACTACATTTGAAGCTTACAAAAAGAATGACAAGAAAAACACGGAAGAGAAGAAAAATAGCAAACAGGTATTAACATGGGTAGAGCAGTAACAGGGTTATATATTTGATTAGCTCTAAGAACTCAGAAAATTTATGCATCTTGTTCTGACTTAAATAGCTGAAGATGGTGTTCAAAATCTGAAATGACTTCTTGCCCTCTCAGAACTTCCAAAAATCTCAAAACAATGCAGACTATTGTTAGAGGCTTCATTAATCCTGATGTCCTCCTTTTCTTCTGCCTATACCTTCACTTACCTTCACAGCCTGTCAATTGACATTCACAGTTCAGATAGAATACAAAATTCTTGGATCTTCACATTATAAGCAGTCAGCCACAGAAGGGATATGGGGCAAGGGAGGAATGCTCAGTCCTGACATCCATTCTTTGCTTCAGCAACCATGGTTTACATGAAATCTTAAGTAATTATCCAGCTGGGCCTCTATTATGTTTCCAGGTCATGGCTACAACTTCTACAGATGTATTTAGATGCAGCTTCAGATTGCTTTCAGTACAAGGGTGCCATCATGTACATGTTTAGGCAGAGGAAAGCACTCCAACTCCCATGTCGAGTGGAGAATGCTAGGAATTGTAGTTTTTTCCTTTGAAACTAGCATAGGATTGCATTTAAATCTATGCTTTTGTCCTGTGAACAGGACCACCTGGGAGGATGGCTTGTCTTTATAAACTAATATAATTCTTTTTCTCAGATGGGAGAATGCAGTATTCTACAAATGATTGCAGATCACATGTGCTACAGGGTTGATCAAACCCAATCTCTGGGTGGGGGGACCTCCATCTAACTTATAAAGATACTTTTTTGAAATTTTATTTTTCTTCACCTAAAAACATAGGATATTATCTAGAAAAAGTTAAGAATTAAGTCCTCTTGCTTTCAGTGGGACCAAGTCAAATCCACACTTAGCTGTTGGCTGAAACTTTTAAGTGTTTATGTTTTCATGGCCTACCAATTGCGTTTTTAATGTTTATAACTTCAAATTGTCTTCATTCTTAATGCTCCAGTAGTGATTCACTTGATTGCTGCCTACAGTCAGTTTTCAATACTTATTATCAGGAGTATGAAAAGGCTCTGGAGAATTACTACTGACTTTGAGATTGCACCTGTGGAGAGCCCAGGGGAACAGGCTGAGGGAAGAAAAGAAAAACATAGCATTTATATGTGGCTCATACCTTACTTGTAAAATCTGGTTATGCAGAAGACTGTTGTGGAGCAAAATGTATACTGCAATCTGTCTAAAATGTGGGGGGCTTTTTTTTTTTGCATGCAGCAATACATATACATTCAGAATTTACAAGTAAAGCGAAATGGCATACTAGTTTTTGATGAAGTTGACGCACTTCCAAGACTTCTTTTTTAGAAACATTTGAGCTATCAACCTTTCACCTGGCTTATTTTCTTTCCGACATAGAAACTAGATGTCTTGCTACAGTGTGCTGCTATTTATTTATTTATTTATTTATTTATTTATTTATTTATTTATTTATTTATTTATTTATTTATTTATTTATTTATTTATTCCTGAACATCTTTTCCAGACACATGTATACACATTAAGAAATGTACCTAGGAACTTTTGAACACTAGTCATAGTGCGTCTTTGGAGAAATGACCCAGTAATACACAGGCACAGGCACTCTACTTCAAAAACAAGAATTTTACTGCATGCTCAATCAGCAGGCATGATTAGGTACTGTTGCTAACTCTGGAACGGGGGAATGTTGTTGCCCTCATGGTCTATTTTAGGCTGAGTTTCTTAAGTGAATGTACCATATTTTGCCAAATACTAGGGTGGGCTGTCTGTATGCTCTTGACCAAGCAGCTTGCCAAGAGAACATTGTATTTTGTTTTCCATCTCTAATTCTTAAGATCAAGGCTACACCTTTGTAAACAGCTTGCTATAGAGTAGGTCAGTTTAAAGGCTACTGTAGAGTAACAGAAACTACAGGTGCTTCAAGTCTGCTAAATTTCAGCATTTAGCTGTAATTTAGGACTGCTTTTCTTTTACCTGGGGGGATCTTGGTGTAAAAATAATTACATAGGCCAACACTGAAAGAGCTATTATAGGCATAGCCGTACTTGGAACATTGCAACTGAAATCTGATTGGAGTAACAAGCACCTCTATTTCAAAGGCAGCTTTCCTTCTGACATGAGAAAGGGCTGTTTGCCAAATAGAAGTATAAAGTGATGTTTGACATGCAAACTAATTGTGTAGTTCTTTGTGTAATTCTTTATTGCTGGCAGCCAGCACTGGGGCAAAACAGTAACCAACTCCAACTGGTGCTATAAATTATAGGTGCATCTTACCATATAAAATAGATTTATTCATGGCAAATTTTGGGCTAGATGATATGAAGGGTTATGAAGGAATGATATACATGTGGACTTCTATTGCATGCCATCTAGAGCAATAAATTCACCTTGGGATTTTGAGATGTTCTGTTTCAGGGTTGAGGCAAAGCTCATTTTTAGTAACCCCTGGAGAGTTAAGTGCTGTATAATACTAAATAGGCAGAGCATTAACAACAATGAATGAATGCAAATGAAGTAGAAATTGAAACCTGAAGTTTAGAAAGAAGGAAATATCCAAGGAACAGAAAGGTAATGAAGGAGAAAGATAAGAGGGAGCACATTAAAAACTTGAACAAAGCATGAATATTTTATCAGTGAGGAGAGGGCAACATACAAGTTACATGAGCAAAGCAACTTGAAGATAAACATGAAAAAAGGCAAAAATTAAAAAGGATGTGGTTTGAGAAGTACAAACAACAAAAGCGTTATCAATAATCAACAAAGATACTATCCAGGAGTTTAAAAAACTGAACAGGGTACGCAGCCCTATTTACAGAACAGGTAAAAGAACATCTAAATTTCTGGAGAAGAGGAAAGAATGGGAGGCTCAACAGCCATGAATCAGGTGGTGAGGAGGATAGGGACAGGAAAGACAAGGGGAAATAACTGTATTTTAGAAAAATAAACTGGACCAGAAGCAGAGTGCCAGCCAATAACTACACACTAAGGTCAAAATAGGAGACACATCTGTAGCACAGAACATCCTTGCTTTAAAGAAGGCCTTGAAAGAGGAGAAGTTCATAGTCAAAGCGGGGTGGGTGGGTGGGTGGATGAAGAAAGCAAAGCTTTGCCTTGCAGCAGTAACATAGCCCTCTGTCTTTCAGCAGGTGTTTGTTTTATGTACAGTTTAAGGTTAGGGCTGTAATTGGTCCAGAACTGGCATAGAAATTTAGATTTTTTTCCTTGTTTTCCCAAGTGAAGTGCTGGGTAGAGAAGCTCCAGGTAGGAGCCCAAGAATGTCAGCTCAATCCACACACGGTTCCCCTCCCTGTCTTAAGCTGTCTGCAGCACATTCTAGTATCACTACATTCTTCCCCACTCAACACATACACTGCTCATGGGGGGAAATCTAAAAAATTAAGAATGGAGTAGCATGTACAGAACAAAAGTACATCCAGTCCGGCATTCTGATCAGCTGGAAAAATGTCTGAGAAGCTGACAAGTGGGGCCCGGCAGCAAGTTAGACATAGGTCACTATCCAATACTCAGCCCTTACTTCTATCGGTTACTCAGTTGGACTGCTATATGGTTGACTGCTGCTAAAGGTAAGCAGCTCAGGAATCTGTCTTGGTTTCTATTGAAGAAAGGTGGAAAATTAAGTAACCACTATTTAAACAGGCCAAAAAGTATCTTTGTGAACCACTGAACAAGTACAGTACTAAATACAGCATTTTTCAGCATCTTAAAAAAATAACATTGTGCTTTCACATTTCACCTGTGCTTTCAGAACATCAAAACATATTAAAATACAGTACATTTAATTAAATATTCATTAAATTAAATATGTTTTCAAGGAGCAATATCCAATACTGTTGGTGTACCTCGGTTCATTCTTTTGTTCTTGTGGGACCAACTATTAGTGCAAAAATAAGCATTTCTGGTTGAATCAAGAACTAAAGCTTTCTATTGAGCTATTGGTGGATCCTGCTAGTTTGTAGCATCATTGAATACTGCCCTAGGACTTGCAATAGTCTGGAAAATATATTAAAAGCTTATTAGCAAACTACTAAAAAGAAGTCATCTACCAGCCCATTTGTTTTATCTGCTGGCTGTGAACGAGGGATTACCTTCACCCATAGGCAGTAGAGAAATCAAGCAGGCTGGCAGGGAAGGCGTTGAGTGACCCATCCCTCTTTCTCTAGTACCCTGGTTCTAAGCTTGCCTGACTGGATGGATGGAATTCTTTGTCATGAGCGGCAAAGGTGAATATTCAAACAACAAGGCTGTTCTGTGCAGACCCAAACCCATGACATGAGCTTGGACATGATTCATTGAAAAAGAGAACCAGTTGTTAGGTATTTTGGAATTATTGTTTAGCCACCATGGTGCCCAAAATATTCTTCATTTGATCATGCATCTATAAATTTATAATTTCCTTTTTAAGGTCTGGAAATTGATATTCTGTTTCTGCCTATGCACTTGCTTCGTTTGATCCCCTTAGAGCTATCCTGAAATAGCTTTGTAGCTTCTGAGTTTAATATGCTGGGCTTCACACTCATTCTTCTTGCAGTTGGGCAGTTCCGATGAACCAGATGAGATGCCCTTGCCAGATTCAGAAAGAGTGTATGTTATTCCTGGAAGTGTGTTACTGTGGAGGATAGCTCCAAGGCCTTCAAACTCAACACAGGTAAGAAAGGACTGTGTGTTGACAGTTTGCAGTTTGCTTGACAATCCATCGAGTACTTTTGTTCGTGTTTGGATTTCCTCTTGTGCGTGAGAGAGAGAATGCAAATTACTCTGCTAGCATAGCACAACAAACCATTTTTTCTCTTATTTTTGAAACTCTCAGCTGTTGTGTGTCAAGTAAGAGACCTACTTTTCACCACCCAGTCCCCCCCCCCCCCCCCCCCGCTGCCACCCCAATGTAGTGGGGCAGAACAAATCAGCCCAAGTTTATAATCCTCAAATGTCTCTCTTGACCATTGCAACCAAAAACCCAGGGACAGAGTGTTATGCTGTGGTAGAGAGGGCAGGAACCAGTATGCATATTTGTTTTGGCTCATACACAACTGCCCATTGGCATCCAATCCAGATGTTGGAATAATTGCCTTCCTCCATAGAAATATAATTCACCTTTCCTTTTTAAATTACTGTATTCCAGATTTTACATTCACTCATGTTTGTTTTCTCACCTGGGAACACATAATCATATTTAAAAAGAAAGGTACCCTTATACAATGAAGTGGTAGCACTTTTTTGTTTGTTTCAGGAACATTTATCCAGAATTGTATTACTACTGGCTAATAATCCTTTTATTTTCAACTGAAATAAAGAATAAGTATTGTAGCAGTCTTTAATGAAGATGCTCCCCATTCTCTTTTAACTTTCTCAGCACATGTACAGCAGTACACACTACAGTTGTCCTAACACTACTTATTTTTTTAGATGTACAACTTCACTACCTTCGCTATGGCTTTGAATGAATTGGATCATGGAATGGAAAGTGTTATTCCTAAAACAGACTGCAGGTTAAGGCCTGATATAAGAGCCATGGAAAATGGTGAAATAGGTAATTTTTAAATAATATTTGTATAGGCCATAACTTTAATGTATAGATTTGTTTTTGCAACAGTGATTTACAAAACTCTTCATAGAGGAATGCCTGCCTTCATTACTGATATGGCAGTATGTCTGCTGCTGAAGAGTAAATATTTGGAATACTGTTTGATTGAAAATTATTTTCATCCACCTTTTCCTCAATGCAGTCAGCTTGTTTGTATTTACTGTCCTTAGTTTGGGCTTTGATTTTAGATGAACAAATGTTTCTGCTTTGCTACAAGAATAGGTTCCAGTTTCTCCTTTTTCACTGTGGTCAGCTTTAGAAGTAGCTTTGATTATTGTGACAGTTATGCCATCAGCACTGTTCAGATTTCATCTAACACGGTTGTATACACACAATAGATTGAGAACAAGGGGAGTATTCAGTTGGCAAAGCAGGGGTAGAGACAAAATTTCAAAAATCCTCAATTCCTACACTAGGTTTCCAATTTGGATTGGGTCCCTTTTGTTACTTAAGAGAGGCCAACTGTAGATCTGGGAGCCATTTTATGTCCCCTGAAAACCCCCACTTATAGGGCATCTTCCAGAAGTAGTAGTAGTTTTTAAAGCAAACATATCACAAGCTAGTTTATTTTTTCATTAAAAAATAAAGAAAAAAAGGTGGGGAGCAATAGGAGCCACAAACCACATCCAGTCCTGCTTTAGAATTAAAGATACAGCTGCTCATTGTATCTTCAAAGTAATATGCAGTTTGGGTCTTCTTTATAATAGACCTGTGAGTACACTTCACAACGTGCCTTAGCCCCATTCTTGGGGAGCTTGAGACAATCTGCTTTAAGTCCATGAAATGTTGGAAAATCTTGGGATATACTGGCTCTGCCAACATAAATGGCATTAAAATTTGCAGGTGAGATTGATTGTATTCTATTGTAGCTACTTTTACTGTTCAGTATAATTTGTTACACTTTTTTGGCTCTTTGTAGATGTAGCCAGTGAAGAAAAGAAAAGGCTTGAAGAAAAACAGAGAACTGCTCGTAAAAATAGATCTAAATCAGATGAAGAGTGGAAGACTAGGTCAGTAAACTGAAAGTAACTCTTGAATGAGGGTTATTCTGCACCTCTTTAAAGACTCAGCATTATGTTTTATGATGCTGAGCCATGTCACACAGGTTAGCAGTAACTTGTGGGTTAATTCCATGGCCATTTTGAATATTTAGACTCTTATCAGTGTTACTTAACATCTGGATGCACATACTATAGGTTAATTATGTGTTAAACCAGCCACTGTAACCTAAAAGCAGTAAGTTAAATTAGATTGGACCAATTGGAAGTTGAATATTCAAGGCTATAGGAGGTTCCTGGCTAGCACCATGGACAATCTTCAGTTAATTAGCCCACAAGTTGCTGCCATTACTTGTGAATGAGCCTGTTGTCTAATATATTGGTGTCCACAGAGGAAGTCCAGGTTTACTGCCTATACAGCACCTTATTCTGGCTCCTGAAACAAATTTTGACTGGGGCCTTTAATAGGCAATGTTAAATTAGTTATAAACTACTTAGTTCCACTCAGTTCAGTTGTGGCTTCCTTGTTACAAACTCCTGTTCTTGTTAAGCTTTCATAAGGACTTGACTTTAGCATTGGAGCCTGGCTTGCAGGATTGGAATTAGGTTTTTCCAACTGGTTACTCAAATCAATTATTTTCCGTACAGTCTCTCAGGGACTGACAGAAATACCTAGCTTTTTTAGGCAACAATGGAAACTCAGAATTGCTATGCACATAGTTCCAGGTAGAGGTATTCCTGGGCCTGTGGCATTCCAACCTCCAGGTTTTTTTCTCATGATCCTGACTGTGTTCCTCAGAACCATACATATCCATTAGTGCCAATGGAAAGGTTTTGTCTTCGCTTATTTGCCGTGCTGCTGGCAATTTGCAAGGAGAATAGTGGCTGGAGAAGGAAGGGAGTTAACATCCATTTCCTCGTGCAGTCTGCTGCCACCCCCTGCATGTGCACACACAGCTTAGAAAAAGACCTTCCTTTAATGCCAATGGGAAGATTGGATTCCAAATCTTTTATGTTCCTAGCAACATACCATACCTTGATAGTTGTTTAATGTAAGATGATATGCCAATTTTGTTAGTAATCATCATCAAACATGCTAAGGATATTTCTGCATTCTTGTGTAACTTCAGCAATACTCCATTGACAGTTATGGCATTTCCATGGAAAACCCAGAGCTTTCCCGTTGGATATTACTGGATTTCAAGCACATATTCAGTGTTCTGCTAAGGCAGCGGTGCAAATACAACTTGACTGAATAGAACTTTGTGACAGTACTGCCTTGATATAGTACCATAAAATTATATTTGTAACACATTTGGCATATGCATTTTACGCATTTGAGTTAACAGAAGCTCTGTGCCAGTTTTAAAAAAATGTTTCAGTACTACTGCAATCACAATGCTTGTACACAAACATCTTCAAAAATATACATACCTAAAACAAGTATAAAGTACATGTAATGTCTCCAACAATATCCAATGGAAAATTAGGGTGTGATTCTCCCACTTCATGACACATACGCATTACCTTTGCATATGCGTACTTGCACATGCAGGACTGTAAGTTTCCCATCTTTGTATACGAAAGGCACAGTCCTATGCATGTTTAGCCAGAAGGGAAAGCTGGAAATTTTAAGATGTCCTTCTGGCCAAATATGCAAAAGACTGTACATTAAGTTAGTTTTAAAACATCTTAGAGGAAGCCAAAATATTGCAGCTAAGCTATTTCATGAAGAGAGCCCACATTCTCATTCTTAAAAAGACACTGAAATCATTGTCCTTGTCTTGTTGTTGTGAAAGAATAACTGTGTGCAGAGTACATTTAACATTATGCCAGCTTGAAGGAAGCAGGCACACACTCTTGCATGCACTGTACAAAAAAGGTAAGTGCTGAGTACAATAAGACAACAGATCACAGCCAGATACAATTTATGTTGATACTTGGGTATGCTTCTTTCATGTTAGTCTAATATAGAATGCATGTTGCAGCACAATAATCCATACTCTGTATTGTGAATGTTTGCACAGCTCGGAATAATGGTGATGAAGTTAATCCAACATTCAGATTGAAAACTTTGCAATAATTTTTTGCCAGTCAGTTAATACTACTTTTCAAAAGAGGAAAAAAACTATGCAGGAGGATTACAAATAGAAGATGTATAGTTCAGGATAAAATAGGTTTGCTCAAAATAATTTTTTAAACTTGGACAAGTCAAGAAAGTCAGTAATTTTTAACTCTGAGGATACTCAATTTTTAATTCAGAGTCATATGTTATATGGAAAAATGTTTAAATTAGGATAGGGACAACACTGTTCTTTCAATCTTTAATTTCAGTAGGATGCTTTTAATTGCTTGCATATTAGTCTATTTTAATAGCCCTAGCCTGTTGATATGACAAATTGCTTCTGTATCAAAAGAGCTGAAGGCAATGTCATAAATCTTTGCTGTTTGTTTCTGAGAGTCAACAACAACCCTGCTTTTTTTCTATGAAAAATAATTCTGACTTCTAAATGTTACAATATAGCTGGTTTCAAGGTACTTTGGTACTTGTAGCCAGGACGGAGAGGTTTATAAAATTTCCTGTCAAGCTACCCACCCACAATTTCTGTTTTTGAATAGTTATCCCTATTAAAAATCTAATAACTATCAGTTATCACTTTAAAAATGTGAACTTTTGTACTACACTCAGTACATGGTAAAATTCAGAATGGGACACAAGCAAGCCTTTTAAAAAAAGCAGTGTGTGGCTAAGACAATGAAGCATTGTTGCCTTTCATGGCAACATGAATGCTTGACTGTGTTCTATCCTTATTTTGTCATCACCACCAAAGAGCCAAGAGCACTGGTGCTAACCAGGACAGAATAGATTCCTAGATTTAACTGAGGGAGAGCTCTTGTTTGCTGGATTATTCCTGCAAACAAACTTCCTGTTTTATTGTTCCAGTCTGCATTATGTTAATGGAGAGATTTAGAGATGTCAGGTTCTGACCTTCTTAAAAGCCCTGCCTATTCAAATGCTCTGTTCCAACTTAATAGTAATGTGAACAGAGAGCTGGTGATGCTGGAACTACAGAAGAGACTGATGAATTCCGTTCAAGAAAATGAATATAATGGTTCATTGACTTTTTCCCTTTGTTTTAGGCTGCTTAAACAATGTATGATGTTTTTGTTGTATTTACAATACTGTATAGACAGCTGTCCAGATAGATGCATAAACTGTATTAGGCATTGCTTTGCTTGTATCTCTATAGAAGGGTATTTTAACATGATTATTTCTTAATAATTCTTACTGCTAGTTATATATTGCAGTCATCGTGCTTTAGGGAAATAGCTTGTGCCTCACCTTCACCACAGCCATACCATGCAGATGGGCTGCCTTGTGCAGACTACCATACACAGCACTATTACTTCTCAGAGGCATCTCCCTGGTTTGGCGTACTGCACACAAGAAACGCAGCAGGGATTCCTGCCACTGGTCTCTGTGTACTACTTGCAAGAAGTGCTTTAGTTCTTATTGGTGGCATAAGTGTAAATGCATGGACACATGTGCACACAGGGACACCAATTCCAGGTCCCAGCAATACAGCCTTAGCACACTCAGTGAAACAGGGTGAGAGTCTGACATGCTTTTGCAGGTGTGTTCAAATCGGGCAATGATTTGAGCGCATGTCTCAGGCTACTTTTACTGAGTACATTTACAGGGTTGCCGCCAGACATAGCTTTAGTAATCAAGTGAATCTCCACTTTCAACAAGCAGAATCATAAAAGGAAGATTGACTGCAGAAGCTTCTGAAGATGTCATCTGGCTCCAGACCTAGAAAGTTCATGTGTATTCAGAAGCTTATTGACCAGTCTGTGCATAAAAGTTTTTACACACACTTCTGAATGTTCTCTTTGAAATACAACACATAATGGAGGACATGAGGCAACTGCCAGCAAACAATAGTCTTTGCTGTTTCCTTCATGGTTTGATCATTGAAATGTCTTTGTAACTGTAAGTTGCATTATGTTTTGTCTTTTTCCAAAAGTCAGCCAGTGGCCCAGGCTCCCAGGTTTGATCTCTTCTGATATTTTTGCTTGCTTTTCTGAAATGCTTGATTTTTGTGTTTAAGGCTTAAAATAATAACCAGTTCCTATAAACAAGAATAAGTGATACTCCAGATATGAACTTGGTCCTCTTATCAATATTGTCTCTTCAACTCAGCTATAATTACTTTTGTTTTGGGGTTTTTAAATTACTTTTTTTGCTGGGGCGGGAGTGGCATTCTTAGCAGTTTTAGTAAACTGTAGCACTTATGTTTGAGTGCACCTTGCATGTTAATATACAGGTTCTCTTAAGATATACCTGAGAAAGAAAGCAGAGGCTTATTTTCTTTTCTGATATTGTTTAGATGATTTAAATAGTTGGCTTGGGCGAGTTTGTACCATCATGGAAGGAATCCAAATCTTCATGTAGTGATACCTCTTGGATTCTTGTTCAAATGGCCAAATTCTGTGTGTACCACATCCAGAGGCAAAATCAAACATTTCTCAAAGCACAGCTTCTATATACAATAATGTTTCACCAGAGGAGGGATGATAAAGTTAAAAATCATGGCATATTTTCCCCATCTATACTTACAAATCTGAAGAAGATGCTGTAATGCACTCAGCATAGCCTATAAATAATATTGGACTATTTCCAAACAGCATGCATTTTGCTTCTATTTTTAGCACCCTATTCCTACTGGACTAGTTTTGGCCAATTCTTCCTGGCTTTATAATGAACACTAGGACTGAGCTTTCTTCCTTTGCCCCACCATCCAGCATCAGACTTCATTCCTGGCATACTGAAACCAGTGTACTTGAAATCACAATTTCCTAGTGTAGACATAACAAGGTACTCTGGCTATTACAAGACAGAAACAGTAAAGCTAGCATAGGAAGGGATCAGAAAAGTGGGTAATGTTCAGCAATTATATTCACATTCAGCTTCATAAAGCATGGTTTATGAAGCTAGGAAAGATGATTTGAACAAAGTCATTGTTTTCAGAGCAGCTGCAAAATGGCTATAGTGTTGTATCAACCATACTATACACTGCTGCCTCCTACTGTATTTTCACTA
This sequence comes from Varanus komodoensis, assembly GCF_004798865.1. Taxonomy (NCBI): domain Eukaryota; kingdom Metazoa; phylum Chordata; class Lepidosauria; order Squamata; family Varanidae; genus Varanus; species Varanus komodoensis. The sequence goes on from NW_025335438.1 coordinate 25,213,438, forward strand.
CCATGCCACTTTCTTCTCATAACAGACCCTGTGTTTATGAACTTAAGTTTTCACAGTGAGCTATTTAGAGAAAACTTTACCTTGCTTGCCGGACCTTTTTATTGCTCATCTTAATTAAATTGTACATCTTGAAAATTGGAATAATATACAGTAAGCTGCACAGAGGACCAGCTTCTGGGATCATCATGCTTGGACAGCTGCCAATGCCCCTCTAGGCCCACTGTCAACCCCTGACTTGACACTGCTTTTCATTACCCACTGGCTCTCTGAGCAAGTGAATGGAAAGGAAAGCTTTCTTGCTGCTTCCTTCCCGAAACACCCCCCCCCCCCAGATCCAGCTCTGACTGCAAGATTTCTGCAATAAGACCTTATTTATATTCTGCAGCACACTGTTGCATCTTTCATATATTTCACTGAACGAAAACACCATTAAACTTGCCCTTTTTTCTCTCCATTTGTTTCACTCTGAGCAAAAGTAGGGAATAGCGCAAAAGCAACTCAGGCAGCCTTTCTTACGGCAGATACTTAATAGGGAAGGTAATGGTACTAAACTCTTTTTAGTATGCCCACAATATATGGTAGCTCACATCTCTATGGAATAGAATGGCTCTCTCTCTCTCATGCTCTCCACATAACCATGTGTTCCTTTCTCTTTTCAGGTGGTTCCATCAAGGTACTAATCCCTACATTGGTGGCCATGACTGGATTTATTCTGGGAACTATTGGGACAGAAACTACTTCAGCTTGCCTGATATTTATTAAAATGCATTTGGAAAGTGAGGCTAACACAAATGTCTTAATTGGTTTTCAGTGTTTTTCTTTGCTCTTAAACTCTTAGAAAAATAAACTGACAAGTTTAATTGAATGTACTGTTATGCAGCTCCTGCAGCAGCTATGGTGGCACAAGATTGTTGTTGGGAGTTGCTTTTGTCACGCTCCCTCTATTACACTATGCATACACATACGTCCATTACAGGTGCTGAACTTCAGAGAGAGAGCACGGTACCTATATTTGCTGAAGGAGACAACTAATATTCAGCTCAAGGACAAATGAAATATGGAACACCTGGTTTTCTGTGTTTCTCTTTGGTCAGTGATAGTTCTATTGGCATAATGGAATTTAAGGCCTCTTATGATACAGAAATATCAAAAGCACACTCATGAAATGCAATACTATTATGGCTTGGAGCCACATAAGGGCATGCCACTCTTAAGAAATACTCAACTTTTTCTGAAGGTGACATTCCATTGCTTCATAAAAAATACTGGATTATGGATAGTGAGTCTTAAAAAATTACTATCTTTGCACCAGTCTGCTCTTGCCATTCATCCCTAGGTACTGAGTAACTGGTAATATTACTCAGTAGTGTCTATCTCATGTTTAGTGCAGTGTTTTGAATTACTGCTTCCATGTTTTATTACCATGCTTATCTCTTTAAGGAATTAAGAGCCATTTCAATCTTTGGAAGTTTAATTTGAACTAAAATGAAGTTTTTTAATAACAAAATCTGCAATGCACTAAGAAGTACCCAGCACTGTCAGAAGTAGGGGTGGTAGGCAATTTTCCTAAGCAAAAGGATGATATCTTTCAAATGCACCTGATCATTGGCTGTCAGAAGCAAACTCTTGAAGGAGGTTGTGTGCATTTCAAAGGCCAGTAAGGCAGCTCTGAGATTACTGTATACAGCAGATTTACCCCTTTGTTTGGGGTACATTAAACTTTATGGGATTATATATTTGTATAAAACAGAGTATATGAACTCCAGAGGGCTTGCTGCTCTTGCGTAATTTAATTGCTGTTTGGAAGTATACTGTTAACTGAATATTTAATTACTATTAAATAAAAGCTTTAAACTGTCCAATGGCTCGTGATGTTTTTATTCATTATCCTCAATAACAAAACTTCCTTTTCTCCAAGCTGGCCATACTGAATGATAGTAATGGGAGTTGTATTCCTACAAATTTGGAAAGCCACTGGGTATAAGGAAGCTCTGTATTAGCTCTGTTTCCATCCTCCATGCACGAACGTGTTTCCAGTACCCCTCAAAACCATTAAGGGCCTACAGTGACTGGATCTCATGAGTGAAAAAGGTAACAACTCTGAATATAAGACATTATTTAAATTTTCATTGTTTCATGCTGGGTATCTGCCTCCCAATGTACCTTATCAAGTCTCCAGGCTACAAGACCTATGGCTACAGACAACCTAAGAAACCAAAGGTGGAATCCAATGCCCTATGACCCTGGTGCAAGTAAACCTCCAAACTGGGAGGCTTGCTTGCATCCTATGAATGGAATGAGAAGCCATCTTTTTTATTTTTTTCACTTGTACAAAGGGTCAAAATAAGGAAAGGGGCCAATGTTAGTTACATATTACTTGGCTACCACTCTTAAACTCTAAAAATTGGTGTTATGCACACACACACACAAGCCTTCGGATTCAGATTGCTTGCATTGCTTTATTGCTGTACTAGCTAATTAATTTTAAAATTAAAGATGCAGGTTTCCATTCTGGGGTGAAATGCTGGACAGCACCGCTTCTCAATCTGGGAGGGAAAAACACCAACTCAGTAAAGTTAGCAACGGGTCTTAAGTAGTAAAGCCTATCCTTCAGAACAGTATAAATAAGGTTGTACATGCTGTGAACTGCCTCTTACAGGAAGAGAGAAGGAGCTGTCTTACTGACCTTGCTCACACATAAGGGCAATTCCTGGACTGTTTAACCTCTGAAGAATTGCTGTGGCCAAACAGGAATGAACAGGCACACCACCTGCTTCCTGCATGCTCATTCTTCTACTTTCAGTCAATATCCTCTAACGTTTTTCCTGCTGGTGTCTTGGTTGAGGCTTAGGTGTAGCTTTCCCTGGCACAGGCTGCCTCCTCCAGTCAGAGACCAAAGAATATTAGGGAATGTGGCCTCACTAGCTAAAATCAATCCAGTGCAGATCACTTGGGGGTGCGGGGAGGCGTCAGCCCTGCCCCATGATACTTGTAAACTACCTCCAAGTGTGTGTGTTGTGTTATAACCATTTTTGTCTGATACATCTATTCATGGCTTGATTTCCCAAAGGAAGGGACCTAATGAAGCCTCAGATGCCATACTGTATAAAAGCTAATTGTTCAACTATTTGTTCAGTTTCAATGGATTGTTAAAAGAAGAACCATAATTTGTCATAAAGCTGCTATAATACAATGCAGCTGCATTAAATGATCCACAACCAGTGAATAGCTCTGCATACCTTGTGGCTAAATCAATCTCATCTGCTACCACCCCGACTGCATTTGCACCTTCCACATCACAGCTGTGGGAATACAGCCACACTTTCGGAAAACTGCTGTGACTTTAAAACACTAGCACTGTAGAGTTCGTTGAATTCTTCCTCCATTCATTTAATTTTCTATTACTCCTTCATTTTTGGCTATTCTACCACACCCTAGTATACTATGCAATCAATTCTCAGCACCATGGAACATGTCCATTTACACCAGCCTTCTACAATGGGGCACCTCCCATATTGTTTGGGATCACAACATCCATCATCCCCAGTCAGCATGTCCAACACATCCTGCAGGTTCCACATTAGGAAAGCTACCCTTGAGATCCAGAGTAGCTTAATAGTTTGAATGCTGGTCTGGCACTTGGAGGACTCCAGTCTCACACGCTCACGGGGTGACTCTGGGCCAATCAATGACTCTCCGCCTAGTCTACCCTGCTGGGTTGCTGTGAGGCCAAAGTAAAAGTGGGGAGAGCATGATGCAAGCCACCTTTTTTCCCCTGGAGTTGAAGGGACAATATAAATACATAATGGATTCCAGAGGTTTTTCAACAGAAACCAAGTTTAGGAAAGAACCCTATTGTATTCTTTAGCAAATCTGTACAAAACCTAGGAATTACTATGACCTACTAGCAGTTTCACAAAAAAAATCTACTTTTATCTTTCACACACAACACCAGAGAGAAAATCTCTGCTCTAAGGCAACTTGTTCTGCAAGCTTGACATTTTACATCATTTATTCTGTGGCCCTTCAACATAGTTCTATGTCATACCACTCTCTAATAACAAGCATGTTACATGAAAGAAAAGGAAGTTACAAACCCCTATCTCAGAAGCTGGCCAAGCTCATGCTCCAAAATGAAACCAACAGTATCTCTTCAGTCCTTATCAGATACTAACATTTTAGAAATAATAATTTGCTCACTACTTTGCTTCTGAAAAGATACTCTCACCCAACTAATTAAGTTTTAAATGTCTGTCTTAAAGCACCTGCACCACACTTCATATGTGCATGCAAACGGGCTTCTGGGAGCATGTGTCTATATACATCCTTGAATTTAAGCAATAAGGAACTGCATATGGGTTACTGCATGCAAGTCTATGAAGGTGAGAGAGCAGGACAGGCAGTGGAGGATAGGCCGTGCTCTCTGGACAATACTCAGCATAGAGACCAACTCAGGAGTTCTCCCGACTCCTCATAGCAACACAGGAGGATGCTGGAATAGAGGTCTATTCCATCTTTGCTTTTACTATACACAGCAAGTTAATAAAATGTCAAGAGGGCTAACAATGTTGTGGGAGATTATTTAGGTGGTTTTCTAAGTATACTTGTGTACAGCTTGGAACTGCATGTGCAATTACATTCTCCATGCACTAAATTCTCTCTCTTAAGCTAAAATGCCTGATGGGATTCAGCAACAGATGGGGCTTTATAGCCAATCTTCAAACTTTCAATTCCCTGCTAAATTTCAATGAATGGAATTAATGGTATAATCCTGTATATGCCTATTCAGGACTAGGTGAGTATAGGATCGATAAAGGCAAGCATGTTATTACCCAAGAAAGCATCCCACTGAAAACAGTGGGGTTTTAGTTAAGAGACTATCATCCAGAGAAGTCTGTAATATAATTTTAGGCTTCCTATCAGCAGTCGCCTAGCTTAAAAAAAATAACACAAAACAACCTACAGACCTGTTCACAGATCCCAAAGTGAAAACCTTAAGAAAATAGCATGCCCGCCACTGAGGTGTGTTACTTTCCTAGTAGCAGTTTTTACCCCAATCGCCTTTCAAAATACTGTGCTATCTTTCAAGAGGCTAGAGGAATCCTTAAAATACTTCAGTTACTCTGTACATAGTTCTTTGCCTTCTTTGATCGCAAAGTGATTGTTGTAAAGTGCTAAGGGTGTAGCCCATTATACAATGTATCTCTATTTAACCCTCTTAAGCATACCCATTATAATGTCCAGGTTGGGGCTAGAATTTGCTGTCATAGTGGTTCCCTCCACCCAGTTCTGAGTTGCCCCAACCACCATCACCACAGCTCGCCCACTTGGCAGGGCTCCTGACTCCAGCATTATCTGGGCTTGCCTGGGAAGTAGAAAGTAGTGTCAGCTGCTTCCACCTGCTCAGTTGATCCAGTTTTACATCTGAAGCCAACCCTCTCCATCTTTACTGATGTGCAGAACTGTATCACGCCACTTGCCTCTTTGCCAAGACAACAAACATGTTACTCCATCTGCTTACCTTTCTACTATTCTGTCCTGCGTACTGAGGCAGTAGTAAATGTGATCTCTCCTGCTATACCATAGCTGCCTGCAAAGGGTGCTTTATCCCCAGCTCCTGAACCCTTCTTCCCATTCATCACATCTTCCAGTGGTATGGCAACTGAAAGAAAAACTGGAGTTGGAGGCCTGCCGCTATCCTGTGCAGGATTAAAATTGGGGTTGGCCATTTTCGGATCCGCTGCCCTGGCGACTGGGACAGGTATCGTAGCGAACCTCCTCACAGTACCAGCAGCATCCGGCTGCGTGAGGACAGCATGGCCAGGGATGGGTTTCCAGTCCTGTTTATTCTGAACAGAAGAGCCCACTAAAATGAAAGGTGGTGCACTTCCCTTCTTCCCATCTTCCATCATCACATAAGTTGGAGAGGACACTTGTGGTGGTTGACCGTGTTGTATCATCTGCGGCTGTAGATACTGCGGTTGGTCCTTACCACTAGATATGAATAGGGTTGCCTGGGGAACAGGAGCACCAGTTCCAACAGGTGGAAGGGGTGGTGGTGGTGGTGGTGACTTACGACCTTGTTGTTTCAAATCAGTTAGACAATAGAGAGTCCACACATTAGAATATGGTGGTGGCTGTCCTGGTTCGCTTGTTGCCATGGCTATAAAATAAAAATTTGAAGAAAATTTGCTGGCATGAAAGACCATCTACTAGGATGCACCAACTGCAGTCATATTGCATATCCTTACACACAACTTTATGCCGCAAAAAGAAAGCATGTTACAGAGAGGAGAGAGGCCTAGAAAGCAAAAGATGGCTTTTCAGTCTGGCATGGCTGAAATGTAGGAACAGGGGCAGTGCTGCAGTTGGAGCACAGAGTGAAAAGGGATTTTTCTAAATTCTTGTTTGGTTGGTTGGTTGGAAAGAGTGGATCTCTTTTTCCCCCTCCTGGTGGTTAAAGATGCGCAGTCACCACATTTCAGTTGGAATTAATTGCTGGGGAGAATTCAGCACACAAGCTCCACTGCTATGTTTTCCAGTCTTGCCCAAAATGGGACAGTCACCTCACCCCATCCCACTGCGCATTGGTTCCCCTGACGCAAATTTGCACGACTGCCCTCTTGCCACTGCATTGCTTCAAACCTGTCTGGTGGGAAGAGGGTGGCTGTCAGATCCTAGCTCAAGTACCTAGCTTTTTAAAATGTTGAAATCAATCCAAAGCATCAGAATTACAACTTAATCTCTGAAGCTTGGCAGGGATGCCCCAAAGACCAGGGTTTGAAAATGCCTCATCATTTACAAGTCTGGCTATTGCTCCTCCTGTCCAGATATGCCAACTTGTTGCACACCTTTACCCCTTCAGCCTTCTCTCTTCTGTAACATGCCTTTATTTTTTGACCTACGTACTTCTCTAATGGGATTTGTCTCAGGGGCGACTGTGTGACCACAGACCAAGTCAATGGTAAAGAAGAGGTGTTTAGCAGAACGTCTCCAACTGAAAACAGAGGTGGGCTACACACTTATTACTGAGTGAGGGCAAGTAATTGGACAGGTCACATCATGAAGGAACACCTGGCCTCCAGGTATAAGAAGTTCTGTGTTTTTCAGTAAGATGTGCTTAGCCCACTCTCTGTAAGCAATCTGGAGAAAAGTGGACCTAAGGGAACAACGCAGGCAACCACCACCATTTCTTTAAATGCAAAAACCCAGTGCTAATGCCATGTCTGAGGTGTGTTTTTTTTTAAAGACACCAAGTCGCAGTCAGTCACATCACTCTCCTTTAGCTGCCATGGGCACGTATGTAATTTGGGTTCAAGATGCATAGTCTCATGTGAGAAAGGCTAACTGTTTAAAGAAAGGCCAAAACTTATAATATGCCTTCACACCTCACAGCTCCTTTGCTGAGTGTTGTCCTGCCCTGCCAATCTGTTAACAAGAAGAACACACGACATGGGCAGGAAACTGGGGCAGGGAACATTCATGCAAGGCCATTGACAGGGTTACTCACAATCAACCACACACCTGGAAGCAACCTATGGGCAAAATTCCACATATGCACAATAGGGCTAGGCAAGTGCTGTGTGACCGTAACTCCACCAAAACAAGATCAACACATCATTTACCACAACACAGCACTGGCATGGATAATTGCATTTAAATAATTAAGGCTCCAGTCCTCAAGGCCCTCTCCTGGCATAAGCCCAGTCACTGAAGCGGGCAGCTTGTGGCCCTCCAAGTGCCTCAGCTTAGAACTCCCACCAGCCCTAGCCAACATAGCCAGCAGCAAGGATCAACAGGAGTTGTAGGCCAAAATCTCTGGAGGGCCACGAGGCACCCACCCCTGTTCTACCAGTTCCAGCTGGGCTCCCACCAGTGGAAGTGCACCTGAGGAGATGGGGCGACTTGTTACTTATGGAGCTACAATATTACAACATGGAATAGGCAGGTTTCAGAAATAGCTTGACTTTCTTACCTGACATAATAAAACCTGGGTCAGCTGATCTCAGTTGCTCGGTAGTATCCACCTTGTCAGGGTCACATTCTGCATCATCTGCAGATGGATCTAGAATACTAGTAAACTGGCCTGCATTTAGCGAAGTGGTTAGCGGATCTAAGAGACATGCTACCGTGTCTACGAAAGGAATGACTATCTGCTGTGGAAACTGCTCTACATAAGGCGGCGGCGGCGGCTCTCCACCAGCCTCAGGGTCTTCATCGCACATGGGTGTGATATGTATGTCTGACGTGAGCTCAATTTCACTTGGGCAAGGTTCAGCCTGCAATGGGTCATTATCAGGAGGAGGTGGTGGTGCTGGTGGGGGTGGTTCTTCCTGCAAGGGGACGGAGGAAGTTTGCTCTACTATGTCAGCGGGAGGTAGCTCAGCCTGACTGCCTGAGGTAACGGCCTCCCCAGGAGCGGAGGTCTGGCTCTGAGTGGCTGACCCCACCTGGACAGACTGCACAGAAGCTGCAGGGGCAAGTTCTGGTTCTGCTTCTGCAGGGGTAGGGGCAAGTTCTGCTTCTGCAGGGGCAGGTTCTGCTTCTGCTTCTGCAGGGGCAGGTTCTGGTTCTGCTTCTGCAGGGGCAGGTTCTGGTTCCGCTTCTGCTGGGGCAGGTTCTGCTTCTTCTTCAGCAGCTGCTTCTGCCAGTATGGGTTCAGGGGTTGGGGCAGGTGCCAGGGTAGCTGCAATATTCTCTGCACTGTGAGACAACGTAGGAAGGGTCTGCACAGATATTGCCACGTCCTTCAATTCAGGCTCAGAAGTAATCATTTCAACGTTACCTAGCATCTGTGCTGCTAGCTGGGCTGGATCAGCTGGTACGTAGGCGAGACCAGCTCCCTTTTCGTCCCCAGCTTTTTCTACAAATTCATCAACAGTTGACGGATATTGGGTTGTCTTGGTGCTCAGTTCACGTTGAGGCTCTTCATTTATCTGGTCCTCTTCTGTGTCGGTAGATTTCTCCTTCCGTTTGGGTTCATCAGAAATTGGAGTCGTATCTAAGTCTGATCGAAATGCATCTCCAACATCAGCCCGTTTGGAACGGGGTACGGGGGTCGCTGCAGCTGTCCCTTCAGCCCATCCCTCCACTGCAGAAGAAGGAAGAAAGAGAAAGTCAACAAGCTTTCTCTTTAAAGCTGTCTTCTTCCTCCTTCCAGACCTCTTATGAGAACCTTGTGGACAAGATGGTAAAATCCTTAAAATGCTTAAGATGCTGAGAACATTCAGGACTATGAGAAGAAAACCTCCCAACCTTCATGCTAAGGAGATGCCCAGAATGGGTTGCCACTTAGCCATAGTCACAGGAAGCATCCTTTGCATGACAGCCATTTCTACTGCATCAGCCTTAAAGGCACTGCAACCTTGCAAGGTTGGGCAATGTCATTTATTTTTATCCAGAGATTCTAAGACTAGGGCTGAGTGATAAATTTGTCCTGTTGAGATCTGTGAAAAAATATGCTCCTCCCAAGCCAAGAAGCAAGCCAAAATAGAGCTGCGTACTGAAATCCATACCTTTCCAAGTTTGGCGACACAATCTGGGAGGGAAATATGCACTAAAGATATGCTTATCAGTAGAAAGTGCACATAAAATGCACAGAGAAACTGTGTTAAATCAGTGAAAAGTACTTAGAAAATGTGTATGTTTGAAAAATACAAACAGAGCACCAATACATTTGGGTAAAATGCACAAAACCCAAGTGCAGAATTTGGTGCAGAGTATCTTAAAGAACAAGAACAAAAACTCACAAACTTAAGCAGAAATAGGATGGAATAAGCATCAGCCTGAAAATCTGAGTTTTGCAGCAACAACGAGACTGACAGATCCATACATCTGATGCAAAATGTCCTCACCTTTGCAAGTCCCAGTGACAAATGACTGAACAGTGAGGAGTCAACAAAGGTAGCACTGCAAAAGCACTGTGCCTCCACCAACTTTCTCTGACTCCATTTTCACACTTGGGCTGCAATTCTTGACACAGTGAACTGGGATGTGATCCCACTGCACTCAGTTAAGGGTTAAATTATACCAACTGAATTCACTGTGACTGAAGTTAACCATGCCAAACTCAAGCTCCATTCATTTCAGTGTGCCTATGCCAAATATAAGTGTGGATCCAACCTTGCTTTTATCACAAAGATAGATCTTCTGTGTGAAGATTTCAGGATGGAAGCTCCATGTAAATCTTCTGCTAATTCTCAGTGCTGTGATTTTTATAGTAAGCCTGTAAGTTAAAGGTTCCTCCCCTAACCTGGTGTCCTCCAGATGTGTTAATTTCAACTCCAACCCTCTCCAGCCAGCATAGGCAATGGTCAAGAATGCTGGGAGTTGTAGTCCAAGATTTCTGGACAGTGCCCAGCTGGTGAGCAAAAACTATTCAAATTATTGAGACCTCTTTCATACAGCTTCTGACTTGACAATGGGAGGCATTCAAAAAGCTATGATCAGAACACTAATATACATAATGGAACTTCTGCAGCATTCTTGTACCCAGCCCCCAGCTTTCTGTAGTTCCCCCTGCACCTCCAATTGGTCCAGCAAGTCAGGAGATATTGTGAAACTATATGTAATAAAGTACAGCAGAAGGGAGAATTCAGAACAAGACAGCACCTGGTTCCAGGCATAAAGCTCTTTCGACCCCAGCCAATACACCAGGCTTTCCAAAGTCTTTTTCTTCTTTCCACTCTCACAAAACAATTATAAGCTACATTCACAAATGTACTCATTCCTTCCCACCTACCCTATTTAACTGAACGTTTATTTATTTATTTATTGAATTTATAATCCACATTAACCAATAGAGCAAGAGGAATTGTGCTGGGCTGGCTCCTCAAGGGAAGAAAGAATCATAGAATAGTAGAAATGGAAGGGGTCAAAAGGTCATCAGGTCCAACAATTAGTAAGGCAAACATGCACACACTCACAAACGTACTCGCTTTTCCTTTGTGACTCCTATTTTCTGAATCTGATTGGCTGGCTTGGCTCAGTCAATGATCCAGCCAGCTAAGATCTCACAAGTGACCGCAAAAAATCCTTTGCAAAGGGAGGGGGTCTTCACCAACTGGCTCCTCTAGTTAAGAGCTTGAGTTGAGGCAATTTTCTACATTTTTATTGCAGGGGAGTGTGTCTGACTGCTAGGCATTGAAAAGTCTTTTGCTCATGGGAATTCTCAGTGCATCACTGTGTGGGCAATACTGAAAATGATGCTGCCACACCAGACAAAGAGCTCCTGGACTTAGGGCAGCAGCCAGCTGCTGTAAGAAAATGTATGGTGGTTCTCTAAAAAATTCAAAGTTCTCTTTAAATTTATAATTTGGATTTCACTTTTACCACCAAAGAAAATTATTTATAATTGTACAAATATACAAAGCAGAGGTCTGATTGTTGCTGCATTCCCAAGGAAATGCAGCCTTGCACAAGGTCACAGGTGTGGGGCAGTAAACTCCTTGTTCCATGATTAGATCCACCTCTACCAAAACAGGACAGCCCTAGCCTTCTGCACGGTTCCTTGAGCCACCTACCTAAAGCTAGCAAATTCTGCACTGTCCTTCTCTTGACTCACTCCCCCATCTGCCCCACAATTATGTCCTGGTGTAGAAATGCACGTGGCATAGGCAGCAGTGGCTCCAGGCTTTTGAGGGCCCTTGGATAAGACACCCTCAATGGGCCACCCTCCATGAATAAGTCTACCATTTTATTGTCATTTTCACCAGCCACCATTGAGCATCATTCTTGCTCTCATCACTGCTACTCTTCACTGACTGATAGGACAAGAACCAGGGAGCAAGTAGCCACTGCCATCTGCTGCTGCTGCTGCTGCTCCTGCTCCTCCCCACCATCACCACTGTCTGTCCTAGAGTGAGAGGCAGGTGAACAAGCACACAGCGAGGTGGTGGAGCAAGTCCAGGGGGCTCTTGTCAGTAGGACCCCGCTGGGATGTGGATCCTCCACAGGTACCCAAGCATGCCTATTCTGGTCTCCAGCCCTGGGCATAAGGAAGAGGGCTTTGCCCTGCAAAGGAGCCAACTTGCAAACACACAGGAAGTATCCCAGGAATTACAGGAAGGCACATATCTTAACCACGTTCCAGCTTTTTCTTTGGAGAATCAAGATTTTTTTTTTACATTTTCCTAAAAAAGTCAACACTAGATTTCTAGGCTTCATCTAAACCTACCACAAGCATCAGATTTTTAAAAAACTGAACAAGCTTCTCTACACAATTCTTCCTTAACCTTTATGAATAAAAGTGCACCTATCAAAGAACTGGTTTATGTGTGTGCATGCATGTGGGGAGGCAGTCTTACTCTGTTCAAAACATTCTCCAAATCCACTGTAGCTGCAATGAATGAAATGCTCTATAGCTAAAGCTGTCAAGGTGACATACATAATACAAACAAATATACCCAAAACAATGAAAACACATAACAAACAAGGATTTGAAAATAATCTCAATAAAGGTGATACAAATAAAGCAGATGAAACCTGGAAGAAGAAACATTTGTAACACAGGTTTAAACATACGAGTAAAAGTAAAAAAAGCAGCAGTAGTGGCTGAAAAAGGTCTCTGCCTGCTATAAGAAGGCAAGGCCTGGGTAGATCCTTTGTTTGGAAAGGGAATATGACATTGCCTATTTTTTTAGAGCCATTAAAAGTAAATACAACCATAATGTGGCAATCTGTGTGGAAGAAAATGGTAGAAAATGAAACTTCTGTCACTTCGCTCCAGTGCCATTTTTCTGCTGAAAAATTACCCTCACCCCTGCCATTTTAACTCATTCTGGGAAGAAAGAGACTACAAACATTTCCAGTGGGAAAATGAGTAACCTTGGAAAAAGCATTCTTTCCCTGCACTGGGGAAGCCCTGAAGCCTACAAATGACCAGAGTATGACAGGTAATTCAGAAGTAGTAGCAAAACTGACATCAGCACCTTGTCTGGGATATGCATGCCAAGACCCACCTGTGCAGCTGTAGCTTGGTTCAGTATTTTTTCCTCTTATTTGTAAAAGCATGTTATAATCAGCAGGCTGCTGATAGTCCCAGGCCTATAGCCCCAGGCATATATATGGAATGATCGCTTATTATTGCTGCTGAAAATGGTCATTGTCTACAATAAAATGATCCTTGTTCCTAGGTACTTGTGTTTATTATGAGGGCAAGAAAAAGAAACTCCATATTACTCCTGTGCCAACAATAGTGGTATGATCAAAGGGAAGTAAAACTGTGGTACTGCATGTGCTCAGAATCATATTTTTTTAAAAAATCAGAGGTGACACACAATTGTTCTTCCCTATAAATCCTTGTTCTAACTGCAAATTTCATACCTCTAGTGGCATGGAATTCCCTCACCAGGTCTTTAATGTCCAAATTAGGATGTTCTGGAAAGAAAAGTTGAGAAAGTCAATTAGTCTATATTGAGATTATTACAAGGTCATTAAAGGGATGTTGGTATTATTGCTAACAATTTACTCATTGGACCCAGTGGGGTGATAATGCTATACCCAAAGGCTAATATATTGCTCTATAAACTAATACTCAGGGTCAATCCTAGGCATGCTTAGCCAGAAAGAAGTTCAAGAAATTCCAACATACCCCAGTTAGCTGGAAACTGGAGAACATTTTTTGCCTTAAAGATGAATATGATTGTGCCATTAACACCATTAAAAAAAGTTAATGCAAACCTTCTCGAAAAATTATCAGCTCCCTGAAATAGACAGCAGCAAACTCAGTGATGTTGGAGGGGCTGGCTTTGAGAACAGCTCTGCTTACTCCCTCAAGCAGAGTCTTCAGGCCATAAGGAACCACCATCCTGGGCTTTGCAGTATGCATTTTAGTTGATTGAAGATGAAACTTCAATTTCACCACTAGAAGGAAAGGAAACTGTATGAAGAAATATCCTGTCATTTCTGCAGTCTACCCTTGTTGGAATGGAGAGGGGTCAGGATTCAGCCTATTCAAAGTGGATCATTCCTGATCAGAATGGATTCACAGGCCCCACAAGACTTTTTTTCAGGGCTGCAGGTTAGGGGTAAGTGAAACCTTGCATATATAAATCTTCATGTCACTGGTCCCAGAATGGCCAAAGGTCAGGCATGCTGAAAGTCACCCCCCAAAATCCATAGGCACCGTATTAGTGAAGGCTGCTTTATCAGTTCATTTGAGGCAGCAGAACAAGTATGAAAGGCCAATTTAATCAGCTGCTAATTCCAAAGAGGGTAAATTGTCTCAATAAGTAATTTGGCTTTTTTGCCTGCAAAGCTCAGTTTAACTAACAGCAAACATCCCAAGCACCTGACAAAAATTGAAGAAGTGGAGGTCTTGCCATTATCTTCTAGTAGTGTTGTTACCCAATCATAAGATGGATTTGACTCCTTAAAATAAGCTGTAATCTTGAATTTAGAGCAGCTAAGCAGGGATGTCATGGATAGGACACTTTGGAGAGCTCTCCTTCATAGGGTCACCATAAATCACAGATGACTTGGCAGCACTTAACAGTTCTGCAGGGGTCACAATGTCCAAGCACAGGGGCTTCTCTGTTGCTCAAGGTGAGCTGCAATCCTTATAGCAGTTAGTGTGTATGGATGTTCCCATACATATATTATTGCGACTTATCTCTGCTGTAATGCAATTTGTTTTGGAGTGGCTTGCTTTTTAAGGGACCACCCACTAGACCCATTAGCTGACTTTGAGATAAACTGTTTCTTCCTGGTGCTGTGAAAATAATCTCCTGGAAATCTTTAGCTGAAGCCTTATACACTTGCAACAATATTGTATAATATCATACACAATCACACCTGTTTAAGTTGTAACCTAAAGCCTTGTGTAATTAACTCCCATAACAGATGCATACTACCATATTTCAAAATATACCACTATACTACCAGCTTCCAGACAGTGTGTGTGTGCGCGTGTGTGTGCAAATGTCGTGTGGTGGGCATGTTGTGAGCTGGGAGGCCCCTTCTGACTCGCTCTGTTTTTATGTTTCTAAACACACATATATATCCATGATTCAAGTTAACCACACACAGCTTTAGGCTACCATCCTATGCACGATTAGGCAGAAAAAGGTTCTACAACTCTAAGCATGGAAATGCTGGGAACACAGGACTTTTTTCTTTCTACACAAGCATGAGACCTTTGATGCATCTAAAAGCCACTTATCAGATACCTGATTAGTTTGCACATTAAGCAGAAGGCTTTTTCACAGTCTCAAAGCCAATGTTTCATTGTTTAGGCCAGAATCCTATGTCTACATAAAGAACAAATTCTGGCAAACAGACTAGGACTTCTTTGCAAGTAAACATGGCTAGGACAGATATTTTTTACTGTGCTGCCATTCATCAAGCCTTCTCCACCCGGGGCCCTGCCATTACACACTCCCAGCACTCCTGGCCACTGGCTGTGCTGACTAAGGGTAATGGGAGTTGAAGTTCTCAACTTCTACAGGGCTCCAGGTTGGGCACAATGCCATTGACTAAGAGGGGAGATCTTAGTCTTCCTACTGTCACTGTCCCACTGACTTTTACAAATTACTTGTTTAACCCTATTTAGTGTTTATGTGGGAACTAAATTTTTCAGGATGAGCATAGGCTGTGCTCAAGTTTCAGAAATACAGCTATGTGCTTTTATGATTTACTAGTCTTGTTTTGAATTCCTGACATAACTCTTCCTAGGAGCAATCCTTTAAAAGTATATTTCAAATTGTTTTTTCAAGCACCTGGTAGACAAGCCAGTATAGTATAATGGTTAGACTGAAGGCCTGCATTTCAGGAAATCAGGGTTCTCATCCCCACTTGACCAGTTACTAACTCTCACCCTAACCCACCTTACAGAGTTCATATGAGGATAAAATGGAGGGAAGGAAGCTTGTGTACACTGTCCTGGGCTTCTTTATAAGTGTAACAAATAAATACAGGCAAGCATAGATAGAATATGGCTAGTTAAAATATGGCCTCTGCTCAGTTTCGTAAGCCCTTGCAAACCTACTGTTCAGACCTCTTGGCCAGGCAGGGCAAGCGGTGCCTTCTCTGGCAGCCTCCTGAGCAGGAAGAGAGACAAGAGGGCGGTAGAAAGGGTAGGAAAGAAAAGCAGGTGGACATATTTTGTTCTGGCCCTTGCCCAGTAGGTTATCCCTGGGGATTGCACGCTTCGACCAAATTTTCGCTCCACCTTTACTTGACGAAGCGATGCTAGTACTACACTGGATAGGATACTATCCCCGCCTTACGCCAACCCAGGCTGCTGTCCAATGCTTTCTAAGGACTGTGCAGATAAGGAACGCCTTTCCCGTGAGCACCGCGTGAGGGAGCTCTCCTCCGAGGCGCTTGGCGGCTACGAAACGGCTCCCCATCCATGCCCGGCCCCGCGTCGTCCGCGCGCAGCAGCGCGAGCTCCATGCCCCACCGGCCGCTCGGTGACTTCCCAAGCCGCTGCTCCCTCTCTGCAGAACCCAGCACTCTTGCCCACCCGCCCCTCCAGACGCCCAGGGGCGGCCCCTCCCGCGGCCCGCGTGCGCCACAGGGCGACCCCCGAGCGCCTCTCAGTCGCCAGCATGCTGGAAACGCCGCCGACCTTTCTTGTCAGTCTTTCGCCTGTCGCGGCGCGAGCGCTTCCTCTTCGCCCCTTGCCGGAGCCTCCTCTGGAGGCGGGAGGGCGCCCGGCGGGCCTTTTATGTCAAGGAGCTCCTGGTGGGCGGGCTGGAGCGCACGCATTTGTGAGGTCACAAAGGGCCGCGTGGACCCCGACTTGGCCGGCAGCACGAGATGGCGCGGTCATCGCTGACATACCCTGCTCGCCTGTGCGCGTGTCTTCCGGAGCATCGGTCCACACCGCGGCCATCTAGCCCTTCCCGGCCAATTCTCTTCCAGGTAAAGGTATACAGTAAAGGAACAAGAGCTGTTCCACACAAGACGGGCTTACCCAAGTGTCAGAAAAGATACGCCTCTCCTTTTGCAACCAGTCCTAGGTTGTACGCAGAGGGTAACATGCGACTGGGGAGATTTTACGGCACAGTACACGTTTCAAATATGAAGATTTAAATAGTGCAAGAGATGTGCACTGGGTGAAAAGAACCACGGATGTTAATAATATACGTTTCGCCTAAATTTATCAAAAATTTTGTATCCTGCCTGCATGTAATTTAGAATTGCTCTATAAACAGTGTTCATACACAGATACGCATTTGTTCATGCACACACATTTCTGTGGACTGTTTCTACAGATGGTTAAAGTGACAGGAACATTTTTCTTCCCTCATTAATATCAGAGGTGCAAATCACTTTGAGCATTTTACTCAGACCCAGTAAATGCATAGGACTGAATCCAAACATAGTAGACCCACTGAACACAGTTTAAATGAACAAAGGCTAATTGGTTCCAGTAGATCATTGATTCCATGACTTAAGAAACCTGGCTTTGTACTTTACCAGCATAAAAATTAATCACTCTATGTGAGACAGGGGGCAGTCAATCATTATTTGAAGGATTTGCCTCCATCCAAGCAAACTATAAGTACTCCAACTAAAGCCCCATTCACTTCAATGGACTTAACTGAAGTACTTCTAGCATTGCATACAAACTGTCTCTTCCCTACTTGAAATGTATAAAGTCTCAAATTCCTTCTGCATACTAGTGTTTTAATTTTCTCAGTTCATTAAGGGTGAAAAATTCTAGGCATATTTAGGCTGAAAAAGCCCTACAACTTCTATCATGCCTCAACCACCAAGACTGGTCTGGGAATTGTAGGATTTTCTTGTCTAAACATGCATAGGATTACATCCTACCTAAGTTGGAAAGGATCTATTTTCTAAGGTCATCTACAGCCATTCAAGCACTGTCTCCAATGTCCTCCTCCTGACCAGAGTGCATGAAGGCCAACACATTAAGAGGGACACACTCAGACTCCTCCCCATAATCAGAAAAGCACTTAGAATCCCACCTCAGACCTCATCACAGACTATCTGGGACAGGGTTGTTGCATCCCACCCTATTCATATACAAAGGAAAACTCTTCTCTAGGTCAAACATAGATATCAACCACACAAAAAATTTATCCACCATGTTCTGTCAAGGGAGATCTGCCTTGCTTGGCAAGAGTCTAGCACTCCAGATGGAGGAGTGCTTTTCCTGAACTTTGTGAGTCACAAATGCAGAGCCCAAAATTCTTCAACAGAATCCAATGCTGTCCATAAGCCAGAATACTTTCTTTGCACTCAGGAAGACTACTCCAAAATACTCTTGATTTAAACACTGTTAATGCACAAATGCTATTACTTTTTTATACTCAGGACTTTTAAAATTTAAGAGTGCTATCCTAAGGGAGTGCTGCTCAAAATGCGCTCAATATGAGAGGTGTTAATCTATTATAGAGACAGGTGACCTTTGCCCTACTTTGGGCAATTTGAGAAATTTGTGGGTACCACCACAAAATGGCTGCCATAAGAGGCATGGCAAAGGACAAATAAAGCCGCTCAAAGACTGAAAAGACAGAGGTGAGGCCTGAGCCGCAGCACACTAAACAACTGAGTTGAATCCACAGTTTAACACCAACAGAAATCTATTTCACAACAATCCTAGCCACCAATAAGAAAAATTATTAATTAAAAAATGTTGGGAATGGTAGAACATCTTGGTGGGTGCCAAGAAAAAGTCTGGAAGCACAATGGAGCTTATGGGCACCATCCTACCTATTCCCGGATTGTCCTATGTCCTGCTAGCAGAAATCAAGACTGGGAGGAGGGCAGAACTGAAAACTGCTCATCTAGCCGACCTACCCTGTGTACAAGAGGGGCAATGCAGAGGCTTAGGATCCTGGACTCTGTCCTTGCCAACCCACTGCAGTGTCAGAACAGCAGCCACACCCATGCTTTTCACAGCACCTGTGAGGGGAAGGGGTAGGACCATGGGGAACAATCTGATCTCTAACTCCCCCTCTCTCAAGGTTGTAGCAATGTTGATGGACTTATGAGAGAGAATACACTATATTCTATGGGTCCTGGGACGCTCCCCCAAGAACATGAAATGGCTCTGTAAATATTATTCATCTGTGGCACTAGCTTCTGTTGATGTATTTGCAGAGTACAAAAAAACAAAACAAAACAAAAACAAAAAACCCTTTCTACATGTTTGATTGAACAACCTTCCTAATGCACAGATGCACAAGTAATTACAGGATATGTCAGGATGGTATTCTTAAATGAAGACACCAAGTCAGAACAAAGTAGCATAGATTTTATTTAAGAACAAATGTGGAGAGAATAAGAAACAAAACATTGCAAACTGGTGGCAGAACAGTGTTTGTGCCAGAGAAAAACTGAACACGTTTTAGAATGAACAAAGTACAAACGTTTGCATGGAAAACAAAGAGAATGAAACTCTTTTGAATATAGATGAAATACTCTCATCTGAGCCATAACTGAAAGCTGATTCATAGACTGAACTGGACATCTATATGCAAATGCAAAATACACACAGCAGCCCATTATGAATGACACATTTAAAAAGCTGCGTTCCCCTAGAGTAGATCTGCCCTCCTGCCACACTGCCAAAATCAGCAGCAGCAATTTTGAGTACTAAACAATGGAGTGCTAAAAGATTCAAATTTAGTTTGTATGCAAAATAAATTTGACAGTTTCAGCAGGGCCCAATATTTAACGCTTTTAGGGCCACTGATATAGTATGCCACTGCATTTTGGCAGCAAACTGCTGAGCAGGGGAAAAATAAGAGGGGGCACGGAAAGAACTCCCAACCTCCTGCAGCTGCCCATCCCTACCCTACAGTATATATCAGAGAGACTACAGTGAAATGTTAAACCCCTCAAGGTTGTGGATTTTGGGAGAAAACAGCAATTTAAATGATATGTGTCATTCTTAACTGAGACCACCATGTGTATTTTGTACACTGGAATGAAAGAACAGATATAGTTGCAGCCAAGAATACTGGGGCCTAGTTCTTGTCAAGGACATAAACAAACATTTGGCCTGCACTTAGAAAATTAGGTATCAAGTTTTCCATGTAAAGAAATTTGTTTTAAGTTTGAAGCATTCAATCATGTTAGCCCTCACCTGTAGACTAAAGTAGTACCAACCAGACAGAGGTATACTACCTTGGTGTGAACTAGGTCTAACACAAGGAGTATGTTTCCAATAGTCGTTTTTATTTTAATGCAAATACAGAATGGGGCTCCAGTTCTGATCAGCGTAGGAGTACTAAATCCTCTCTCCCTCTTTTCCCACCCATGGAGGGGGAACTAAATCAGACCCAAAGCCAGCTATTGCTTCCCATGAGAACAAAACAACAGTATCATGAGGAAGAAATAATGATCAAGAAAAGGTTAAGAACCTCCTAGTCCCTGCTCTGATCAGATTCAAAGTCCCTGCAGCTGCACTGGACAAAAACGTTTGAGAGAGACTCCTGCATAACATCAGAGGATACACAGTTCACTTCGATCAACAACCAGGTATCCTCAAAAACTTTGCATACTTGTCATTAGGAAACTAAAGGAACTAAAGGGTAACTACAAAGAAGGGGGAAAACCCAAATATTGTAATAAACTGTGCTCAGCAGAAATATAAAAAGTACAAGTTCTGTAAATTAATGTTTATAGCACACTACAGTAAACAATCTAAAGTGACATGTAAAAATCCCAGTTATTCACTTGAAGTTATAATGCAATAAAAAGGTATCAACAACAACAAAAATATACTTGACCTGGTAATTTTAAGATACATACTTATGTATGTATACATTAACCAATGGAAATGAGAATGTAATTATTATTGCTATTAGACCATGCCTCCGAGGTATAAAGTAGAAAAACATATTCTGATTACATAAAGTACAGTTGAGATTGTTCTCATCACTGGCATAATCTAATATAAAAATCTTTGATAATTGCAATATAGAGATTACTTCTATGAGGTGTGCATGAGAGGGCAGAGAGTGGGGGGAATACATGGATGCATGTGGTTTTTGAGCCATTGTCAATCTACAAGGTGAGGTTATTTTGCTCGCAAAAGCAATGCATCTCAGAACAGACCTACTGATGGGAAAAGGCCCAAGATCATGTCACTACAGCTTTATCTATACATATTTCTGAAGAGTCCCTCCTATGGACCCAAATTACAGTAGAAGATTTTTTTAACTTTAGCAGCCTTGCTCACACATTTATTTGTGCACAATCAATAAGTCTTTTAAGCTGGCCCACATGTATTTAAAATAGCTTTTCTCTACTCCAGTCTATGCTGCCTGCCTGGTTTAGCATTAGCAGTTTCTGTCTAAAATGCAGAGGGGTACAACTGCTTGCACCAATAAGGGACTGTAGCAGAAAAATAATTCAAGTACATTTTGTCTACCTGTACTTCACCATTAGTAATCAAAATTGAATTCTACACAGTATAAAACATTTCTGCCCTCTAAGGATTAATTCCCTTGCTAGAGTTGGCTACATTTTTCAGATGCAAGATGGATGCCCCTTGTAATCTACACTCAGAGTATCTTGTGTCCATGGATACACAAGAATTCAGCTACTGCTGCTGTTCTGTGCCCACTGGTTTCCTGGGTTGCCAGCTAGGGAAGGAACCATCCTGATGCAAGGAAAATGCAGGCATGCTCTAGCATTGCTATTACTGGTATCTTACCCCATTCTTCTTTTACAACTTCTGGTTTACACAGAGTGAACATACACTGCAAGTTTTCCAACAGATCACTGAACACAAAGACCAAAATCAGTTATTGCACATTCTGTGTTCTTTTAACATATGCATGCTGACATGACAGCAAACACTGCATCTGTAAAATGCAACAAAAATCAGGAACTTGCCAATTTAAAAATGGAACTCCCCAAAACAAGAAAATCAAGGCTCAGTGTGACAGTCAAGTCTGAACAAATGTATTCGTGGCATACAGAACTGGATCTAATTCCTATACATGTGGAAGTCCAAGTATGCAACAGATTCCCCTGGTCCTCTGCTCCTGTCTACTTGTGCTCTAGATCAAACCAAGAGCACGCACAAGGGAAGGGGAATTCCATTCTGCTAGTGGCTCCTTCCAGTGGGGGAACACTACCATCATATAACCCAACCTGTGACTATAGGATTAAAGCTGTCATCTACATCCTGATGGTCAACCTCTTGTTAGAACATTAGAGACTGAGCAACCATGAAGTGCTTTTTAGCATGACAGTAAAGAGAGGCAGCCTACCTGTCACAGCTCCAGTGTGCACTCAGTAGTTCCAGCGCATGTGTGGCAGCCCAAGGAATGGGCCTATTCAATTTGGGGAATGCTCTATATGTACTATGCCATACGGAGTATTACTCAATGCTTGAAGTGAATGAGCAATGATTCCCCTGCCACTTGTATATAAACCCACTTGTCCTCTGGAAACCTACTGAGCTTTGAATCAGGATCAAAGATTTGCCATGAGCACACTGAAGCCGATCAATTTGGGTGAAGTGCAGCAAGATAACAGCATTTTGCAAATTTAGATAGATAGTTTTAGAACGATAACTAGTGGAAGTGAAAGTAAGGCATTACCACTCCGAAATAAAAGTAAACTACTCCAGCTTCACAGAGTTATATAACTGCCAGGTATTTAGGAAGAGGTGCTATTCAATTTTTTTTTTAAAAAAAAACCCATACCCATTAAAAAATAACACTAAGATAATGTGTGACCATCTTAAAAATCAGAAAGAGTGCAATTGTAGATTGTTACATTACTTTAAAAGCTCTAAAACTGGAATAAAGGTAAGTGGTGCCACAGGCTCGGAATGCCACAAAAGTCTTGTTCTATCTAACATAAATTTTAGCAACATGAGGGGTAATTTGTAAAGGCCTTGCCATGGCAAGACTATTAGACCACAGTGCTATTTAACAGATAATTGAACACAGAAAGTAAGAATTTAAAAATAAACATTTGGCTGAAAAATAGAAGAAAATTTCTAAATATTCTCACAATTTAACAGGGGTTGGTTTTGTTATTTACATGGCTGAATGATCAAGGAAAACTTGAGCAGATTTGTTGTGCTGCAAGTCTGCCAGGCTTGTTTCTTTCTAGCTCTGTTGTTGTTGGCTCTGGAATAAAATTATATCTGTTTCTGCCTATGTACAGTTTGAAACAATTAATTACACAGAACTATGCCAAATAAACAGGTGGTTCCCCTCTACAAAAGAACAAATAAATCTATCTGCAGAAACTGAGGTGATATAATTATAGGAAATCAAAATGTGCTTATTAGGTTCATTTGCACAATCACAGCCTAATAAGGTCGGGTTAGCTAAAAACAAACATAATAAAATACACATCCCAAAAAGCATTAGAACAAAAGGACTTCTACGGGAGGGGCAGTTCTCCAGCACAAGCCTTACAGAACCACAGGGGTAAGACTTAAGTATGACTCCTAGTTTCTACTTATATAAATAGAGCTTGTGCAGGAGAAGTTACCACCAGACTGAACCCAAGATCACTTCACCTTTCTGGTTAACTATATCCTTATAGAATTTAGGGGACTGCCGTGTTTTCCAGTCACCAGCTCCACAAGTTGTGGAAAGGGTCTCTGGCACAGGTGGTTTCTCTGGAGACAAGCTGGTCTTCCTGACAACTCAAACTGTACGAAAGGAAGAGTTGAGGATTCCTGTCCATCACTGGGGGACCACTTCTCTCAGAGAGGCTAACGCTGCATGTATGCGGACATGCAGTCTGTTCTCAAAATCATACCCAGTGAATTCCTCCTGCAAGGAAAAACATAATTTTTATCAACCTGACCCACATTACCAAAACCATGGAGGACAAGACTTATAAAGGATGGTACAAAATATTTAGGGCACAATTTTATGCATGTGTAGACAAGAAAACATCACTGTAGAGTTGTTTTTTTAATAGTGTAGTGAACAAGGGGAAGCAACATGGGATAGTAATGATGTGATTACAAGTTTCCCTTCACTTCCCATACCGCCTGCTTACAATACCAACATTCTCTGCAGGCTTCCTACAATGAAAAGAAAGTCCTTTCTTACATAAAAATAAAATGCTCATTTTGAATGTTACCTTTGCTTGCAGCAGTAAGGTTTTGCCTCTTGGTACAGTCTGCAGAAAGAAGCAAAGTACCATTTAAAATTTGTATGCATTGGCAAAAATACTTTTAAAATTAATAATAAAAATACTTTTATTAATGGTCAAATAAGAATTCAGGTTCTGCTAACATGAACACAACTAGGAAAATATTTACTGCCAGAATGTAGCTAGCTAGTTTTACTGTGGAGTATTGCTCTGGAAATGTCTTCTAACTCAAAATATTGGAATTTGACCCTTTTGATAACAACAGCTTTCAAATAAAAGATGAAAAAATCTGTGAACACATTAATGAGCTACAAAAAGATCAGAAAATGATCCATGTTATATCAGAAAGATGAGGTTCAAGTTTATGATGAGAGAAGAATTGTAGCCAATGATACAAGGATTTTGTCCCATTTATCCAATGCTTAAACCAATTTAAAACAAAATGCAAACATGCTGCAGCATTCATATTTTGACAGAAACATTGATTTTTAGCACTCATTTCTAAAGATTATTTATACTAAGTAGATAAAAAAAATCTCCAGTTTCAGACAGAAATCTTTTCCAGCTGTACTTGAAAATACCCCAGACTGAACTTGCACTTTCCACATGCAAAGCATGTGATCCTTCCCTTACTCCAAATAATATTCCCAAAGCACACCCTTAAAATATTCTAGAGAGCTCAGCTTTGCAACTGTTGCCCACACGCCTGATGAGTTTTAGGGGTTCTCTCTTCTTTACAGAGGAATCAAAAGTGAGTGAGAAATTCTTCATCTATGTGGCAGTGTTTTCTGCGTGCGTGTGTGTGTGTGTGTGTGTGTGTAGAACACACTTGTGCTGCCTTTCCATAAACTTGCTGGATAGCAATAAGACCATTCCCTAGATTCATCCCTGAAGAGCATTAATTAAAAGCTATTTTAAGACGGTTGCTTTAAATATGGCATGAAAGAGAAAAGCAGGAACTGATGGAGGGGGAAGAGTATGAATATCTTCAATGTTTATGTAAATCTTTAGATTCTGACCAGATTTATATACCCTTACCACAGTTCATAGGCACTAAGTGTGGTGTAATGGTTAGAGCATTGAATTGAGGACCTGGAAGGTCCAGGTTCTAGTCCCCATGCAACTATAATGCTCACTGGTTCGGTCACAGATGCACAACCTGACCTACCTCACAGGGTGTTTGTTCTGAGGATAAAAATGTAGTTTGTAAACCACTTTCGGCTCCTTGCAAGAGGGAAAAAAAAGAGAGACACCCCCAGTGTGGTGGTGTAAGAGTGGGAAACTGGGACCCAGGCAACCTGGGTTCTAATCCCCACTCAGCTATGAACCCAATTGGGTGACTTTGGGCCAGTCACAAACTTTCACAGCTGCTTTGAGTTCTTTGTAAGAAAAAAGGCAGGATATAAATTTATAAATAAATAAGGAAAGATACAAATGCAATGTAATAACCACAGCTCTGTTTCTCTCCTTAGATAGGATGAATGCCAGCAATAAAGAACCTAAGCCACACTTGTAACCACCTAATACCTGGTTTAGGAGCAATAGTAAGCATTAACACCTAAATGAGTTTATTCCAGAAGGGCATACTTGATTAATGTTACCCAATAATCCTCTACCTGCAGCATTAGCAGACCATCAACTTGGAGTATACTGACACCCTAACACTGCATGCATAGGTACCATCAACTCCATCTAAATTGTCTACAGCATGCAAACTGCATAACTTTTTATTGCTTGACCAATTAACATTTTAAATTGGGCCTTAAAAATTACATAATTCAGTATAGTTAATATAGTACACTACTACCAACCACAGTTTATTCAAGTTGATCTCACAATATCATGTGAACACCCTACACATCATGTAACAGATATTACAACATTGCACCCATGATGCTGAACAATTATGAGATGGATTTTGATTTCATATTGCTGTTTAAATGGGATATTCCAACTAATGAAGTGTGGATACATTTGATCCAATAATTTCAATATATGATTTATCTACACTTGCTGAAAAAGAGAATGGCAAATAGGACCTTGAGTAACCACACAGTCAGAAGTCATACTGGAGAAATTGTTACTTGCATTATAAAAGCATTACATTGCGAAGCTGAGCTTAACACAAGCCTCAGGATACAGGCGTGGGCTCTATAAGCAAACTAGCACAAAAGCAGTGGGCAGGAAAAGAAAAGCGTACTTCCAACTCACTTGCAACTATATTATGGTTCTATATTAAGCAGTAAGCAGCACCTAACCCCAAAGCCCAAGCAAAACCATCTACAATGTTACCTGTGGTTCTTCTAATAAAAGACAACCAAGTTCATAGCATGCATATGGCTGAATATACAAATTGTTTTGGCGGCACAATTCATCTTTAAGGGCTTGCTGAAAGAACTGCAAAAGAAAAGAAAATTATTATCATTCCCATTAATTTTATTTCTATACTTTTATTTCTGTAAAAGCTCTCTGGGCAGTTTACAACAGTACATTAAATACAATAAAATATAATATAGACCACAGACAGCAATTCATACAACATAAAATTATAATATAAAATGTAAAAACCAAATTTAAAGAGTTACAATAGCTAGCACAAATTAAATCACACAGCAATGTTTCCATGAACAAAACAAATCTTTTCAATAGGCACTACATTTCTCGTTAGAGTTTGCAGCAATCTCCAGCTGTGAAACTTCTTACTTTGCCAGCTTTCTAAACAGATTGATGCATCAAATCGAAAGTATATTGAGAATAATGATCCTATACAATAAGAATGAATTAGGGTAGTGTCTTCCAGAGTGGTCTAAGTCCAGTGGTTTTCAACTACTGGTCCATGGATAAGCACTGGTCTGCGGAAGATGTCCTGCGAGTCTGTGGGGGGAGGGTGTATCCCGCTCACCAAGGACCAGCATGGGACTGTGTGCTCCACCACTTCCTCCTCAGCTGGCATCGTGTTCATGGAGACTGTGCCAGTGCTGCTGGGGGTGGGGGGAGCAGGGAGGGGAGAGATAGCTCAAGGAAAGCCAGCTGGGAGCTGCACTGCACCGATTTCTGTATTTTGTTCTTTTGTTGGCATTTTTTGTTGTTCAGTCGCTGGCTGTTTTGGAGAATTTTCATTATTTTGGTATTGTGTTTGGAAACTAATACACAGAATACTGTATTATATGCATGGTATTTTTTGTTTCTACCTCAGTGGTCCCTGAGGCAGTTTTCCTGTTTTCACCAGTCACCGGCTGTGGAAAGGCTGAAAACCACTGGTCTAGTCTATTCAGATATTTCCCTTCCTTTGAAGCATCCTGTACTGCTTAGAAAAAAAGAGAGAGCAATCACGCTCACAAGAGATTTCTCCAGAATTTCAACTTCCCATCAGAGGAGGAGGGCAAGGGAAAGAGAGAAGGTTCTACTACCAGAAACTGCCTGGCAGCCAAGTCTATCCACTGTTTCTTCAGAGGATTTCATGGTACTGGGAAGCAGGCTAAAGAATGCAGCGGAATTTCAAATTCTAGAACACTGTCTGAGAAGCTATGAGACATTTTTTCCACCTAATAACCAATGTTCTCTGGGCACAGTACAAACAGTTAAGTACCTAAAATGTCATTGACAAAATAAAAATACTATACAGATATTTAGAAGACCACAATACAATACAATGCAGCACAGGAATCATTCAAGCAACCATAAACAACTACGATTACATCTCTTAAATGCCTGGGAAAAGAGAAAGATACCAAAAAAATGCCTGTCACAGGAACCATGTGGGGTTAGTATTTCATAAACAGGGTACCACAACAGAAAAGGTTCTCTCTCTCGTAGCCGTACCCCTACATAACTTTCTTTGGTGAAGGAGCCTGGACAAGGAGCTCCAAAGGTGATTTAAGGGTTCAGACAGATAATTACAAGAGATTATTCCTTTAGATACTCTGGTCCCAAGTGTTAAATGTCAATATTAACTTTGAATTGAGCTTGGAAAAAGAACTGGAGCCAGTGCAGCTGCTAAAGTACTTTGACGGAGCGTTCCCATTAGCCCTCACCATTTGTTATGTTGGCTAGGACTGATGGGAGTTGCAGGCAAAACATCTTGAGGATTAAACATTTCTTACCCCCGCTCTAATAATTTTGTTCACATAACTCTGAATGCCCATTTGCAGCACCACCAGTACACAAAGAACATTTCCTTGCTATTTCACAAAACTTGCTCTTAAAAAGATATGAAGATTTTTTTTTTGTTCTACTCCTACCTGAACAGCATCCTCAGCATTTCCTAAACATTTATGTATGGCACCAAGCAGCAAGTTTTTCAAACCAAGAACAGCAGAATCATCCACTTCTTGGCAAGCTTTATTAGGACAAAAAGAAAGTAATAGATTGAAATGCCTGGTTTCTAAGTTAGATATTCTAATGCTCCCCATCCACCATATTAGAACTATGATTCTCAAAATCAAGTAGGGCTATCAGAAAGTCAACAAGATAGTTTTAAACCCACCCCTGATTTGCCTGTCTTTTTCTATTTCTTTCTAGTCAACATATGGATAAAAAGTGCTACTACCCTGCCTTCCAATTATTTGCAGCATATACTTCCACCATTTTGACTTAAGAAACTGCCAAATATATTTTCAAAAAGATAGCAGTAGAGCAGGACTTCAAAACTTCAGTCTGATTTATAGTTATTATTCTAGTGTTTATTATTTTAAACACAGGAGCTTATAGCATGCCAGTCATTAGATGAATGAGCCAGTTTTTGCTTTCAAATTGGCACAAACTGCTAGCATTGCTGATAAAAAAGTGATGGGAAAATGAACTCTCTTATGGAAAAAATAGCAATGGGTACAAAAAAGCAAGACAGAAGTCGCATCTCATACCTTGACTCATGTGCTGTAGGTTGGTAAAGGAACAGTTTGGAAGAGCTTTCCATAAATACAGTACTTCAATGGATGCCAGTACACAGAGCTGTTTGGTTGGTTTCTGCTTCCTAAATCTATCTGCCTGCAAATAGTAAAAATTGTTATTTTCTTTCCAATCTAAGTCAAGGACAATTGTTTTCAACATAATCATGTAAATACAGACTTTAGAATTATACACCTGGGGAAACTGCAACACTTGTAAAAAAATCATCATGAAGAGCAGCAGTCTTGAAAGACTGTTACTTGTGGGGTCCTGCAACACCATGCTCCTGTTCAGGGCTACAACCAGCCTGGAGCAGCAACCTTGTAGAGGTGTGGGACTCACTGAGGACAATGCCCTTTACAGTTCACTTTTGCTTTTAACTTCTTGCACAGTACTAAAGGGCTCAGCACTAGGACTGAGCAGCAGCCCTGAAACTAAGTAAATGATTGCTATGTACTCGTAGCTGGAACCAGAGAACAAGTAAAGTGTAAGGAGCATGTATTTTCCCTCTACCAAAAAAGCAGACACTAATCCTCATCAGAAGAAAACCATAACGCATTCAATGTTTTAAGGCTTAACTGCAGACATAATTTCTAGACTCACAGTTTTCCAGTTTCCTTAGACCCTTTATTTTTCCATTACCAAGGAGGAAATCAGAGAAAAGGAAAATCAAGGAGTGTAGTAAAATTATGAATGGACAGAAGCCTATCATCTCTTCCTCAGACAAAAGGCAGCAGCAAAGGCAGAAGTTCCTGTCTCTGGCATTCAATATAAACTCAGAAGTTCCCACTACACACAATGATATGATTGATTCCTCTTTTGTCTTATTTCCATGTCCTCCTAGAAGCTCACAAGACTTACAAGTAAATAAAAAAGATGCTACTGCATACTGAAGAAGTCCCCTAAATATGCACAAACCACAACCTATTTTGAGGTGGCTCCATTTCAAAGTTATAGGCACTGAACTACCCAAGCTCACTGGTAGAAAGAACGAGGCAACTTGAGGGCTGCTCCAGACATTATAAAGTTTCTGTGTAGAAAGCTGTTTGTGTGCAATCATGCACTATGCAATGAATGCACAGACAAAAATTTTCAACCTTAGATATACGCACTGGAGATCTACAGCCAACTGTCCTTTCCTATTCATGCAAATAGAATGCAAATATTGTGGATTTAGAGTTCAAGAAATTTCCCTGTGTGAATTATGTAAGAATTTTATAACAAAGAGCCTCAAAGCCTGCAAGCTCATAGCAGTACTTGTGTCTGCAGTGAAATCTGCATTGCTTATGCAAATACTGGGAAGTCAAGCAAGAGCATTCAGACTGTGACAAAGGTGTCCTTGGATCCAGACCCTTCATTTGCCAGAGGGGCCCCACTCACCTCCATAGCAAAATCAATTGCCTCCCTCTTAGAACCAATGTGAGGAGGAAGTAAAAACAAAGAACAGCACAGTCTGTATCTGCCACACCTCCTGTCCTGGTTACCACTTTCTTCTTCCCCTTGCCAACTCTTCTGTGCATTGTAAGAATCACAATTGTTGGGGAGCAGGAAAAAATATATTTGTCAGGAAAGGACAGTTTGTGCAGTCCCGTGGTACACCAACTGTTAAATCATTTGCTTCACGCAACAAAACTCCTCCCATCTGGAAACACTTGAGCTATTGCCCAGTATTGTACCTACTGGTTTGAAAAGGCCACAGTGGGAAATAATGTTGCTGTCCAAGCAGTGTTGTTCAATACTGAATGTTTCAGAGAGGTACTACAGATGGCCATTATTTTTAAATCATAATTGTCAGCATCGTAAAAGCAGTGCTCAATGGAAATGACTGCTCCACTTCTGCTGGATCTGTTGTGCTCAAAGGAGTGACTACTTGTGCAACAGGCCCTTCACACTTCTAAAAATAACCTCAAAAATTGGCATAACACTAGTTTCCAGATCAGGGCAGGCCAGTGCAGCTCCCTTTTGCAAACTGTACTGACTTACTCTGACGAGAAACTAATTGTTCTAGTCATTTTGGGTTATTTTTAGAAGCACAAGAACCACATTGTGTGCATGACCGTGCTAGCAAAACCACAGGCATAGTATGATACTAGCTGGAGCTTATGTTACTAACCTTTTTTACTGAGAACTGCTCGATTTGATTGTTTTTTCTTTTAAAGAGCTTCTGAACTTCCTTGAAAACATTCTGTGCATCATTTACATCACCAGTGGCTCCTTGACACACTATAATGAAGTAAAAAAGAGTTTGCCCAGTTATCTTAAGACAACTGCCTGCCCGGGCCACTACATTTAATCTCCCCATCCACCTCCATTTAGGACTGCATGCTTTCTCCATGGCTATTTATTTGTATAATAACTTTATTAAGAATTAGTGCCTAGATTTACTTCTGTCTTCCTTCACCAGCCTTTTCATGTCAAGTTTCTTAGAGTGCAAGCAGGTCCTGTATTACCTTTAATCTTAGTACAGGACCTAGAAAATGCCAGGCTCCTTATAAATGATACAAGTCATCCCACACCTGGAGCAACATGCCAAGCTCACGTTTTGTCTAACAGAAAACAGAAAGAGGTACACACAATTTGCTACAGTTGCTTTTGTTGTGATTTATAAATCTGTGGGTAAGTTTTCTTGCTGAAATATGCTGGTAACATATACCAGAGTAAGCATGCATGCATGCATTCATCCATACGATTAGTTATGTAGTGATACTTCCCTGCTGTTAAATAGGCATAATAGCACTGGGACCATCTTGACTCATTTTTAAGACGTTCAAAGGATTCAAAGGCATCCTTGAAATTCATTTCTATCATGCTACACCAGCCTGTAGAAACAAGAAAAACATTTTTGAGTAGAGAAAAGAAATGGAGTATACATGGTATAAACACAGCTAAATAAAACTTAAACAAGTAAATTTCCATGCTTGAATGAGTCCCAATCCTTGTGCATCACACAAGGCCCTTGTAACATGTTGTCCTTCACTGCATTATGTCTACCTGAAGGCCTTCACAAAACATCTAAGTTGTTATACTTTGAAACACTTGATGAAGAATGTATCAGTATACCTCCTTTTAAATAAAACATCTATAATTCTAATTGTATGCAAAATAGTCTATGTCCCATAAATGAATAAAATATAATTTCAGAACTGGAGTGTGTGAGGTTTATTTTTATTCTCCTAATGCTGTGTACGTATGTACTTGGAAAACACAATCAAAGCTATAGCTGAACATTATAATTTTAACTTAAGTGGTGTACAGGCTAGCAATAGATATGAGCATATATTCAAAGAACATTTGTGCACCAATGGATTATGAGGCATGATATACTAATGAACTGTAAACAATGAAAAGGGCAATTTCACTAGGAAAAGATCAAAAGTTATTACATTGCTCCCTTATAAGGAAAATGCAAGGTTCTTAATATACTGTGTACTATTAATATTAGTAGCAGTTGTTAAACATAGTAGAAAGAAGAAATGATATTAGTATCATTATATACCAATTTCATATAGGCAGACATGCTGAATCTCTCTCTGATCAGTTGCAAGTTCCAAAGCAGTATGAAAGGAGGCCAAGGCACTGTTGATTTGACACTACAAAGAGGGGAGAAAAGGTCTATCATCAAAATGCCAATGTGAATAAATATGAACGTTATCAATGCAATTCAAACCTTACAGAACACTGTAGAAATGAGGACACACAACTGTAGGATAAAATAGTTATATACTTAGTAGCCAAACTACTGGTTATTCAAAGAATTTTATTCCCTTGTCCTCATGCCTCCAAGATGGTCAGGTCGCAATGTTACATGTATATATGCAACAGCTGGAAGGGTGCCCTCTTTTCTAGCACACAACATATACCATGCTGGCTGTTCCAGCATGGTATCCCAGGGCTGGGCAGCCTTTAAGCATTTTGTTCTTCACCAGAAGTCCAAGGTCCACTTCCCAAGGCCAGAGGAAAATGTCATACACTAAAGAATTCTAAGGGCAGGAATTTGTTCTCAGAACCAGAATAGAACAGTACAGTCCTTCTACTTCTGATTACCCCAAGCTTCCTTCAATTTCAACAGTAGAATTTAGGGTAGGAAATGAGTCATCTTGTTTTGGCCATCATTAAGCACTTGCAAGTGGGAACATTTTCCAGATCAATTAATACAAAGACCAGATGATCCAAATCTACTTTCTGCTCACACTATACCCACTCAGCCTGGGAAGGGGAAAACTTACCACTTGGAAAATTCCCAAGGGTTGTATAAACAGAAGATGATCCCAGCTTTCCTGAAACTCCACAGAAGTTTCCATGAAGTGCAGGCCCCCATGTGAATCAGTTTATGACAGCAACAGCCCCAGCATACACTCCTGCCTCACACAATGATGCCTAAGCATCATCTGCACCACTAGCACAGACAGCAATGTCAGTTCCTGTTTCAGCCGCATTATGCTGCTCATAACCACCTCTGTGGAACACAGAACACCAAGGGGAGGAAGGAGGGTCATACAATGAAGCACCCACATACCTTCCCAAGCAAAAAGCTTTCAGAGGGTGCTTCTCCTTCAACAGTGAACATGATCAAGTCCTGAATATACGCAGTATCTTTTCTGAAGGTCAAAACTGAGATGTCTAGGAAGGCCCTACTAGTTGTATGAAATTAGTTTTGTCCAGAAAACAATACATTTCATTAACAACTTTTAATATCATGCAGATGCTCTTGCTTACGTCCTATGAAAACACTGTACTAAGTATAGATCTGTGGCAGAACTAAATCCTGTGAGTAATAAAGATAGCTACAAGCATAATGAACAAGAATTATCCCCCTTTATAGCAAAAGCCTCCAATAATTATTCAGCTACTCTACATCAAGCCATCATTTGAAATCCCATGGCATAAAAAACACACTGCTTACTTCAGAAAAAGTTGCTAATTCACCTATGAATTCAGATTATAGGTTATCCCTCTTCTCCTTAAGCAGTCATCTGTCTGCCCAAATGTTTTCAAGCCCTCCAGTCAGAGCAGCTAAGCCATGTAAGACAGAGGAACAATTACATTTCAAGCATATGTCAGCTCATGAAACAATATATATGCTGAGAATTATACAGATCCAATTTTGCTATTGAACACATCCATCAGAGCCAGCCCAAGAAAACAAAGCAATGTATACAGCTGGGATGGAGGGCAGAATACTGCTCTACAAGAAACCTAAAAGAATCAACTGGGCTAAATTCAAAATCATTTGTAATCCTCTTCTCCAGTCTCTGTCCTCATGGTTAGGCACCTCAATCCACCTTCCACTTTCACATCTAACTAGCTGGTAAGTTTTTAGGCTGCTTCATATTGTACATTTTGCCCATGTGACTCTAGATAAGCGCAAGCTGCAAAATTCAATTGTTTTACCTCTTATATCATCTAAGTTCCAGCAGTAAATTGACTCATGCTGGTGTCGTTTTATTCTGCCAGTTAAGCACAACTTCAGAGCAACTCATTTCTTCTCCCACAAGGGGGCAGGAAGACACTAAGCTGACAGCAATGAAAGCTACCAAAGGGACAGCAGCCAACTAGGAGAAGTACTCTAAGTTTGCCAAAGGAAACACTGTAAGGACAGTTAGAGATTTCAAAACATTTTGCAAAGTCTATGCACCTAGAGCACTTTATACCAGGAAGTTGCTATTTTCAAAATAACACTCAGAATCTACTCTCGTCCCCCCAAACTCTACCTTCCTGGCTACATTATTAGCAAGACAGATGTGGATGGAATGGTGGGTGCAGAGGGTACATATTGTTTCCTTCAAAATGGATGATGTTTTGCTGGAACACTTTCAATTCAGTTACCAAATCATTAGAGAGGAATCTTATAGTACCTCTAAGCGCTGTATTCTTCCTTTAAAGAACATAAAAAGGGATGAGTTTGGATAAGCAGCTTCTTTTTTCTGAAGAATCTCTTTCGCCTCTTGCAATCCAGCTTTAGTATCACTGCCATCCAAAGCAAAAAAAGGACGAACCACAGTATGGTACCACAGCAAGGCTAATCTGAAAGGACACACACACAGAGATAATGACATTAACTAGTCCTACAATTAGGCAATGCTGACACAAGATTAGAAACCCAACTCTCCTCTCTGTCTCATATATGTCAGGCCTCTACTGTGTTAAAACCTTAATATACATATTAATCACAGCAAGCAGCATGGAAAGTTAAAAGCAAGGTCACAAACTGACACACCACACACAGGCAGAGCAGAAGTATACATGCTGCCAGAGGTGTTTCAGACATGTGTGTTGCTACTAACCACCCACTGGAAAAAGCAAATCATGTCCCATCTGCCTTTAACAATGGCTTGAAAACCAGCTACATGATCAGTAAGGTCAATACAAATCTTCAGCCACAACCTTAAGCCATGCTTGGTTGTATTCCTCCAATTCTGCACAGGGAGCAAGCCTATGGCTGCACCTTAAGGGAACTTCTTACAGACAAATGCACAGTGGATTTCATTCACAGAAAAGTGTAAAAGGGGCTCAGGGCTTCCTTCCTTCCAAGCTAAAAGTCTATTCAAATATGGAGATAGAAGGGTTTGAAGCAAGTGGAAGTTCTCACTATGCATTTCTTGGCACAGATGGAAACTCCACCCCAGTGAAGTGAATCAGTGTGCAAACTGAATTCAGGATTGAGTTATAGGTCCTTATCCCATGTTAGCCTAAATTAAGTCACATTCATTACAATGGGGTTACTCAAAGTAAGACTAACATTGAATATAACCCATTTTACCAAAACACTGAGCAGGGGAATAAACAAGATGGCCTGTAGCTGAAGTAGAATGGAAGAACACAACACTTCATTTTGATTCCAGAAGTTGGAGTTCTGACACTAGGAGTATACAATTTCCCCAAAAGCCTGCTGGGCATACTGACTATAATGTGTCAGCACCCAAAAACAGATGTACAGCTGTAATCTAATATAAAAAAGAAATTGCTCCAATTACACATTCTTCACTAACTCCTGACTAAACTCCTAACAACAAAAAGAGTATTCCTACAAAAGGCACCATTTCAACTGACTTCTTTTCATTAGCAGAAATGGGATTTGGTGGATTCAAAGTGTTCTACTCTAAGCCTGAGATTTTGTACAGCTGCAGGATCTGCAAAATAGAAGTTCCTTCCTGCAGGGCTACCTGAATTCATTTGAAGGGAAATGGGATACTATAATTGTGTAAAGTGATAAGAGCAGGCGTAAGTGCCTCCTTATCCAGTGAAATGAATACAGAAGCCTGAATGCAGGAGTCCCATTTATCACTTGCAGACCACACCAGGGCTTTGATTCAAGCCATTTGTGTTTCAAATAAGGTCCACCACCAATATACAGAAAGCATACAAATGTTTTAAAATTCCCCAACTTAAACTAGAAATTCTCAGCCAAGCTCACTGAAGACTAATAAAACTTTTCAAATTAGTTAGAGCTTACAAATTGCTTATTTTATTACCATTCACTTCAAGTGTAAGTATTTGTATTCACTAAGAATCTTCATAGGGTACAATTAAAGTACTATTGCATGTCAACCATTGCACATTAAGCACCAATTTGTTCATAATGTTAGACATATAGGAAGTGGCTTCATGCTGAGTCAGACCCCTTTGATCCACCTAGTGTCTATTGTTGAAAGTAACTGATAGAGGCTCTCCAGGATTTTGGGCAGGATTCTGTTTGCCAGCCCTACCTGGAGATACTGGGGATTGAACCCAAGACCTTCTACATGCAAAGCATAACACCTACCAAGAGCTACAGCTATTCTCCCTGCAGAGGTTTCCATTTAAAAAGAAAAAAAATGCAAGAAACCAAGGCTGCTTTCTAACTCATGCTGGCTTGCTGTTCACTTACTCTCAGTAATAAGTTATTACCAAAGCATTGCAATATAGCTACTCACGTAGCTAAAGGGGCCTTCATGTCCTTACTTTCACTTGCATACATCAGTGAAGAAAGCCCCTGTAGGCGGTCTCCAGGAAAACCCAGCAGGTTGATGATTTTGAGCAGGTTTGGGGGCACCATGGATATGCAAAGATGAAAAAGTCCATATCCAAAGCTAACAGCACCTTTCAGTCTGTTTAGCGAATCCTCCGTTACACCTTCTGCGGCAATATGATTATCATTTGCAGCATCGGAGGTCAAGGATTCCCGATTTATCTTCTTCTGATATAATTCCTGAAGTGTATTAATGTCTGTGTAGCACTTATTGTAGATTTTCCAAGCTTTTCTAAGGATCCACCCACCTTTTATGTAAGCTGAGGGGAGAAAAAAGAAAGGCTTTTTCAAACTGAGAAACTACAGAAGAATAGTCTTAAGGTGACCATTCCTGAGCAAAGACATTTCACAGATGTTTTTGCTCAAGAATGTGTGAAACTGTTAAGTACAATCCATCAAAAAAATCAACACTATCTCTGTGGTTGAATGATGACAAAGCTTGTTTCTTTTTAACCATACCACCTATGTTAATCAGCTCTTCAATACAGGTATGTCAGTGTTAAGTACACAGTATCATTATGGGAATGGCAACCATTAAATGTAATCATCACTGTCTGTTCATTGTTTTATTTTAGTTCCCTTTGACTGTGCACACACTTGAGTGTATGCACTTGTACAGGGACACCCCATGCCCCCAGTATTTTATAAGGATCTGCCAATGTGAGGTGAACACTCTCTGCATTGCATTAAATTAACTATGTCCAGGAAAGTTCATACCAGAATAAATTCCTTAATCTTGTATGGTGCCATTAAGACTCTTTCATGGAATATAAATTGCTTGTTAGAGACAAAGATAAGACAAATTTACAACACAAAGTCATGCTTATACTCAGACCCTATATGTGATTTTTAAATCAAAACAACACAAAAGGACTGAAGCCGTTTGTAAGTATACAGTATATAGAGAAGACTGCCATTGCTTTCTAGAGAATCCAATGTAATGCTGTGCTGAAAGACTCAAAACCAGTATGTAAGAATAAATCAGGTCAGAAGAGCAAGACTAAGTAGCGCTGAAGGACTGTTACAACCATAAATCAATAAAATAGTTAAATCACTCTTACTCCTTTCCCAAATACTTTGCAATAGCCTATAACAAAATAAAGAGAGCAGTCTGCTCTAGATTGAACAAGCTTTGGACAATGAAGCTGTTTCTTGCAATAAAACATTTGTACAGATAGCTATGATTCAGCTTTATAATAAGGCTAAAGTTACTGTAGTACCGTGCATTTGCAAGTACTTTCTGCTGGATGGCATATTTGGTTCTTAAACAGTTCATCACAAGGCAAGTGTTTATATAATTTCCTTCAGCAATGCTGCAGTAGGCATGGAGCAGAGGGAACCCCTTCACCATCATCTTGGAGTACATATCCACAGATAAGTAATGTGGGCTACAGTTCAGAACATCTCTATATAAATTCTCTATTTTCATAGCTAAAGTACTAACATGCAGAAAACCATCAGGTAAAACTTCAAAGAGTATTGCAGCACCCTAAGGACAATAATATTTATTATGGCACAAGCA
This sequence comes from Varanus komodoensis, assembly GCF_004798865.1. Taxonomy (NCBI): domain Eukaryota; kingdom Metazoa; phylum Chordata; class Lepidosauria; order Squamata; family Varanidae; genus Varanus; species Varanus komodoensis. Next base: position 25,251,909 of record NW_025335438.1, read on the forward strand.
TTTGTGGAGTGATATACCTAGCTATATTTAAACTATTCCCAATAACTAAGGTAACAATAACATATAACACTGTGTCTGGACATAGAACTACTATTATTATGTTCTATTGTATTTCAATGTATTTTATTGTGTTGTAAGCCGCCCCGTGGCTTCGGCAAGGGGTGGCATAGAAATGTTATAATAATAATAATAATAATAATAATAATAATAATAATTCATGTACATAAAAATATTTCTGGTTCTGTCAACACTGTTAACAGAGGCAATAACCCATAAGAATAGACTTTGGCATTCTAAAAATGTACTGAAACTACACAAAGAAAGCTACAGAATACATAGGAAAAGTTATGGCTTGTTTTTCTTTTAGCAAATTGTACCTTTCAGGAAGGTATTAGAAGATAAATTTACTAGAAGGTTTAAAATCAACTGAAAGTCAAATTGATCAATAAATAGTACTTTATTCCCACATAAGAAAAGAACTACTAAGCTAAATCAAAATGACAGAACATTCAACCAAATGCCATGAAAAAATTAAGACTTTTTAAATATTAGAACCTAGAACTGACCTGATAATTCTTGTTTTACAAAAGAGAGCACAGCAAGATAAACTTGACAGTCTGCTACAATTATCTGTCTCTGCAATCGATCAATCATGGATAGGGCTGTCTTTCGACCATCAACCTGTTTAAAAACCATGAGAGAAAACTGGAAATGTCATATGCATCTTAAAATTTCCTAACACAAACAATGTTTACTTCATAATGGGGCTTCTAGTCAAGCAAAGATAGTTTTATAAAAATGGAAACCCTAGAATGTTGAAACAATACCCATTTCTAAAGACAATTTTCATATTGTGAGGATAAAACTATATTATAATTAGAATCAAATACTGCACATTTCCCACTTGTTACAGAAGTCACATTCATTGTTCATATGTACCATGGTAAGGTTCTACTGACAGACCATATCATAGTTCCTTACTGAAAGCATCTTCTTTCAAAAGAGAAGTCAGAGTCACAATACTAACACAGACCCCTAAGCATTCTGGAAGTATGATATGAACCAAACATATGCCCACGTGTGACACTCTGGAGGGTGCAAACTTAGTTTGACATAATTTTGTGGTGAGAAATGTGAAGAAATAGAAAGACATGTAGAGTATCAAATACCACAGAGTCCATAGCAATGCAAGAGAATGCCCTTTAAATGAAAAAGGTCTGCTTTGTATTTTAGCTAGCTTAGTACACAGGTAGAGAATGTGTGGCCATCCAGATGCTACTGAATTAGAACTTCCATCAGCCCTAGCCAGCACAGACAATTGCAAGGGCAGATGGGAATAGTAGTCCAGCAACATCTGAAGGGCCACACATACCCCACACTTACATCAGTACAATAAGCAGATACTACTGTGCATCCTATCAGATCAAGATCATTAAGATCATTTAAAGCAGACATGAGCAACACTTGACCTTCAGGCTGCATGCAGTCCTTGGCACTCACCAGTGTGGTCCCTCTACCCTCCTTTAGCCTCTGCCACGTTTTTTTTTCTTTTTATTGAAGCGGGAATAAAAGTAGTAGCTTGACAATGAAATTACTTTGGCAGCTGTGGGGAAAATGTGGGTCTGGATGAATGGATGGGGGAACTGGCCCCATGACAGCCTGAAGTTTTGCAGCCCTGTTTTAAAGGATCATAGAGTAAGTGTGATGGTGAGAGTGTTGAACTGCAGAACTAGGCCCTGCTTAGACATGAAGCTCATGGGGTGATGTTGGATTAGTCACTCATTCTCAGCCCTACCTCCAAAGTTGTAGCTGTGTAATTAAAAAGGAGCAATGTAAGCCACCTTGAGGTACAGAATATAAATGTGATGTAGTAAGTAGACTGGTACTGTTTACATACCGATACAATATCTAAATGATATTTAGAATATCATTTTGTCTTTCTTCCAGTGTCAGAGAAACCATTTTCTATGAAAATGTAATAATCTGAATGGGTTGGGTTGTTTAATATAGCATTGTGCTGGCACCCCTTCCCTGGCTTCATAAGCAACTGTGTAGAGATGCAGTTGCTCATTGGGAATAGGAAAACAGAGCCCTCTCCTCCTTTTCCCATTAGGACATATATGGAATAGCAAATCTAAACCAACTGCCCAGACTGTATACACTCAGCATTAATAATGCAGCATATTCTCAAAGAGAGCCAAAGCTTCAATTATTTATAGCCTATGCAGCATCCTGCACTAGTTCCAGTGAACTAGCAGAGCTAGACATGAACAATAGGACACTTCAACAGGGCTACCAGCTACAATTAATCATTCTGATTTTGCAGAGAGAATGTGTTGAATATATTTATATAACAGGTGGTGGTAACTGAGGTGGAAACATTACCAGGTTTTACTAGCTGAGAGAATACTGTACTAATCATTATTATTTGTTAAGTACCAAACAGTGAGCTTCTTATCTGTCAATTTTAAGTTTTGAGAAATAGTAGCCAAATTCTAAAGGCAAGCAGAGATCCACACATGGCTGCTGAGACATGATGTTGCAAATGTCTGTATAAAGCTGTGACTCAAGTCATGTTGAGTTGTTCTGCTCATAGTTTAGCTCTATGTGTGTGGCGCAGAGGCAAGCACACCACTGCATGCACTCATCGCAAATCTCGTCACCATCTTCACCCTCTCTGCCGAGTTGTGGTTTCAAGTGAATAGCCCCTCTCTAGTGCACTGTTCTACTCCCAGCAGGAGCCAGTCAAGTGCCACTGGGATAATAGTAGCCGGGGGGGGGGGGGCGACAACTCTCTTCGCCTCTCAGTACCTGGAATTCAGAAGATCAAGGCTACCTCTTAACCGGGAGCCTCTATTTAGCCATCACACATGAGAGGTTTCCACAGGTCCAGGCAGTATGAAGCTAAGCCAAGTGAAACATATAATTCATTTAGTAGGGAATTGTAGATACCTCCCAGAGGACTCGGCCACCATTGTCAAACAACTCTACATGGCCAGCAAATGGAAAAGAGGCATGCATAAAACTAGGAACAAGAAACAAACTTCACTGCAAGAAAAAACCCAGTTATCTAACAACAGGCAGTCAATAAATAGCAACAAAATGGCTGGGGTTACTTAAATAAAGTTTTGTTTACGGTGAGTAGCTAAATAGCACCACATTTTGTCCAGATAAGCAGGAGTCAAGATTTTGTCCTTCAATTACAAGAACTTGTCTGTAATTGAAGCTGGTGACAACTAGCTTCGCTTTTGCCTGCTCAGAGAAGTAAAGAATAAGGCCGAAGCTAGGATGGAGATGTGTATTTGAGTGAACACCAGTCATGAATCCTGGGAATTCTGGTACACAAGAAATCAGAGCAATGGTTCAAACCTGAACCAAAAGGCTGCACAACATTGTTTTGGCACAGTATGTATTCATTCACCTAATAGCACTTACATTTTTCTTAATTTTATTTTTGATGGTTTCTATAACTCCTGCTTCTTCGCTCTCGCACAGTTTTTCAGTAGCTTTTAAATCTTCACATGCCAGCTGCATTTTTTCTTCTTCAAAAGTCATCATGGCATTCTGTTAAAACATAAAGACTATTGAATCATAAAGTGACACACTAATCTAAACCTGCTTACTATTTCACAAAGGATGTTATATAAACTGTTTTATAAGTACTTGAAATAAGCTCACTGTCTAAGAAACAACCATCTCACTGAAGAGCACTGCATTTAACAGTCACGGACAGAGAAACTGTAAAGCTAATCCAGCAAATTAGGACATGCTAACTTTATCATCATGCACTGAACAGAAGGGTATAGACAGGCAGTAGGATGAACACTCCCCAGTGGAACAATATAACATTAATTGAAGAATTCTTCTAATTATTACATACTTAATCTAACTGTTGAGATCACAATTAACAGTGCCCTGTGCTCATAAATCTTGAATACTTAGGTTTGCAGCCTGAGTACTGTTCAAAAGCATATAATTCCTTTGGCCTAGTAGTTTCAAACGCAACTAAGGGGGCAGGTCAAATAACTCTCATGTCCTGGTTTAGCACTAGATTTCTTCAGCACTGAAGAAATCTAATTCCATATGCAATGGTTTTTCAAGAGAGGTGATTTCTCATTATATTAATACTTCAGCAAGTAAAGATACTATACAGCAGCTTAGCCATACTGGCTGGCAATGATGAAAGCTATAGTCCAACACTTCTAAAGGGCATGAGGTTGGGGAAGACTGCTGTCCAACATGAACATCTTGACTGTATTTTGACATCCACGGTATCCATAGCTAATATGTTACCTATATGTAATTAAGAAACTAGGAACTGGTTCGAATGCATGATAAATCAAATGGAGCTCTTGGTGCCATTCCAGTACATCATCAAGAAGTGAAACTTTACCCATGCTATTATTCTTTATTTATTTACTGCTTTTGTAAGATCAAATGCTCTATCAGCAGCTATCAAGGGACTGTATGTTATTATTTATAAAAGAATCTAGATTGTGAGGATGGGGCACAGAGTTTACAAGTACAGACTCTTTAACTTCATATATGATGGAAGGTATTTTAGTATGCGCTACATTTTTCATTTCCAGAATACAAGACCCAGTCTGCTCAAGATAATAGCTCAGTTTCCCTTTTCTTCTCAGGTACAACTGCTACAGCAATGCTTACAAGTTACCAACAGAGCATGAAGCTGTGGTTAGCTCCTCAAAACCATGCATGGAATATTCACATTTGGATTTTCATTTTGATGACCTGACAGAATTCTTACAGAAATATTTTAACAGCTTCTACTTCATGTGTATGTGCATGCATATAAAATGAGTTTAGCAACAATTACCAAATCTGAAACATCTACTGAAAAGTTGTTACAGGGCATAGCTGGTACCGTGAGGTTTCAGACTTTGAAAATAAGTTACCATAAAACAAAAATGTTGGGAATTCATATCCCAGATAAATTTAAGCATGCTATAACTGGTAAAGCTAATATAAAAAAGAAAAATGGATCTTTTAAATATTTGGATGTACATATTAGTCCAACCATTGATAGGCTTTTCCAAACTAAGTTCCACTTTTGTCAACAATTGAGGAAGGCACTAAAAATGGTCTAAATTAGTGGTGTCATGGTAAGGACATTTAGCAATAATACTGATGACTGTTATACCTATATTTCTGTTTATTTTTGAAAATGTTCCCATATCAATACCAGTGACTACATTAAATCAGTGGAATCAATTAATAATTTTTATGGAATAATAAAAAGTCAAGAATGTCTGCAGCAACCTTGCAACAGCCCTTTAATAAAGGTAGTTTAAACTGTCCAAATATCATGAACTAATCTTGAAGATGCATAATAAAAATATTAGGCCAGTAGTTAAATGATACAAATGGTTCATCTGTAAATATTTTAGAACAGTGCAGTAACATCTTTCAAAATGGTCCTAAAATTTCCTCATGTCTTCATCTAAAGGAAAACTTTTATAAATACTATACTTTTGGTATATGATACCACAAAAGCTGGTCAGGATATATCCCAATGTTAGCAGTATTAGTTGGAAATGTGCAGAAACCAACACAGCCCTTTTCCATTTATGATGGACTTAGAAAAAGATTGACTGTTTTGGGAAGAAGTTATAACCTGTATGAATTATATGGCAGGATTCATCTGAGCCATACATATCCAATGGACATTTTGTTTGAGTATCTTAATGTTGTCACTATGTTAAAAGTGAGCATGAGCAAGTGGTAGACAATCTTTTTATTGCTGCTGCATTAGTTATTGCTTCTAAATGCAGCCTACTTATTACTCCTATAGAAAAATGGATAAGATGTACAGTGATACCTTGATTCATTAACTTAATTCGTTCCACGATTCTGGTCGTGAACTGAATTGGTCACAAGCTGAATAAAATTTTCCCATAACGTCCAATGTAATAAGGTTAATCTGTTGTGAACCATTTTTTTAACCACAAAAATATGAAGCATGTCCCCGGACTGTAAGCCAAGCCACGGCCGCCTCACGGAGCCTGGGAGCGGATGGGCTGAGGCAGAGCAGGACTGTGGCTCTCGTGCCTCCACCATGGCCTTCTCAGGGCAAGCGGCTGTCAAGTGGCCACCATGCTTCTTCCCCCTGTGGCGGGGAGAAGTGGGAGGCATCCCGCTTGGCCGGCTGCAGCCCCGTCCCTCACCTCGGCCCCTGGAAAGTAGCCATTACCTCCCTTCTTGCAGCCCTCTCCCAGACGGGGAAGCCATCCTGCGCCCGCCTCTCTGGCCTCCTGCTCCCCCTCCCAGAGCCGGGCGAGGACCTGCAAAGGGACCTTCCTCCGGCTTGAAAGTGGGGTGGTGGCGAGGAGCCAGGAAGGTCTCAACCAAGGTGAGCACATCCTCATGCCTCCCCCTCATGTCGTGCTCTCCCTTTCAGCGGGCGGCACAGAGTCACCCAATGTGGAGTTTGCGAATGGAAGCAAAATTTGGCAAACTTCTGTTCGCGAAGCACATTGTTCGCAAACAGAGGTGTTTGTGAACTGAGGTATTACTGTAGTTCATTACTTCACTGGTAAAGTTAACAGAATTTCTTTATCTGGACAGAAAGATCAAAAGTTTGAATAACTCTGGACAACCCTATTATTGCTATGAAACAGCAAGTTATCAAATAGCATACTGTATGTTGGAAAATGTAGTTTGCTTGGTGACTGTTAATGGAATATTGGTTGTATTTGTCATTGCAATTTTATGTGATCTATGTTATCTGTTTGTATATTTAGAATAATAAAATATTTAAATAAAAAACAATTCTTTGCTGTATTTCTCAGGCTTTTAACACATACATGAGATAAAATAAAACACAAGATGAAATAAATCTGAAATACAAGAGTTGCTGCCTTTTTATTCCATAAATATGAGTATAATTTAATAACCATAAAGACAATGAAAAGCAGAAATTCACTCATTCCCTATTTCTGCTTCTAACATAACCAAATACTTCATATACAGTTGAATTGAAAATGCTGTCAGATTATATTAGCTAAACAGAGAACTAAGTTACATAAATTCATTCATTTGTTGTAAGATATAGCTGTACATATTCTCCAATTTTAAAAAATATCCATATTAACATTTATGTCTCCAAGTCAAGTTATAACACTGTTGGAACTCCTTGAATTGATGCACCTCCACTTTTATGAGTTTTCCCCAACGCTTTTTCTAATGAAAGTTTTGAATAACACAGGCGTGAAAAGTGCTGCAGCTATATTTATAACTGTAACTAAGCAGATGTCTTTCAGGGTGCAGTGATGCTGTGCTGGATGCCAGGCACCATTTGCCTAATCACACATCCGAACATGGCTTGTCCTGTTGGCTGAACTCACAGAATATGGCTTGTTAGGAGGGGAAACAACCCACAAATAACCCAATAATAATCCATGTGAACAGACACTTAGTGTGACTAAGTCTAGGCCCAACACAATCTTTACTAGCTCTTTTTCCTAATCCACTGAGTTTGAAGCAACAGCATGATTCATGCAAATGCATAGAAATGCTGGCATGGGAAGGAGAGAAGGAAACCCAACATAGAAAGGTTTGAATACCATACAGTATACTGCAAAATTAAAATTTCTCGCCAGGAACAATGCCAGTATTGCAATTCCACTTCTGATATGAGAGCAAGAGTTACATAACGACTCTGATGCTGAAATTTTAATCCCTCTCCTTGATTTGGCATTTGGATCCTGTGGGAGGGAAAGGAAGATGTGCTGCAAAATAGTTTTTGCTAATACTACTATCTGGATGACAACCAGACTGTCAAATACTCTACTCTGACTTCATTTTACCATGCATAGTTTGCTATGATGTCCAAATTTGCACACTATGGCTAGTGCCTTGATCACAAATCATGAATTGGAAAGTGCCTAAAAATTTGTTCAAAGGAACAAGTTTTTGACATCTGAACCAAGCCTAAATTATGAATTACAGCCTTAAACTGAACTGCTGCATTTCCAGGCATCTGTAAAAAATGAGGGTTTTTTTACCCATTTTCATGACCAGTGGCAATTTTATATATTCTCCACCAGATATATGTTGTCCGAAGAAAATGAATACAAGTGACTATAAAAATATTTTGTGGTCACTTACCAAAAAACTGACAAAGCTGGCTCCAAAACTCATTAACGGGCTATGGTTTCTATATAAAAAAAAAGAGAGAGAGAAAGAAGGCAAAGTTACCTTGTGTATAAAACATTATTTATTCTATTTAGGGAAAAATGCTCATATAATTTAATAACACTTCTGAATAAAGCTGGTAACACCCAATAATTTTCAAGTGCTTATGGGGGAAAAGACAGGGGCACTGTCCCCTAATTTTCAGCATGTGATAGCAAGGTCAAAAGATGGTTTCCAGCCAGAGGTTTCTAGTGCTGTCATACACAAATCTATATAGCTTTGGTGGACTACAGCTGTAATCATTCATTACACAAGTATACAATAGTATTGAAGTTAGTTGACACCAGAAATTAACATGAAAAACTTATAGATTTCTTTATCTTCTTATCCATATGCTTGAGCAGACTTATAATAATTGTGCCTCTCTATTACATAAGCTTCTCCATGAACTACAAAAGCAAAGGTGGTACAGCATCTATTCACAGAACAGCTGGGAAATCAGGATATCAGTTACCACAAACTAAAAGGCACTCCACAATGTTGAATAGTCACCTTGGTGAGCTTTATACACTTTCATGCATCCCATATTTGGATATTTATTATATGTACATAACAGTTGGCACTGGATCATCAAACACTGCTGTTGTTTCCACAGTTACTTACAGCAGATGTCTAAGTAAAGATAGTTAGAATTATTCTATGCCATTGATTTCAATGGATTAAGCATCCATTACATGTTGAACTATGGCTATGAAACATTTCAGGCTATTTCCCATGTATAGTTAGCCTACATTTACCTATATTGCGCAAGTTTGTTTGCAAGAAAAAATTACCCATCCATTGGGAATACTAGAAAAAAGAATACAGTATCCAAATAAATCCTTGAACATTTAATGTTTTGTTAATCAAGTTATATCACACAACAACCACCACAACCCACAACAAGACTGATGTGATTTGTGAACTGGTCAGAGTTCTCCTGCATGTGCATGAATATGTAACCCACATGCCTCATGATCTGTGTTTTATTGATTTCGCATGTGCATGTGCATCTCCTAGGAGATAAGCAGCACTGCCTGCAACATAACAGCCACTTCTGCTTTTAATAATATCCTATGATCAGCCTATTCACAGCTGGTTGAGCATAATGCAGAAACTTGGAACAATGGGTTGTTTATGACCAAAACAACCCAGCAGTTAAACCTCAAAATCATGGGTTAACTTTTAGGATGTTCAGCTCCTGAATAACCCAATGGTCCATATTTACAAACCATGTTCCACTTATAAATGGGCTATCCACAGGCTGCCACTACTTGCCACTACTTACTAAAGTGGCAACCACATAGTAAGTAGCTCTTTCCTATTCATCCCCAACAGCCTATGGTTTGTTTAATCCCTAGTCTGTTGTTATGCACAAGCAGGATCTATGGAAGATTTTGAAGGTATACATTGTCCTGGGAAAAACCAGTGAAGAAGTATCACATTGTCTGAATAATGGCATAGGGAGAAAGGCAGAGGGCTAGCAACAAATATCCGAACAGAAGACTGCAGTAGTAACACAGTTCTTTCAAAATAAAGCAAGTAAATCAGAATTTTGGCAGAAGGGATGGTGATGAATAGCCATAGTTTAGCATGTTATACAAGGGAAAAAAATGTGACTTGATAGGCTGCCTATGGGGAGCAACAAAGAGGGAAAAATCCAAGATAAGCCAAGGTTTCATGCCTAGTCAACTTATGAGAAGACAATACTGACAAATGTGTACAGTATGAAATAAAAGAAAGGAGGAAGGATAGAAAGTTTCATTTTCAGCATGTCAGTTTCAGTCAGGGACAAAACATCTAAACAAAAGTAGCAATCAGGCACCTGGAGATACAAGATTGGTTGGAAGCCCAGAAAATGTCTTGGTAGAAGCTACTTGTCATACGTTTAGAAACGGTAGCGAGAGATGGGATTCAGTGAGGTTATGCAGAACAGCCTCTAAGGAAGAATGCAAGCACTGGGAACAAATCCCTGAAAAACCTCAATGTACGCAGGGAGGCAAAAGAGCGGCTCCCTCTGAGAAAATGCCACATGAATGATTACACAGAGAGGATAAGAACCAGCTGAGGAGTATCAAGGAAACTTGGGACATAAGAAATTATGCAAGCAAACGAGAACATTAAAAAATGGAGCAGTCATGGAACATTAGGAAAACAGAGAAAGCTAGATTTGGCAAAGGGGCGAGTATCTGCTGTTCTGGTGAACACAGTTTTAGTGAACTCCAAAGGGTTACTTGAGGCGTAGAAGAAGAGAAAGCCACGGCAGGAGGAATAAGCCTCATGTTCCAAACATTTCTACACAGAGGGCAGAAGGGTAATCAGGTGGCAGCTGGAGTAGCACCTCAGTTCCAATGATCATTTTATTTAATTTTATTTAATTTTATTATTTTATTTTTAGAATGAAGAAGCATATTGGCACTTAATTTGAAAGCAGCAAAGAAACTGGGGTGGGAAGGGGAGAAGAAGAGACAATGTATGTCATCGATTATGTAGATGAGAAGATGGATATTGGCAAGGAAGATTGAAACCAGGAGCTGAAAGAGAATAGGTTCAAGGGGGCACATGGAAGAGACATACAATGACAACAGGGTAATCAGTAAGGTGTTGGGGCGGGTGTGGGGGGGGGGGGAGAAAAGTTGAAAGATTTACAGGAGGGGAGAAATGAGCAGGGAAAGGTACACATTGGAGTAAATAGCTTTAATACCATTAATGAAAGAAGCAATCTTTAAAAGAGTGCAGAGTGATGGGGTACAGTGGGGTAAGCCCTGAAAGGGCTTCAAAGAGGTTGAAAAGGGAGAATTCCTGTGGTTTTCATAGTTCATGGTAGTTAAGTAGTAATGCTGAGCAAAGCACATGCAAAGAGCAAGATAATGAATTCATAAGTGATAAAATCTTCCAATTCTCATTCTTTTCCAATTGATTTCAGTGGTGCAGGCTCAAGCCCAGCATTCTCCATTTAGAGCAACATTTCAACATGTAAACATCTTTCTATGTGAGGTCAGAGATGACCAAAGACAATGATTCCCATGCTGGCTAAAATATAATGAATGAAGTATTAGACAGTTAACGATACTCCAGCATCTCCTATCTAGGGCAAGTGAGTGCCTGGCTCATTTGCATATCCAACCCTGATTGAAATTATAACCTTGATAATGCAGATAGGTAAGAAGCAAAACACACTGTCAGAGGTGACTTTAGGTCAAGGAATACACTGAATAACAACATCAGATCAAATGGAAGTGGATTTTCATTTGTTTTAGAAATGCCTTGTAATTAAGTATTGTAGGAAGTTTAATGGTACAAGGAGGAGATGCACATATTGCCAAAAATGTACCATATAAAATCATCTGACAACACAGAGGACTGCAAAATACCACAACACTTTCAGAGCACAGAACTAATAACCTCTAAACTTCTACTGTGTGTACCTAAAGAAACAGATCCAGACTAAAGCTGTTCTAATACTCTCCAGAATTAGGTAATTTTTATGTTTTTATAAAACTCAAACATTATTAATAATCAAGGAGACTCAAGACAGGGGCTATATCCAATGTTATACAAGCAATCCTTCAGTTCTGCAACAAGATTTCCCCTTTCCCAGTTTCCCCATGAAAGCCCCCACATGATTCCTAAATTGGATCCACCAGAGGTATGCGCTGTGTAGAATAGCAGATTGTTGATCCAATCTCATTAGCTATTCAATGCGGCAAACCACCAGTGAGCCTAGGATCAGCATTTACTTTTTTTTTTAAAGTAAGTTTTATTATTTCTCTACCAACTAACAAAAAGAAACTAAAAAATATCAATCATCAGAAACATCAGACCTACTGGGTCAACCCCCATAACTTTTTTTATGGTAATCCATAAACATATTTAAATCTATGCATAGTCCTGTTTCTCTAGCCAATAATAAAAAGAGTTCCAAGTCTGATAGAAGTATGTATCCTCTTTCTCCTTCAGAGACAAAGTCAATCTGTCCATTTCGGCACAGTCCAATATCTTTTTCAAAATCAGTTCATCGGTAGGTGGTTCTTCACTCCTCCAATGTTGGGCAAAGGATCAGCATTTACAATGCACCACTTGCAGAGACCTCCAATGACACCAACCTGGAGGTCCCAGCATGCTACCCATGGGCACCAACAATTATTTTTCCACATTCCATAGGGATTGTCTAGCAATTGTCTAGCAATTGTTGAACACAGGCTTCAACACCAGTGGTCAAAAGATCTAAACGACAAAATAACTAGCATTCATAGTCTCAACAAAACAAAAAACAAAATATGACTGTTGATGTTAAAACCATTTAAAATCCCTTAATGCTTAAAACAATGGGTAAATAAAAAGGGTTTTTTCTGGTGCCAAAAGAAATATAAAGTCGTGCCAGGCAAACCTCTTTGGGGAGCACATTCCACAACATCTAATTCCCAAGTGTACCTAGAGGTCCAAAAAGGTTGGCGATTCCTGCCCTAGGTTCTGTTTGATGTTTTTACTAACTTGTTTCTTTACCCATTATCATTACCCATTATCAATGCTCTTTTGCATTCAGGCCTCTTCCTCCTGCAACCTTAAAAAAGGTAATACTGACTTGCATGTCTTAAAAGGGGACTAAATAAATTTATGAAAGATAAGACTACCAATGGCTGCTACCCATGACAGCTATATGCATCCTCAAGGATCAGAGGAAGCATGAACATGAATACTAGCTACTTTGGAAGACCAGGGGAACAGCATTATTGTCCTCATGTTCTGCTTGTGTGCTTCCTAGAGGCATCTGGTTGGCCATTGTGGGAAACAGGTTGCTGCACCAGAAAAGCAATAAGTGAAAGCATATTTTCATTGCGGCTTGATACAAAAAGGAGACACCTCTGACTTTATAAATCTGCATCACCCTCATCATTTAAGCCAGCTTGCCTTAACAGTAAACACTTCAAAACTGCACAGTTCCTGTAATCTCTTTACTAGTTTCAAGTAATCAAGTACATATCAGAAATAATAGTATCGATTTATCAAGACAAGCCCGATCTCATAATAACCAAGATGTGAAAAAGACAGAGAAGGAATAGAATTGTTGCATTCATTACATTATATTAAACAGCATCTTTAATGTCCATGTCTGTACAAAATATTAAAGTGACAAAAAGGTAAGAAAAATGAACAGTTATCTAGGAAACATCTATCTACAATCACTTGTATTTTAATTAGCTACAAGAATACATAATCTTTTTCAAGCACTTAATTAGGACACACAATAATCAACAAGAAGAGAAGTAATGTGTGAAAGTTCACTCTTTATTGCTTCAAATGTGTATACAAATCTATTCAAACTCAGAGCATATTTCAGTTCATAAGAATGTATCTAATCCATGTCTTCTCAACAAGTTTGAAAGTCCTATCCCCATGAATTCTGGGTTCATTTAAAGGATGTATTTCAAATAGTTCCATCATGCCTGGGCAAGAAGGGATAGAGAGAAGAATAATGGGCAAAGAACAAAGAACAGTTTGAACTGCTACACCTAAGGCATTTGTCAATAGAACTGTCTGATCATGACACTCAAACACCCAGACTCTCCTTCCTTATGAAGTTTCAGTCCTGACTAATACTCCAGATTTTAGCAGCTTTCTGAATGTTAAGGGTCTGTAATGGCTGAATATTATCTCTTGCACTTGTTTAATTAAAACATTATCTGAGTGATACAGAATACAGCAACATGGAAGGTGCAATCTTGCACCTGCAAAAACACATACATCAGGCATTATGACTGATCATAGTCAATTTCCACTGTTGTGCCCCTCAGATACCTTCATTCAAAACCAACAACAGTTCCTCAGTTGGTTCCTCCTCCATGCAATCGTCTGTTCTTGTACAATTTCACCATTCAAGTTCTTATTGTGTACCTTTCACCACATTTTCTTAACATTGTCAGCCAGAGGACTTTTTAAGAATGCTTTCTGTTAGTTGATTTTTCCTATGGCTTACCACTAGGGTTTCTGAGAAAGAAGCTCATATTAATATCTTTATCTTTTCTAGCCCTTTTGATGGTTTTCACTCAATACCATTTTCTAGATAAGGCTGCATGCCTTTGAACTAAAGATTCTCATAATGGGATTTACTGACTAGGAAAGAAAGCAATTCCATATTCCATAATCCTTTTCTGAAGGAGAGAAGGGGGGGAGGGAAAAATGTGGGGGAGGGGAGGAAATACATTAATGTATATGAAATATTAGAATATTAAATTACTAATGGCACTATTTTATACATTGCACTTTCAAAAATTGTAAAGATATTTGAAGGTAAGAAACAATTTCTATAGATTTCTCACAAAAGGAAAAAGATGGAATATAAATAATAATAAGCCGGGGAAATATTAGCAATATGTGTGGGACTTGCAGCAAGAAGTTGTAATATTAAATGCCCATCTCCAGTGTTCCTGCCATCCAGCAGTGCTCTTTTGCAGGAAATTCCATTACTTTCTCCTTCCCCTTTCCCTCAAACTCAGCATGCTTAGTCCCCACCAAGTTGTCTGGGAGGGGCTGACCCCTTAGGATTTTTTCCCTGAAGGATGTTTGTATTTCTACAAGACCCTAGGTTACCTGGAGCATTCTGAAAAGTTCCTCTCATCTGTGAACAGTATCTGTTTGGCTACAATCCCATCATCACTCACCAGCTGACTTCATTCCTTGACCTACAGGGCTGCCCTAATGCTGAGAAGTACATGAAGTCCACATGCCACAACAACCTCTCCCCATGGTTTTCGGAGCAGCTGGAAAAAAGGACTCTCTCATGCACCCCAAATCCAGTGCAAAGATAAGCTGCATGTCCTCAAGAAGTTCAAAGAGGTCTTCATACACAAGCGCTCTGGGAAGACCCCAGAAATTCAGTCTTCTATGACAAAATGGTGCAGCTACTCCTTAATTACAGGGACTTCACACCCAGATATACCATGGAAAGCAGGATCCCTTTCTTCCAAGTTCCACAGCAATACTTCCATCCTGAAGCACAGAGTCATGTGCCATCCAGGCAAGCACATCTGGCTGCACTCCTCTGCATGCTTCACCATCCTCTCCAAACTACCAGATGCCTTCACTGCCATGAGAAGTTTCCATTTTAGAACTCCAGAAAAAACCATAACTTTGGGATGGGGAGGTAGATTCTATGCATTTGTGGATTCTGGACCCCGCAAGCAGAGGTAAGAAGTACTAAAGCCAAAAATATGTCTACATTATGCTGCTCCGTGCAAAACTGAACTCCACATACAAATTTGTGGATGTGCATGCTGGGGTGCCTGGGCAGGATTATGATATGACCGCAGGCAGAATCCCTTCCTTGAGAGACAATCTGAAAAGTACCTTCTTCAGAAGCCCCCCACAATTGTCCACAGGGAGCCCTTCTGGCCCCTGATCCTACAAGACCAGGCTTTCACCTTGCACTTGTAGCTGTTGGCACCCTATTGTTTTTCCATAATAGTCTAGCAGAAAAATTTCAACTATGACCACAGCAGTGTGAGCTCCTTGTGGAGCAACTGAAGGCACAGTGCAAAATCTCTGTACATCCTTCTCAGTGTAGAAGAGGACATTGTGCCAAATGTGATAGTAGTGCGTTGCATCCTGAACAACATTTCTGAGACACAGGGAGATGTGTTATGGAGGAGAATCCAGAATTGCCTGGCCCAAGTCCCAAAAATGATGCTGTGGTGATCAACACTGGCCCCAACCAGCCCCTCCCTCCACTCTCTGAACCCACCTACATCCACATGCCTCAGGGGTGAGACACAGGAAATCTATGCAGTGATTTCTCATTGGATCTGACAAGACCACCTTTGGAAGTACTGCTGCTAGGAACAAGCCTCTGTCCTGGTGAGGATGCAATGATGCTCCCCAACAGTGGCCAAAGCAGCAAGCAGTGGCCACGGCAGTGACCTAACACAGCTTGCTGTCCTACAGAGAAATGCACAAGTGTAGTCATGGTACAGATACATTTCCACCAAAGCAGTTCTGCAGGCAGCTCTCGGTGAGCTTAGCACATTGGTGCATGCAAGGTATGGCTGTACATGGGCAGCTAAATGTATGTGATGTTAGGGAATAGACCTAGTTGCAGAAGCAGCAGAGCTGTGTTAGTATGGGGAACAAAAGCGCTTCCAGGAAAGTGGGAACACTTAGATTGCAGGTCCTGCTTTTGGGCAGCAGAGTTTGCACATAAGCAGAAGGGTTCAATCAGTATGTTTGAGAGATGATACCCTGCAGTTCCTTTTTGAATAAGTACTTTCCATGACCTGCATCCTTCTGATTCTGTTGAAATAAGATGCATTTTGCTACAGCTGCATCTTTCTTGCGGGGAGGGACTGCTGTGGGGTTGGAAGGATGTGTGCATAAAAGCATACAGACTGCGGTGATGTCCACTGGGGATGTATTCCCTGGCCAGGGTGTGGGGCAGAAGACTGTCCTTGATGCTGACCAAAAGGAATAGCAGAACCTATGAATAGGAGCACAATTAGAAAGCTAGAATGTAGGCTGATGGATGGCAAAGTGGGAGAGAGCCACGGTTGCTAAAGTAGTTAAATTCAGGAATTGTCATGAAGGAGAGGAAAGATTCCCTATCAATGAGCCAAAGCAGAGAATGGGCAGCCAGGGCATGGCTGATGCCAGAAAGAAAGTTGAGGAAAAGGAAGTGGGCAGGTGGGTTTCAAGCAGGATGATTTATCTTCAGAGGGTAGCATGTGTGGGCAGGAGTACTTCCTGAAACATCTTGGAGCTAGGGCAACAATACAAAGGAAGAAAAATACATTTCTTCCCTTGGATGTACCTGCTTACATGAACCTGCTTTTTTAATTCCAATAAGTCTACTAATCAAATGCCAACCAAACATGAATACAGAGATGGTTAAGACACAGAGCCAAAAACATGAACTTATGTGTAAAAACCAGCTTCATTTCTTTTCCCATCCATTAGTTCACAACTTGTGGACTAGTGTAGATTTACAGATCCATCAATAGATCATACGTGTGTTACAACTTGACATTCAGAAAAGTTCACGATTCAAAAAGCTAAATTAGTTTCATTTCTAGTCAAACTCACTCTCGCCTAGAACAACTTATCTGATGGTTCTAAAAATAAAATAAGCAAAAACTAAACTTCATTGGAGATCATAAGAATCACTCTTAAACCAATACAACTGCTGTTACAAAACTATAAACTATGCTATCCTCTAAATATGCTAAGGTGTTTTTCACTGAAATGTTTAACTATTACATTCTGTTCTAACAGTTAGGCCTCATCAACTTAGAACAAAAACCAGAATAATCCTTTTACTCTTTTTTAGAATAAAACTTTAATTAGGTACTTATTTGTTGGGGGCAGGCAAGCAAGATGAATTACTAAAGCCTTGGCAGAAACATGCAGTTCAGAGGTAAGCAAAGCAGAGGTAAGCAAGCAATACAATTTGAAACCTCACTGCCAACTAATTCTAAACTTTCCAATAGGCTTGAATAAACACAGTAAGGGCGCAAAACCACTTCAGTAAAACAGTTTCCGCAGTGCCTCAAATCTATGCCAGAATTCTTCCCCTAAAACAATAGTACACTAATACTCGATTGTGAGAATGTAGAACTATAGAGGCCATAAAGCAGTCTCTATATTTCAGTAATCTCCAATGTTCCACAGTAAGTGGTATTAGGAAGTGTGGTCTTCCAAATGTGTTGTCATCTGGTTGAAAAAGGAGAGTGTGATGCATTTTGTTGGTTAGAAGAGTCACAGACACTTAATGGACCAGTTAATAAATCTATGATGAAATAATCATAACTGATTTGATTCTGACATATGTTCCTACTCCATTTTATTTAAAAAAAATAAGTTTAGGAATTTGAAAAATAAGGAAGGATACTCAAAGCATTACACCTGTTACTGTAATTCTTCAATAACAAGAAGCTACTTTTGCACACTTTAGTTGTCTCAGTTTCCAATCAGAAAAACTACCATATCCAAATTCCAAACTGGTTTTACAAATCTAGGGACAGCACAAAACATGCATACATATATTGCCTCTTTGCATTACAGCCTTACATTTATTACTTGCACTTTTACTAGCTGAAAGCAATATAGTAAACAAAAAAGACTGTAGTATTTTTACTAATGTTTGATGGTAGAAAGAATGTTTAAATTGTCCTAGATTTTTGTAACACTCTTTCTTATGAGACTTTAAGTGCTTAGAAGGAAAATCAACCTATAAACCTTAAAGTGCTCATTGTTCTTCTCCTCCAACTTCATCAGTTTTTTGGTGGTTAGTGAAAAATTAACCAAATCAAACAGGATGCCAGCATGGCTAATGAATAGTGACAAGGAAGTAATAATAGGCACGGAGGCTTCTTCTTAGGAAATGGCAATCATCAAATGAGGAAAACAAAAAGGAGCATGAACTTCAACAAAAGAAGTACAAGCAGACAATAATGGATGCAAGCAAATGAGGAACATATTGTTAAAAACAGTAATCACAAGAAGATGCATCACAAATAGGAAAGCTTCTACAAAAGAATGCCAATACAGGAAAATGGCAGAGTTTTATTTAATCTAACCTAACTGCAGAAAATGTAGGGCTGCTACAATGCATGAATCTACATTTTGAGGAAGAAATCTGTAGAAATGAGGCAACAAGAACAAATTAAAAATTAACAAGTCTCTGGGTCCAGATGATTATCCACTCAAGATTTCTTAAGAACGGTAACATTTGATACTGCATCTAAAAATGTGTGAAGATCAAAAAATATGTGATACGTCTCTGAAGTCAACTTCTGCACCCAAACACTGGAAAATAGCAATGAAACAAAGCTTAAGTAATCCAAGGGAGACCCAGGAAACATGGACCAGTTACTTAAATATTTGTTCCAGGTAAATGACAAAAAGTATTACTGAAGATGAAAGGCAAGTGCTGCTGAACATCAGCTATTTCAGTTTCCAGTGATTCTTCTCAATGCAAAGTTGAACTGAATGACTTTCATTCTTCATTTTCAACAGTACTTTAAAACTTACTTATTTCAATCTTCCCCCAACCAGGTGGTGTTCAGATATATTAAAACTACAACTCATACAATCTCAAGTGAGCTGGGCCATCTGCAACATTTCCCACACTCCAGTGTTTATTGCTCCTTGAAAAGGTCTGCCCTGGTAATTAAGTGATTACATGAGAAGGATGTACACACTTCAGTTCAAGAATCAATCACTGTTACATCAAAGAGCTGTAACACATATTTGATCTGTGTCTGACCTATAAGAAGTCAATTAGTGTATATCAACAGGAGCATTCCTAGGACTGACTATCATAACCTGTAAAACTGTCTTAAAAATTAAATGCTCTTATATATGATTTGGACCATTATCTGAAGTTGACAGAAAGCATACCTTAGACAATGGGTCTTCAAACTACAGCCTGTGGGCTGGATCCAGCCCACCATGCTCATTTATCCGGCCCCGCCTCAGAAGTTTTAGATTCCCCGTGCCCGCACTCGCTGCTGTTGCCTGCCTCACTGCACATGTAATTGCCACCATCTTGCCGCACGCATAGCACGGCGGTGGCTTGCTCGCTTGGAGATTATTTTGGACTCGCTTGGAGAAAACGATCTCCGAGCGAGCAAGCCGCTGCCTTGCCATGTGTGCGCCCGCCGGTGCCGCTGCTGCCTCACCACACACATGGTGAGGCTGCAGCTTGCTCACTTGGAGATCATTCTGGACTCACTTGGAGATCTCCAAGTGCGCGTCCGCCGCCACGCAGGTGTGTGCCGCCACCCCTGCCTCAACAGTGTCCAAAAGTTCCATATACTGATTACTAAAATCAGCTTCATTAGAAGCAGCAGCAATTACATACTGGATTCTCTATGAACAACTTTCAGATTCAAGACTGGACCAAAGATACTCTAAAGCTTCCTACTGCTAATGAATTTGATTCTTGTAATATTCTCAAACAGAAGACTGTCTGAAAAAGCACCTGCTTCCCAGCAAACAGGCACTGCAGTACATCAAGGCATTCAATATTCAGTGGCTTTTACAGTCCTTCCAAAGCAAGAGGCAAGGGATAATCAAACATCAGCCAGGCTATAACATGTACCTTGGAAGCACAGAAGCCACAACTGAAAAAGCTGTCTTAAAGCATAAAACCATAAAGGTTTATAACTCTGCATGCCACAAAAATACTGTGGATATTAACTTGCCTAGAGCCTATAATTTTCGCACAATGAATGCAGAAGCAGAAAGCTATGATCATCTGATCATTTGTTAAAATATCAGGGAACCATTTTTGTGCAACAGGAAGAGAAATGGGAATGTGTAATTTCATTGCAGATTACAACAATGGTGTGAGGGTTTTTTTAAGTCCACAGTAAGTTATATCCTCCAAGCTTTCTCTCTTGTACACATACATTCTTTCCAGGCAAGATATGGGAAGAAACTGATTTGATAAACATGATATATTAGACATGCCTTACGCTTTCAGATTAATGGGCAAAGAAAATATTTTTATTCTGCCCAATGTCAAGGCATCTCATAACAATAAAATGATAAAATTTAAAAACAATACCACACAAAATAAAAACCATACTAAGTGATTCAATCAGGGCTGATAATAAGATTAGCAATAAAATCAGATTCCATTTACATCTAGCAAAAATTAAAAGGTCTTTGCTACTTAAAAGGCAGTGCAGGCATGTGCCTGACAAGGTGGAGGGTGTCTGCTTGTTCAGTAATCAAAAAGAAGTGGGATATAAAGGTAACTCACATACAAATTAAGTGAGAACATGATGAAGTGGGACTGACAAGTGATTTTTTTGCTGGCCTGTGTGCTATTATAATGAGGAACTCAGAAACATGAAGAACTAACTGTACTCTTAAGAAAACTTACTCCAAAAGAAATCTCACTGACTTCAGCAGAATGTGCTTTCAAGCATATAAAAGTATATTTCTTCACATTTCAGGATGTGTACAGAAATTTAATGGGATTAGAAAAAAATATCTGTGTAATCCTACACTCGAAAAAGTCATCTTGAGGAAGGGAAATGAGTAAGGGGAAAAGTCAGCTAAGCAGATAATCTGCTCTACCAACTGAAATAAAGGAGCATAATAGAAGACGACAGAACCCTTCCAGCAAATGCTTGCAGAATGCAAGGAAACAGTCTCATTAAGGAGATGCACTACATTCGCATTTAAGTCTCAGTCTCACTCTCTCTCTCTCCCCAACAGTATCCAAGTAAAATAAAAGAAACTACACTGATAGGATCTTAGTCATGCTAGTGGAGGCAGAGGAAGAAAAAAGGAAAAAAGAAATACACCAATAAGAGGGTTCTGTGAAAGACTGGAGTGTGAATAGGGGAGGAGAGGTGGGAAATGGAATCAGTGAAGTAGAGATGACATGGCAGTTTATGCAGGTGGCAAATGGCTGATCACAGGCTTTTTTTTTACCCAGGTGCAATATGGGAGCACTAAACAGGGTTGCAGAACAGGACAGCCACTGCCAACAGGAATGACTGAAAGCTTCCCCAGTATAAAATAAGAGATAATAAGAGTGACTGTTGATACCAGAGGCAGAACACATTATGGAAGGGAAAAGAAAGCAGCATCAACTAAGTCAATGCTGGATCAATGATAAACAAAGGAAGTTTAAAAAGGAATCTTTGACTATTGCCTCTCTATATCAAGGCATCATTCCCAATCCAGAAGCATCAAGATAGAAAGTGCACTTCTACTTCAGTGCCCTAAATATGCAGAAATGCAAGAAAGGCACTCCTGGCCCAAAAACTGGTCTGAAGAATGCAATTCTGTCTACCAATACGGTTATGAGGGAGGGGAGAGAATGCTTGGGAACTCACACTGCTTGAAAGCTGCAGAGAAGACAAGGAATATGAGTGTAACAATAAGGGTTGAGAACAATAGGTGAAATAGGGGGTCACATAAGCATTCAGGCACAAGGAGATGCATGCAGAGAAGTTAAGTAAGATCAACTGCAATGCATTTATTTATGACCATTTGAAAAAGGGCATGCCACTTGCTGTAGCGAGAGAATTAATAGCTTCTGAACAGGAGTGGATTTTTAGAAGGATCAGAAGAAAAGCTGCATTGCAGAATTTCCATCTTCCTGTGGGGCTGAGGAAAGGGCAGAGCATAAAATTATAATTTAATAGCTTATGAAGAGAAAAATAAGGCTATCTAGAAATAGTTATAAGCTATAGGACACAATAAGCAAAATACATCTAGCACTGAACCCTTAGTCTGCCCTATCCCAAAATGAAAGGTGTTCATTAACCTGGAGTTCTTAGAGTGGTACTCTAGAGTATTATGCCAATCTATTTCATTTAACACTATTATTCAAGGGTATATTAAGCATGTGTGAAATGTTAAGCAATACGGACAATTTCAGATGTTAGGGTTAGGTTGTTATTATTAAAACCCAATTGCAACACCAGAGTGTCAAATGTAAGAGCCAAAGTACTATCATGAATTTTTCAGAACTCCTGTCCCTTTAATTAAAGTATTCTGCTTATAGGTTCTACTACTTTTTTTTACACTTCCTACTAAGTACAGCTGCTGGATTATTTACTGGCATGTCAATTGCCACAACATGTCGGCTCTTGTTAACACAGAAAGTAGAAAGTACATTAACTAACACTTATTGTAAGAGGAAAATGGTAATTAAAACTTCCCAAAACATACTAAAAATGCAAACCAATAACATGAGAATATTCATCAGTAATTCTACTGTTGCACTCCACAGGAGCTAAAAAAGGGATGGAGTCTGCATGCAGGAAGTTTTTAATTAACACTGAAAAAGGACCATACTTGTGAATCAACATTACAAAACAATTGATGAAGGGTATGTGGGAAGGAAGGCATTGTAAGTTAGTATTATAATAAATGTGATGGCAGTTTCACACAATTCTGTTTCCAGCTTATTGCAGAAAGGGTAAGTAAAGCAGTAAAGGGTTCTGGTGTGGAAGCAAAGTTGTTTTCAGTCATACAGCTACTTGTTCTCTATATATACTACTGCTGCTGCTGGTGGTGGTACTACTACTACTAAACTAGGTCTGAATCACTGTGAATCATCATACTGGACACATTTCATAAGGGAACTGCCACTGCTTGAGTTCTATCTACTCCAAAGGGCCTTTTATAAAAACCCCTTATAATTTTTTTCCAGAAACAATACTAGTTAGTTGATGAGAAGAAGTAACCTCTACCCTGTCAAACAGTGTTTAACTGATCAGTCCCAGATGCCAGGACCTGCAATGAAAGCAAAGGCTAAGTTCTGAACCCTGTAAACTTGCATAACTCTTTTGAGGATGTACAAAGTGACTTCTTTCCTCACAATATATCTGGCTGCAGCAAAGAGCTACTTACACACATCTGGGTATCCATATCTAAAGAAAGGTTTAGGGCATATAAGAATCAGAAAAAGAGTAGCATGAGAAGAAGTCACATCTTTATCTGATAAAGAAAACCATAATAATTGGCAATTGGCTAGCCTTCATATATCCATCCTATATGATGACATGTGCTGAAAAGTTTCAGTACCAGTCTACTGAATTAAAAAAGACAATACTATAAAAATAGGTTGGGAGTTATTCCCAGTTAACTAAGGGTGTGGTTCTGTGTATGAAATGGAGAATAGTAATAAAGGCATCAGCAAGCATTCATTTAATTGGGAAGCCCAACTCCAGATGTGTGAGTGCGGTAAACAGGAAGTTTTAAAGTACTTTGAACATGCTCAGGGGCACCATTATTACTTTGAGCATTCCAGGGCTGAGTGCTGGCATTAAAAGCAGATTCCAGGTTGAAGTCCAATTCTAGCCCCGGTTAAGATGCAGGTGGAGAAACAAGGGGGGCAACAGCAAAGATGACAGAGGATGGACAACAGAGTCTTGAAATCAAGAGCTTGTCAGGATAACAACAAAAGGAAAAGCAGCTGGAGTGCTTCTGATTGGCAATCATGTCCCCAAAAGAAGCAGCTAACAAGAGCTCAATTCCAAAAGCAGAAACACCCGGAGGCTAAACTTAGGTTAGGCATCATTCCTTCTACAGCCATCCTCCCATTTACCCTGCATTTAGACTGCAAGGTCCTTGCAGCAGAGGTCTTCTTATATTTCTAGTACAGTTAATTCTGCAGAACTCACAGCGCTTAATCAGAGCGCAGGGGAGACAAGAACTCTGCACTGGGCTCAATGATACTCTCGCTGGTGTGACTTCATGATGACGCGCTAGCTTCGAAGCAAGGTTCCGGGGCGAACAGATAAGCCCCGAGTCCAAAACAGACCCGCGACCGGCGTGTACCTGTATTTCCTGAAGAGCTGGTCCGACTCCCGGAAGCCGTTGTTGAGCAGCATGTTGATGCCGGCGAGTGCCAGTTCCGAGTCCTCGATGGGCAGGGGCGCCTCACCAGTGCCGCCGCCGCCGCCGCCGCCGCCGCCGGCCATAGCCGCGGGCAGGTGGACAACCCACCCAGCAGGAGCCGTTCTACGCCCGCACGGCGCCCAGCTTCCGCGGGAGAAGAACGAGAGAAAGGCGGCAGCGACGAAGCCCAGTCCCCCTTCTTCCCGCCCTTTCAGGCGGCGTTAGCCTTCCATGGAGCAACTGCTCCTCGCGGCTCCCGCTGCCACTGTGAGCAGCGAAGCCGGCGAGCAGCAACGCCGCAGCCCTTCAAGCAAGGACTTGCCGCTAGCGCGCCTGCGCGGGGCTGCGCGAGCCTGCGCATTGCCGCGGCCGACGCTTGGGTAAGAGCGCTGCGTGGGCACCTGCCTGAAATCGCGCTCGCGTGTCCGAGCGGAGAAATCTTGGGTGGGACCCTATTGTGAATTCCTGCTGGCCTCCCTGAGGGGTGGGAGGAGAATTTCTTTCTCCAAAAATAAAAAGTTGTTACTTTAAAACAAGGAAAAGACCAGGGGGAAAGCTGCTTTTTATCTTAAAAAAGCAGTTTCTTTTTAAAAATTAAGTGTGAAGGTTATCTCTAATATAAATTTGAAAAGAGAGATGATCCACTTCATAACTTGTTTGTTTGTTTCCAACAGTGGAAACAAAGTCAGGGCAGGAAGGCAAATACAACAACCTTTCCTGGTTGTTAGTCTCTAGTATCAGATATTCAGAAATACGCTGCTGATAAACATGGAGGTTTCATCTGAATAGCATACTGACAACAGCTGCTGATACACCTACGAGCCAATTCTCATATTTAAGTTAGCTGGAAAGGAAGTACCAGAGAAACTTGAATTTTATTTAAAGCACCTCTATGCTGTGTCTCCATTACAAACATTTCCAAACTAGCAAGCAACCTAAACATGTGAAGTCAATCAGTATGAGTAAAAATGTTAAAATATTTCACGTAGTGTGCTCAAAACTAGCAGTGATCAGTGTATTGTGTCTATTGGAAAACAATTGTGATGTCTTTCTCAACATTCAATATTAATTCAGTTAAAGGCAAACACATGCCTTGATGTATGTTTGATTTCTGTATAATTTGACTAAATACATCTGGATTATATTTAGTCAAATCCTCACAATCCTCACTGCAGCTCACTAGAACTTGCCATAATGGATTTCAGTGCAGGCAGGTGGGCAACCCCTGGTTTGCCATGGTTTGTTGCATTGTCTGAACCAGGAAACGGATTGTCTGAGGGGTAAGCAGACCTCAAATAACCTTGCCACAGACCATGGATTGTTTGAGGGTTGATTAACCCTCAAAAAACTCCTGCTACCCAGGTTTGGACAACATGTCAAACTGTGGTCAGGTCTTTAACAGGCAACCAGGAGTCCATGGATGTCATGACTCATCATCCCCATGGTCATGGCAGAATTTCCACTTTGTGATATGTTGAATTTAGATTTCCTTGCACATTGCTGAAAAGAAGATGGGAGAAGCTGAGGCTGTGTCCATAATTTCTCTTGTTATGAAATACAGCCTACTGATGTCAAATATTTCACAGCTACCAATGGAGCATGAAAGATAGTCAACACCTGATCAAAAGTACTGTGTAATTATGGTGGACTTCAAAAAAAAAAAGATCACAAGGCCAACTATTGATCCAAATTCAGATGAAAATGTGATTACAGTTTAGTTTATTTGATAACAAAGAACAAAAGGCAGATTTTCCTCCCAAGTTGCTATGAAATACAACTTTCCAAATAAAAAGATACGGAGCATGCTTTTCCATAATTTACTGTATTTTTCGCTCTATGAGACGCACCTGACCATAAGATGCACCTAGTTTTTAAAGGAGGGATCCATGGAAAGCTTCCTGATAATCACAGGCACATTCCCCATCACTTCCCCATGGGCTTCATTAAAAGACGGGTTGCCATTTGAAAACACACACCGACCTGTGATTCACAACTCTCACCTGTGCTGGAGGAGGGGGACAGAGCAGGGCGCGCCGAGCGCGTGCCGGCCAGGTGGTGCCACGTGGTGCAGCTGGGCCAGCAGTGTGCCGGTGGTGGTCTTCTGGGTGGTGCAGCGGCAGGTCTTCCCGGGCAGTGGGGGTGAGCAGTCCGTCTCTCTGTGCGGCCGGCGGGTTAAAGGCCGCGGCTCCTCCTACTCCGCATCGCTCCCCCTGAGCGGCACAGCTCTCACCTGCGCTGGAGGGGGGGTGGAGCAGCGCACGCTGAGCGCATGCCGGCCAGGTGGTGCCACATGGTGCAGGCGGCCGGCAGCGTCCCGGGCGTCGGGCACACACACATTCGCTCTATAAGACGCACAGACATTTCCCCTTACTTTTGAGGGGGGAAAAGGTGCGTCTTATAGAGCAAAAAATACAGTATCTTTCTCCTGAATTATATGGAATCTGAACTTTATGCTCAATATTCTTTTAATTCCACAGTCACAACTGTATACATTACATTTGACAATGATTATTCTGATGATAATGATTATTGCTAACAGCATGAATTGCAAGTTTCTGCAAATATTAGCAAACCTATTGATTTCCCAGTCTTGTAATCCTAAAGATTTTACTTTGATGTAAACCCTACGCATGTTAATAAAAGAAAAAACAGTTTTGTGGAATGTGGGATTTTATTCTGATTAAACATGCACAGGACTGTGCCATATGTGGTCCTATGCATCTTCACCCAGGGTTAAGTCCTGTTGAGTTCAATAAGATGCAATCCACAATAATCCTAAACAGTTGAGGGTGCAATCCCATGGAGACAATTTTCGGCCACACTGAGCAGAAGCAGCAGTAGAGGCAACCTTCACCTCTCTGTTCCACTCTGCATTTTTGCTACCCAGCCATTTTCACCTGCCTAGCTGGGCACTTTGTGGGCACTGGGCACTGAAGAGGACACAAGATAATTCCTACCTGGTCTCTGCAGTTTCCTCCCTTTCCTGCCCACTAGAATACTTCGTTTTGGAGAGGTGGTTTTCCCAGTTTTAGTTGTGTAATTCTAAATTCTTCCTGTGCTGGCTGCAAGGGGGCAGGGGCAGGGGCAGGAGGGGGCTTTGACTTTGGATCTGAGACTCCGAAGTATCCTGTGTCTCCCTCCAGGTGATGTTTATGGGCCACAGGACCACTCCGTCAGTGATAAGGAATGCCACCGGTGATATCTATTTTGTATTGTGGGTTTAAAACTGAACAACAAAAAAAGTTGTGGTTCACTTTTTTAAAAAGCTAGCCAAACATTCTATCTATCTATCTATCTATCTATCTATCTATCTATCTATCTATCTTAATTTCTGCTAAATTCACTAAATCCCCTAAGTGGGTTTTGCAAAGCCTCACTTTCCATGACAGCTATTTGGACTCCTATTGAAAAAAATACTGCTCAAAATATTCCTATATGCCTGAAATAGATTGAATGCCTTCATTCATTAAGAAAATACAACACTCAAGAGCTTTTCATTTCTTCCACATATTAAATTTTTCTTCATGTGATTGTGATCAGACAGATCAGGCTGAGCTAATAATTATCAATGCATTCACCCAAGTACTGCGCAATATCTGTGCAGTTCCCTACAATATGAGAGGCATAAGTGTTTTAGTTAACTGTGTTTGGCACACTTAGGATCCAGGTGTGCCAAATTCTTCTGAAGATCTATAGCACTGAAAATTGTATTTTCATTACATGAAAACAATCATTATGTACTCCAAACACCACGTTGCTGTTGATGTCACCACCTGTCATTAGGTGTTCTAGTCCTTTTCTTACTTTGATATCAAGTTAATCTCTTCACTCTAGAAGATCAAAAGAAAGCAACACTGCAGGTTACAAGCAATTAGGTGGTATTCAATGTTGTACCTACTTAGAGTAGACCAATTGACTAACACTTGATCCTACCGATTAGAGAGGTTCACACATCACAATAAGCAATGGTGGAAACCTCAGGGTGTGCCGTGCCTTTAGTCTAAACTCAGCAAACATGCTGAAGTATGGCAGTTTTAGTCTGCATGGAACCACGTGGAGATCTGATGGCTTGTTCTAAGCTTTTCATGCTTCACCGTTGTTCGTTTTGCAGTCTGAGCCTGGTCAAAGAGTTCTGCAGGGACTTCTGCCACACTTGCGGCTTTCCAAATCTGACCAGCAACTGCCATGTAGCAGCCACAGTGACTGGCTGCTCCGCACTATCTTTCTGCCTTGCTAGCATGCAACTCTTGGGTGCTCAGTCCCTGTGGGGGGATCTCACTGGCAGCAGGGCATCACTCCATGCTGCCTCCAGCGGCGGCAACCACAGAGGCAGCCTTGCTTGGTGCTCCAGTTTGTGTTTGTCCTACTCTGGTCTTCTCCTGTGGTCTCCCACTTTCACTGTTCGTGAGGAACTTCTGAAAAGTACAATCCCAGATAACTGCATTAAATTTTTAACCAGAGAACATAGCAATGTGGAAAACGGTTTGCCAACAGCAATCCAATATGCTTTATATTCTGTTTGTATTCCAGAATCCCAGCATTTCTGCTCCCTGTGGGTAACCGACAGCCGTTATCACCATGCAGAAGACGACAGGTGCATTCACACATGACGCTAAGCAATGCTGTGCAGCATAGTATCTCACCTTGTGTTCTGGGTTCAGACTAGGGTTTGGCTTCCAAGCATGACTGGTTTCCATGCTTCTCCATCGTCTTTCGAAACGGCTGCTAGTATCCCATTATTTGCCCCTCTCCCAGCTCAGAATCTTATGTGCACTACTCCTGCCTGCATGGCCTTCTCTTCCTCATTGGCTCACATGCTGCCCTGGGTGTGGCTTCAGCCAGCTGCCTCTTTTTTTGGTGGGGGAATATGCTGCCTGCTGTTCAGCAAAGCAATTGCCTCCTCTAGAGCAGAAATGTGGTTCTAGAATAGGACTACAGGAGCACTCTCCTGTGCTGGCCTGCTCTGTGCCAGATTGTAAGAACACCCACCTCTCCTGCTTCTCCACTGCACATGTCCTCGCCCCCCCACCATGCTGCCAGAGGTTGCCTCCCCCATGCAGCCAGGCACACAGAGGGCATCGGTATGCATGTGCATGCCAAGGACAGAGGGAGCATGTCTTGCCATGTAGCCTTTCCTGAGGGGCCTGTCTAGGCATCTGCCCAGGAAAGTTTTCCAGAAGGCTGTTGGGACAGTGTTTGCATCAGAGTGGGGAACCAGGAGCCAAATCATGCCCTCTGTGGTTTCCCAGAGGTTCCATCTTCTTTCCCCTGACCTCTGACTGATGGTTTCCCAGCTTTCTTGTGCTTTTTCCACATACTTCTTGTGATGTCTTTCCTAATAACTAGTTACAGTAAAAGTTAAACTTTTACTATGTGATTTGTGGAAGAAGAAAAGGAATACCAACGGTGAGATGGATTGCCTCCATAAAGGAAGCCACTGTCCTGAATTTACACAAGCTGAACGGGGATAGGGCATTTGGGAGAGTTTTCATTCATAGGGTCGGCTTAAGTCGGAGGTGACTTAGCAGCACATAGCAACAAATGCTATTTGTGGCCCAGCCTTTTGCTTCCTTCACACCCACCACTGGCATGTGGCTCCTGAGAGTTCTCCAAAATGGAAGTCAGCTCTCTGGCTAAAAGAAATTCAGTACCCACTGACTTAGATTAATTGTGTTGAAAATTTTGGGGGAAAAACCCTTTAGGCCAGCAAAGAATTAACTTATTGAGGTAATTTTGTTTTTGTTTTAGTTGTGTTGATGACTGCATTACTTTAGTGATTCAAGTCCTTTCTCCTGCTGCTGCATTCAGAGGTCAGTTGCAATGCTATTTTCTTATTTTGCAATGATTACTTCTAAATAGAGCTTCTGAATCATTACAGTGGTGCAAAGGGGAGACAAAAGGCTCAGTAAGGAGATAATGAAATAATTAAATCAAGAGATATCAGCATCTTTCAACTCTGAAATCACATATTCAAGTTTAATCTATGCTTAGTATGCCTAAAAAATTTCACCATATGACTGCTTTCCTTAGGCACCCCCATTAAAAATGATCTTGTGTTCTTTTATGCAGCTTGCCAATGGACAAGCATACTTCTTTCTTCTTTCTTTTCTTTTAATATTCATAAGTAAGTCTAGCCCAATGCATTTTGCTGCCTGAAGCAAATGATAAGATGGCACCCCTCCTTCCATTCCACATGCAGAAGCAGATTCACTGAAGAACCAGGCTGGTTTGGCAGAGTGGGATAGACCATGTGGCACATTCAGCTTTATCCTTCAAGAGAGGGAAGCTCAGACTGAAGCTCAGGTTGCTCTATGGAATGTGGAAGTGACCCGGTCAATCAACACAATCACATCTAAATGCCCTCACCCTGCTTGCTGAGCTCCTGCACTGCCTTGGTACATTCCTGAACTGCAAGCAAGCTGGGAGATGGCTAGAGTGCAGGTGGAGAAAACCCTCAGCAAATCTGACCAAACACAAGTAAGAGGTCATCATCAAACCTACATTGTGGTGGTGAAGGTGGCAAATAAAAGAGATTCTTCTCAGCTAGCATTGCATCCTCACTGAGATGTCCAGCAGAGCTATTTTGGGTGGTTCATGGCCTATTGCAGTCTGGCCCTCGAGTGAACCCTACTGAATCCTCCGTGGCCTGCTGTGACAAATTTGCACAACACTTGTGGGGGGCGGGGTAAAATCATGCAGATCAGCCATGAACTGGATTCCACAGTTGGAGTTAGTCCTGTAAAGGAGGTGTCCAGTGTTCCATCTTATCTGGTCTTGTTGGATGAGTGTCAATTGTTGCAGCCTGAGGATGTGGAGAAGGTGCTTGAACAAGTACATCCCACCACCTGTATAATCAACCCTTGCCCTTCCTGACTGATCATCAAAATCAGGGAGGGATGTGACCTGGGCTTTGATCCAGGAGGTCATCAACACCTCTGAGAGACAGCCTGGTCCCCTCCTTTGAAGGAGGCAGTGATCAGGCCTCTCTTGAAGAAGACAACCCTGGACCCAGAGGATGTCACCAACTTTATGTGGAGCTGCCCTTGAAATGGGTCTGAACATTGCAATTGGTTCAAAATAGAGCTGCCAGATTGCTGGTTGGGACCAGCAAATGAGAACACATTAAGCTGGTCCTATATCAGCTACTGGCTACCAACTGATGTCCAGGTCTGATTTAAGGTGCTAATAAAGCCCTAAACAGTTTAGGATCTAGTTACCTAAGGGAATGTCTCCTTCCATACAATCCTTCCCGAACCTTAAGATCATCTATGGAGGTCCTCCTCCAAGAACCCTCCTTGAAAGAGGAGAGAAGGGCCATTATGAAGAGGAGGGCCTTTTTTGCAATAGCGCCCCAATTATGGAACTCACTTCCCAGAGAGCCGTTCCTGGTGCCAATGCTTTATTTGTTCTAGCATCAGGCAAAAACCTTTTTATTTACCCAGTTATTTAACTGTTAAATAGTATTTAAATTATTTTAGCATCAAGTACTGGCACTAATAACTTTTTTAATAGTTTTATTGCTGGAATTGATTTTTTAAATTGTAAACCATCATGAGAGTTTCAATAAAAAACTTTAAATACATTTAAAAACCAAATTTGGGTGGGGGGTAGACACAGACAGAACAGCTTCAGTGGTTGCCATGACTACAGTTTTACAGCACCCATTGTGTGAGGCAGTTGCCTCTCTCTGCCTAATAGCATGGCTGGCCCTATTAAAACAGGAGAAAAAATAAAAGCAAGAGAAAAGCAATACTGACTAAGAAATTGGTACAGAGGGGGATGACATGATAATAAATTTGAAATATTAATCATTACTATTCTGGACACATGCTCAAAAAAAAATTCCCCACCTAGATTAGTCACAGCTTCTGTGCAGAAGCCAGTAACTCAATTTGGTGGAAAGTAGAATAAAATCTACACGCACTGAAGCAACCCTGTGAAGTACAACACAAAGAAGCTCGTTCTACACACAGGACCTGTTTTCCTTTCAGTGGATGACTACATCCCAAGTATTTACACTCAAGGTCAGCTTACTGAATGGAGGTCCAACCAAACGTTCTAGTCTGTAATTAACTAGCTCATATTTTCACTAGCCTTGCCAGAATAGCCCTTTTTCTGAAGAGGATGAGAATTATCAGAGCTGTAATGCCTTTACGAAGACTGAATACCATTGGATCCTCTGCAGCTGCAGTCCTCCACCTGCTTGTCCAGGGGAACGCCCTGTGGAACTCGGTGGTCCTTGCTTGGGATGAGACACGCATAAGATTGTGTTGTACAGCAGCCCCTGAGACGGTTACTTGCTGGCTCCTCGGCCCTCAGTCCCAGCCAGCCTGCTTTCTTATGGCATTGTATATGCACACTGGCTTGCAGGGTGCAACTATAGCTGACCCTTTCACACCGACCTCTTTTCCTCTTTTTTGGCTTAGGCTACCCTATGTTTAACCCTTTCTCATCTACCATTTGTCTGCTAACCACATCCACACCTCCCAACTAGTTTTCCACAGCAGAGTTAAAAAACAGAATGGTGCATGTTGATGTGGTTGGTTATGGATGTTGTTAAAGGTGCTGATAAAGTCTTTCCAGGAGATAAAATGCACACAGTGATTTACTAGACAGATTGTTAGGTAAGTGTATAATTGCATGGTGCTTTATTATATTATCAGTGCTTTTTTTGTAAAAAAAAAAAAAAAAAATGGTGCCGGAACTCATGTCGCTGGCAGTAAGTGTGCGACCACACACACCAATCCCAAGCCAAGCGCCCTCACTATCAGATAGCAGACACAAAAGCAGCCTGCAGGCACTATGTTAATGATGTTTGTTGCTGATCTGCTACGATTCAAAATCACTTTGTAAAATCCATTAGAAAAAAAGGTGCTGGAACGCTGTTCCAGTGCATTCTATGACAAAAAAAAGCCCTGATTATTATTATATCACATGTATACCCCAACTTTCTTCCTCTTGTAAGGAACCCCAAGGCAACTTACAAGGTTCTCCTCCTCTCCATTTTAACTTCACAAGAACAACCCTGTGAGGTAGGTTAGGCTGAGAGTCTGTGACTGGCCCAAAGGCACTCAGCTTCATAGCCAAATCATAGCCCTGATCTCTTGACTCCCCAGTCCAGCCTGCTCTACAAAGTCCAGGCTGGCTCTGTAGAGCATCTGTAGGCAGGAATTCTCTTCCCCCAATCAGCCTCTGTAATGGGGGAGGCTAGAATGTGCAGTCTTCAGATCCCTGCACTGAGAAGCTGCACCACTTATTAGCAAGCCCACTGACCAGTGAGCCTTCCTGACTCATCTCCACACATCCTGCTGGGGACATACACTCAGGACAGGACAGGGCTCCAGTGTCTTGGCATACCCCACAACTGAGGCCTGCCTTAGACACCTCTTTTTTCTGGCCCAGTACTCTTAGTGGTGGCAGACACATTTAATGTCCCACAGTGTTCCCAGCTTACTGTTGCTATGAAGCATTGTAGGAAATCAAAAGGGGGACAAAGCCAGCCCCACAGTGCTGCTTGAAGCACCGGCAACAGGGCCAGGTAAGCCCACTAGAGCTCATTGCTGGAGAAGTGGGGCCAACAAAGGAGACATTTCCCAGGGTCCACTTAAACCTGGAAGGTTCAGTCCTGGTTGAACATGGCACATGTGTCTCATGATATCTGTTCTGAGCTGGATGTATGCGGCAGCTCTTCACAAAGTATTCTTGGTAGCCACTTTACAGTTATGGAATCCTTTCCCTGGAGATTCATAGAAACTTAAAATATTGTAAGAAATGTTGATGGCCAAATAAATCCAACATGATGTGATTAATATGATTGTCCATCGGTCTTGATTGCCCATTCATGACCAAGACACCCCAAAATACTTTGTATTACCGCAAAGAACAACATTTTGCTGCTGGAAAGATTCATTTCCCTCCAGCTACTCTGAAGATTCTAGCTAAGCTCAGAAAAAAAGTGGTGTGGGGGGGTGGCAGATGACACCAGTGTCCCTGCTAATTAAAAAGTGTAAGTACTGCATCCTTACGAGCCTGGCTCTACTGCAAAACCACCTCCACATTTTCATTGGCTTTTTAGAATTACCTAGCTTGAACTTTCATGTGGGTTAGAATTATGAATAAATCAGTGAATATATGCAAATATACTTTAATCAAGACCGTAATATAATTTCTAGACAGGATGCTTCCCCCTTTGTCCTCTTAATAAACAAGAATATTTTATATTCAAGCAGTCCATAAGCAACCATTGTGCTGAAGCTTCTGTGTAGTTCAAAGCACTTGATCTTTCATTTTTAGTCTCATAATCTGCCACTTGGGTCTACGGTAATGAAACTCACTGCTTATTGTGTCTTAAATATTTATGAGACAAGAGATAATGCATCCGTCATACAAAGAGTACAGAAGTCCAACAATCTCCACTTTATTTTCCAAGTCTTTTGACCACCACAAGTAAGAGCCTGAACCCACAAGATCCTTTCTTCAATCACAAGCCACTCCTCTAAAGGTGGGAAAACCCAGAATAGGGTTCCAAGTGATGAGTAACATGCAGGCATCCCATGTGGAATAGCTAAGTCATATAGGACTTTAAAGGTCAGCAGCTTTGAATGTAATCACCTACTGAGCTGTCAAGATAATTATCTAAAAGTGTATGTTTAGATATCCTAGGCATGCTTAAACAGAAAAAAGTCCCACAACATCAGACATTCCCTAGTTGACTAATCAGGCATAGGATCACACTCTTAAAACACTTTAGGTGTCATCTAGGCCAAATGCGCTTGCAGTGTATAGTGCCCTGAGTTTGGATGCCTCTGTCAGTGGAAACTGTCTGGATTCAGACATGATGGAATATCAGAGACAAACATATTTGACCCTGCTGCTCTTCCTTCTTGCTGCTGCTGCTTGTTCATGAGCTCTCTTCAGCCCTAAGACCAGAGTGAGGAGTACAGAAGCATACCTACTGTAAAGGTAGGCCACAGCCTTCTCCACACTGAATGTTCTGAATGTGGAAAAGAGTTCATGAAGGGCTAGGAATTAAGTGCACAAGTAAAATCATGTGGCTAGAGTTTTCGCTATTTTTGGCTGCTTATAATGCTGCCTACCCTTGTTTTTCATTGCGTCAGTATATACACAAAAGGGTTTTTGGTTTTGCTGTTTAACAGTAGCCCTTCTAATGTTCTAACACAGAAATGAACTTGTTGCCTTTTTCATGATCAAGGGATTAGTGAAGAGGGAGTGGAAATGCTGTTATACAACAGATTGATTCTTGACATTTTTTTTAGGTTTTCCTGTTTTGTTGAAAATAACAGTTATTTTGTTTGGGGGCAAAATGTATTCTCTACGGTCACATCTCAGCCAACACTCGTGTCGCCCTTCATTTGGAATTACAGTTTTTAAAAGCTCCTGGCATCACTGGTGATGCATCCCAAAATTAGCAGCTTCTTTCTTAAGAAGAGGTGGCTGACCTGCAATGGAAGCTAAGGAATACCTCTGAAATGCTCTTATAACATATTTAACATAATACAGGGGGTTTGCAATCAGGATTTATCACATTTGTTTGCTTGTTTTAATTTAATACAGCTTCATGGAGCTCATAATTTGATCAATGTGTGTGCCCTCTCTTTTACCAGGCTATTGAACTAAATCTCTCCCTCCCTCCCACTTTAATACGAAGGCAACACACACACCACATAAAGCTGCTATTACCTCTATATGGAAGTACAGTAATATTTCCACATGGGAGTACAGAACAGGTGTATATAACTAGAAGTCTGTGGTGGAGTGTGTACATGTTACTTTGATTAGACAAGCAGCCTGGGAAGAAAGTTGTAAACACCTCAAACCCCCATGATCACTTTCCTGATCAAGTCAGTAGCCCCAATAAACAAATAGTCCTACCTGCACAAACAAGCAGAAATCTCCTTTGATCCTAAGAAGTTTTCTAAATCCATTTGTGAATGTGAGAAGTGATACTAATAAGACCCTGAAAATATTGGTGTATAATTTAGGGGCAACACTGGTACAAGCCTTCATTTCCCTTTGTGAGCCTGAAATGTGAAGCACTTTTCTTCAATTAAATATATTAAATGTGCATATTCAAGCATGGTAATTTTCATGAGCATTCAAGTGACAGCATTATCCACAGGCAACAGCTGGGCTAGGGTGTTAATGCTTAGATAAGCTTGAGTCAAAGGCCTGCTTGCCTTCCTTCTTAGTCACTGGAGCCTGCACTACATTTGGCTACATCCTTTCATCTTTTTTGTTTTTAAGGAAGGCATTGGGAGTAGAAGGCAGCCAGGGGAAGGATTTCTTAACTCATCTTTCTCCTGAAACCTGTATGCTTAACATTACCCCTGTTCCTAGCTACTTTCCTACCCACAGGGGGGAAAGGCAGAAGGGAAGAAGCTTAAATAGATGTTCCAGTGGTGGTCCATTCTCAATTTTAGCATTGTGTTTTGTATTTTTATTCAAATATTAAAAGCTCTCTGATCCAACATCTTTTTTAAAGGTTAAAGATAAGGCATGGAAGATGGAGGAGTGCTTGGAGGCAGTGCTAGTTAATCCTGCTCCCCCTCACTTTTCCTGATTGAAATCCTCAACCTGTTGGGAAAATGCTGGGAGTTCTAAGATTTTTTCTGTCTAAACATCTATAGGACTGTGCCCCAAGAGCCTTAATAGGGGCAGGGATGAGGTGACACACAGAATACAAGTACCTTTTTAACATGCAGTATTTAACATTACCTGGTCATAATGGCCCTCAATATAGTTGTCAAGTCAACATTATTTACCTTCTCTAGAGCAGAGGTTCTCAGACTGTGTGGCCCATGGAACCAGGGATAGCCCTACCATTTGGCAGAAAGAAGCAGCCTCTCAAACATCAGATGCTGGGAAGCAAAGAGCAGCTGTGATGTGTCAAAGGGCAGAACTGCATACTGTGTGGCCAGCCCATGGCAACTGTGCTAACAGTTGGCCTGTGATGGAGGAAGAAAAGGTTACCTGATGGTCTGTTCAGCTTTTGTACATGGAAAGCTCAGAGTTTTGTCCTTCATTTCAGGTAGCAAACTGTCTTGGACTAGACCTAACTATACTTCCAAAATGCAGAAACAAGAGAAGTGCTGAACCCGACCTGAGGCTAAAACCAACAAATACTACTCCTAACAGCACAGAACCTTGCTCACAAAGGCAGGCACGTCCATCCCTTCGTAGTTATTAAAGTATGAGTTATATATGAAATTTGTAGGGAAAAATGTTTATAAAACGCTCTACCAAGACTTCCGGTAATTTTTGAGTGTTCCATGGGGAGGGCAAGCAGGGTTGAGAAGCAGAGAGATCGAAAAGTCTTCTTATCAATGTTGTGATTGAAAAGAGAATTTAATACATGAAGAGTGAATATTGTGTCCCCAAGAAACATATTCTGTTGGAAAATAGTGAAGAAGAAATAAAACAAGGCTTTCATATCCAGAATGCCCTTAAGATTTGCAGGGCATATTTTAGTTATTTCAGTTATTTGATGATTTAGAAGAAAATGCCAAATGACTCATTTACTGCTGTCATTACTTTTGTTGTGTGCACTTTTTAAGATGTTATACTGTAGTTAATATTGGGGGGGATCATGATTGCTAGCCCCCCCCCCCGAGGGTTTCCAAAAGCAAAGCATGGTAGAAATAATACAAATGAAATAAAGTAAATATGATAGACATGCTGTATATGACATCAAAAGAGATCTTGTGCTTTAAACTTACCTTCTTCTGTTTGATCAGATTCTGCCGAGAAATGGATCAGCAAGGGAACACTGCCTCTTTCCTATTTAGCTTTTTTCCTGAGCAAGGAACACAAGCCCAAACAGAGAGCCTTTGCCATCATGCTAAATAAAATGGCAGAAGTTCCTTTTTGCAGATAATACCAAGGTGCTAAAAGGTGGCAGTGGGCCAACTTTGTCAAGCCTCTACAGTCCACATTGTTCTTTTCACCTGCACTTGGTCTTTCAGTTATCATGTTGATTAATTATTGTACCATCATTGGAAAGGGGCAGCCTGCTGCCCCTGGGTAAATGGCTAATGGAAACTTAAGAAAATGTTGCATAGCAGGAAGGGGCACTTGGAAATAGGAACAGGATACATTTCCTTTAATATTATTGGCTAACAACACGGTAAAAAAAGAGTGCTGGCACTACAAAGGCACGGGAGTCTTACCAGCATCACTGAACTCACATACAGACTTGTGTTTCCCGGATCACAAGCGCAGCTGTGATGAAGATGATATCACAGTAGGTGTATTAGTTGCCTGTCATCTTGTATAACCCCTTGATTAGATTCATGAGATGTCTTATGTTGGGACTCAGGGACAATTCCTGCATTTGTTATTGAATCACTCAGCAGGAAGGACCAGGAGATCATGTCTCTATGTCAAGTAAAGTGAAATATGTTTTAGGAATTGTCCAAGGAATGCACTAAAAATCACCTAAAGTACACTAGTTTGGACTAATTCTGAAGCCAAGACTCCAATCAGTCTACAGGTCCATATGGAACAACCAGAAGCATAGCACCTGATGACCTCAGTGACCAGGCAAGTAGGTCAAACCCAGATCGATTACTGCAGGGTGGCTTGTCTGAGGGGAGCACACCACCACAATAACAATGTAGAGTATCTCTGGGTCAATGTCCAGGTCTGGTACCTGTTGCACTTTGGCAGGAGGTATCTCCTTGGAAATTCCCCAGGTAAAATTTCAGACATTTGTAAGTGCACAGGTGCACACGTGCAAAACACTGAAAAGAATTAAATGTGCAAAATTACTGCACATAGATCACAGAATCATAGAATAGTAGAGTTGGGCCAGAGGGCCCATCAGGTCCAACCCCCTCCTCCGTGCAGGACACCAAGTTAAACCATCCCTCTCTGTAGGACTGAAGCCTGCAGCACCTCACTTGTTACCTTTCCTCAGTATGAGAAGCTGCCATTGATGGACACTAATTTTGTAGCCAACTGTGGATCCGTTTGATAGATGTTCTATCTCGCCCACTTTTAGCTTGTTTGCTAATCAGGATATTGTGGGGCACTTTGTCAAAAGCTTTGCTGAAGCCAAGTTAAATTATGTCCACAACATTCCCACAGTCCATCAATGAGGTTACCCAATCAAAAAATGAATTCAGATTAGTCTGGAAGGAATTGTTCTTGAGAAATCCATGTTGTCTGCATTGTTTTCAAAACAATCACTGCATTGTTTTCAAGGCATTTGCAAACAGACTGCTTTATAATTTGCACCAGAATTTTCCCAGGGATTGATATCAGTCTGTAACTTTACATCTTAACTTTTCATTGGTGAAACATGAATAAACAACATGGATCTCACAAAAATGCTAGGAACATGGAGATATGGATAAAGTGAAGAATATATAACTCACGTTGTTCCAGAAATTATCAGTTTGAACAGGCTTTTGACATGTTCTCATGTTTAATCTCATCCTTTCCCCTCAGAATGAAATCACTATGTCCAGAGGGTTCAAAACAATGTCATAAAATCTTATGACATTTATGGTGACCAGGCCTCATTTAACAAACCAAAGGTGAGGTCCTTTTCATAGAAGTATCCAGTGATTTGTGAAACATCCTATTGAATCACCATGCTATGGCTTATCTACCACAACCTCTTCTACATATGAAACAATATATACTTTCCTGTGGCCTGCAGAGGAGTGTTTTTTTTTTTTTTAACTTCAGCTGACTTGCCAAACGGAAGCTGTAAAATATACAAGAAGGGGCATGGAAGATGGATAATTGCTAGTTGCAGCTGCAAATAGGCACTTGTTTAATGGCACACTAGATGCATGTAAATGTGGATATCCCTTTTTTTAGGAACCAGATGCTTTCTTATATATTATGGAAAGTGGAACAAGGGGAAAGGGCAGGGAAGGTTAGAAAACAAGGGAAAGAGGCAGAGATGGTATCAACTCTCATTATGCATTATGAAACACATTGCTGAACTTCAATGGTATGGAATATTTTGAGTGAACAGAAGGATGGTCCATGACATTGTACTATTATTTCGAAACCTAGACTAAACCATGGAGCTAAGTGATGAGCAGCCAGATTTCCTATGGGACAGTTAGCCTCCATTATGATCCATTAATTGATAGTCTGACGAATGCCTCCCAATCTGAAGTGCCATTGTCAAACAGTATCTTATAGGTAGCAGGAAGTGTTGATGTTCTAGTGAAGAATGAATTCCTTCAAAATGTCAATAAAGAGAAAATAGTCACAATAAATACAGGCCAAGATGGGTTCCTGCCTACTGCCCATGACCACTGCCTTCAGATTTTTGCAGTAGGGTCTATTCATACTGAGATTGTAGAAATCATACAAATGTTGACAAATCCCTTTGCAGTCAGAGCCCATGTAGGCAGGAATGTTGCCCCTCTGTATTCTGTGATCTTGAGGTGTGGGTTGCAACAATGTGTAAATCTCAGGCAAGTCATCTAAGGGTACAATATACTGGGAGTGTTACCTGTGCAAGCCCTGTTGAAATACATAGTTTGTGTAAGAGAATAGTCATGTTCTTGCAAAGGAAGCACTCCCTGTGAATTTTAGCCTTACTTTTTAAGAGTTTGACTCTTCTCTAAGTATTAAATGTGTTACACTAATGCTGCTCTTTCCAGAAATCATATATACATCCTCCCTTTGGGCTCTATGTACAATGAACAGGATCCTCAGCTTCACTCATTCAACTGAGGATGCAAAGACAAAACAACCCACTTGGATAAGCAAGTAGGGCCAAGGATGCTGGAGGAATAGCTCCATAGTAGCATCGCCACTATGTTCTCTGCTATTTGTAGTGCTGTTTTCTTCTTGACACTTATTTTGGGAATCCAGCCTGCAAGGCAAGACCAGCAGGGTGGGCAAGACCACAGGATTACATACTCAGGTACTGAAATGTTTCCAATTGCAGTATTTCTGTCATGATAAACACCTTCTTTCAAGATAAAAATGGATGCCTCATTATAGCTGGTTTTAGTCAGGTATTTCTTGATTGGTATTTCTTAAGTGGAGTATACAACGTAAAGGTAAACAAGCTGGAAGGAAATTATCTGTTGATAAACTATTAAGTAGACCAGTTTCCCAAGTTATATCTTTAAAAAAACTTCTGATTGGAAAAACCTACAGGCGTCAAGACTGAAATTATGAGAGGATCAAATTGCCTGCATTTTTTCAAAACGAGCAAAGCAAAGCATCTGTTCTACTTTTGCTATTATTCAGAGAAATTATACTACATAGAGACATCTTATGCATATTAAGTCTTCCAAGCAAAATAATGGGCCTAAACTCATTGACCTTATTCAGTCAAGCTTTCTAATTAAAGTTGATAGAAATGTTGCTGTGTGAGAGTCCAACATCCAGAACATCTTTTAAAGCAATTTGCCTTTATTTGGTCATAGAACTCTTAAAACTGTCACCTCAGGATTTCACTCTTTTTAAAGTGCTTTATATGCAGTTTGTATTATTTTGGTCTATTATGTAATGCAGACTTCAGCATAAAAAACTGATTGAACAACCCAGTCTGTTTATAAAATTCTGTCTACAAGGTCAGATCCTGCATACAATCCAAAGAGTTTCTAGTTCTAATTTGGGTAGTGCCTGACATGTCAGGAGCTTCAGGACTGGACTGGTATGTCAATGCAATTGCTCTGATTATGCAGCACTGTGGCTAAGAGCAAAATCTCACAGATTATATTATATACAAGGCCATTTGGTATTTCACATGGCTCTACTGCAGACACTGAGTGGTACACAGAAAAGCAAGGATTGGCAGCACTCCTTTGTTCTGAAAAACATATATCCTTAATCATGTTGGAAACAAATAGTATAACATAGAGATGAGAGGATACAAAACTGTTTGTGGCAATCCATACAGTACATCAGGAAATTTTTCACCATGCAAAGATACATGTGAACAGTTAATTGACAGGGCAACCTTGCAAGCTTACAACACCATGAATGCCTGAAATTTTGCTCAATAAGACAGGTTTGTCATTGATTTTGACATCCTTCAGACAGCCCAGGAACACATCCCGAACAGGAAGCCATGGTATTTCCAAATTAACTGTAAAGAGAAAGCGTAATGATGGGCTAAATACAGAACATATGAGCAATTTGGTGTAAGGATACAGAAAGCCAGTGTTTGGCTCTGAGATATATTCTTCAGCATTTCTATGTCAACAGAAGATTGACTGAAACATATTAGTCAGAGTCTCATTTAAAACAAACAGCTTACTTACCCTAACCGCTTATCTGATCTAGTTTGGATTAACTTTAGAAAGAATAAGAATACAGTGTTCTCTAGCTGAGTTTCTTCTGTTTTGTTCCTCTCTGTTGACACACCTCTTCTCTGTTACATGCACAATACCTTTCCTATTTTTCAGATGGATTTGATTGGCTCAAGCCAGTACTGGGACTTTATAGCCAACAGGACAACAGATAAGAAGCAGCATGGTGAACTGTGTGCTAAGGTTTTGAGTGGCTATCCCTTGTTCTATCCAGATCATGTGTACTACTAGATTGTCTTACTGATTTTGTTCACATGTTCTGTACTGAACATGTGAGGGGCTCTCCAAAAAGTACAGGCTAGTCCTGCCCATGAGTTGCCAATGCATTTGTTGGCCTATGTTCCCAGACTGGTTAACATCATCATCATCATCATCATCATCATCATCATCATCATCATCATTATTATAACATTTCTATGCCGCCCCTTGCCGAAACCTCGGGGCGGCTTACAACATGATAAAATACATTGAAATACAATAGTACATAATAAATTACCATTAAATACAAAAATGCAAAAAATACATTGACTTACAAATATAAAATTAAAATTATCAGTATAAAATAAAAATATAGGAGGAGAAAGAGAAGGAAGAAGAAGTTGCCCTGGCCAGATCATATGTTTTAACAATTGAAATGATGTTTAAATAAAAAGGTCTTTACCTGGCGCCGAAAAACCCGTAACGACGGTGCCAGACGGACCTCTTTGGGGAGTGAATTCCATAGGTTGGGCACCACCGCAGAGAAAGCCCTCCTCCGGGTACTTACTCTCCTAATTTCTTTCATGGAGGGTTCCCGGAGAAGGGACTCTCCCGCAGATCTCAAAGGGCGGTCGGGCATATACGGACGTAAGCGCTCGTTCAGGTAGCCAGGACCCAAGCCGTTTAGGGCTTTGTAGGTCATAATCA
The DNA here is from genome assembly GCF_004798865.1 of Varanus komodoensis. Lineage (NCBI taxonomy): Eukaryota > Metazoa > Chordata > Lepidosauria > Squamata > Varanidae > Varanus > Varanus komodoensis. Next base: position 25,295,678 of record NW_025335438.1, read on the forward strand.
ACACCTTGAATTGGGCCCGGGCTTCAATGGGAAGCCAGTGAAGCTGACGGAGGACTGGAGTCATGTGATCATAATGCCCCGTCCCCGTCAGCAACCTGGCAGCTCTATTTTGCACCAATTGAAGTGTTCGGACTGTCTTCAGGGGAAGCCCCACGTCTGAAGGAGGCCAGTGCTTGCTTGTATGTGTGTGTGAGTAGGAACTCTGGGTCCACATTTTACAAATGTCTTTTGGAAAAAAAATACCCATCCAAGCTCAATACTGGGCTGATCCAGAGCTGACTCTCATGTTTTGAAAGGCATAATCTTCATTTCTCTCCATGGCTCTTTGTAGGCCAACATTCTTGGCCCAGAATCTGCTTCCTGTACTGTGTGTGACACAATCTTAATGATTAGCTGAATGGCTTTGGCAGTAGAGATATTTGGTAGCCAAATGTTTTGAGGGTGGAGTATAATCCAAAGATGCCATAAAGGAAATCTGCCACAGCTCCACACAGCTGCACCCTTGCTTTTTCTTGCATTTTCCTGAGTGAGGACCAAGCTAGATGGGATGTTAATTGTGTACATGCAATTTTCATTCACTTAAAAGAAAAGTGAACTGAAGATGCAGAGACAAAAGTAGCAGGACTGCAGAGGATAGAGTAAGCATTTAACCTTTCCCTAGTCCTCTCATGGTGTCTACTAATATGGCCCAAGTTGCTGTTTGCATTAGGAACAAAATGTCAACTGCCACCAATGGAAGCTTCCCCTTGAAGCAAATTGTGGCATTTCTGGAGCCATATTCATCACAACAATGGTCAAAAGGGTATGACTAGACTTTGCATTCCTACCCCCTAAGGTCTTGCTACTTCTGCCTCCTTCACAGCATTTTCATTTTTAAACACTTACTCATTAACTGCATTCATGCAATTAACTGCAGATCTAATTTGGCCTTCAGACTGGAATGTTTAGGCATCTTCATAAAGCATGATACACTGTCCCAAATTGCGCGATCACCATGGGTTAAACAGGCCGCACCATTTGCCCTCTTAGCCCTAGCTTCCCATATCACGTGTGGCAAGCAGTGGGAAAGAACCTTCAAGTAACCCATGGCCTACAGCTGGGTTATTTGAGGGCCGTTTCCTCTCCAACAAGCTATGCCAACCAGATTTAGATTACATGATGAGCTGCATCTGGACAAGTAATTTGGTTAATGCCACCTGACACATGCACTGACTCTAACAAGCCACTGTAGCTTGTTTCAGCTACAATGATTGTAAGAACCAGGTCAGGAACTTTGAGTGCAGTTTTATCAGACAAAGGATTGTTGAATTTTTATAACTATTTCCAAAACAAAATAGCAACCATGAAAGATTTCATGAGTCTTCCTACCTGGAATTCTCCCAAAATAAAGTGGTTGTCCATGGCTGGTAGAAAGTATAGTTGGTGGTCCAGTGGTGTAATTATTCTTTACATCTATGTCTAGGTGAACAGTGTTCTGCTTCTGAGTTACTATGACAAGGAGATAAAATAATCAGTTTGTTCTCCAATCCATCACGTAGAATAGTTTCACTTGTAGTTGGATGCCCAACTTCTCAATGGACGTATATGTGAAAATGTTTTGTGGACAATGATGTTATGATTCTAAGCCACCCCTTCTATTACAGACCAATGCAATATTCATACACTATGCCTGGATGAACAGCCACACTACAGATAACACTGTAGATATGTACAATATTAGCCTGGTGTTTAACCTGCCCTTTGCTAGCCCTTTCCCCTCCACCCCACCCCAGGCTTCTGGACATATTTACCTTGTCAATACAAATAGTGAACCTTTGTGTGGGGAAAAGAAGCTGGTGGTAATACGTCTCAGGGAAATGGGCTACTAGTGGAAGAATTAAGCTCCTGCTGCTTGAAAATCCAGCCCACCAAAGGTGCCTTGTAACTTCAGCGTAACATGAAGTTTGGTCCATATATGGAGCGATTTGGTTCTACTTGCATTTTCTCTCAGGGCTGAGCTTTGCAATGCTAGTTTCAGTGTTATTTTAGTAATAAAAGCACTCCAGAAAACTGCTGACAAAGACAGCAAAGATAGCTTCACCAATCTCCAGTCGAAAATTATTTAGAGTGATTCTGTGGACTTTAGATACCATCTGGAGCCCCATTCAGACTCCCAGGACCAAGCTTGGAGACAGCATTGACCTTAAAGCTGAGAACTCTGCACTCTGATTCACCCACTGCAACCTCACAGCAGGCTGCCCCTCCAAGGTCAGGTAAAGCTTTGGTAAAGAGCATGTTCCAGGGATCAGAGAGGGGAGGACACTGGAGCCACCAGGGTATGAGGTATCTCACCCTTTCTGAAGCACCTCAGCCAGAGAGCTGAAAATGGTCATCAAGCTAAAAGGTAGAACAGGATATGTGGGGACATGGTGTTCACCTTCACCATGTCTCCCACTCTGCACTGGATGCTCATAAACCTCTGAGTTCAGGGACTTACAAACATCAAAGAGAGCAATCAATAGCTATTCATGTAGTTAATGATTTAAACAACCAATAAACAATTCTACTGAAGTTCCATAGAAGATTTGGGACTGCCTGGATTATTCCAAACAGATTTATGCACTGTAGTCATCATAATACGTTTATAATCAGAATTCATACAAACAGAACCAGAGACATACACAAGTCTTATAGGTACATATTACGTTATGCATTTAAAATGCATCCGAAATAGTCTTTTAAAAAATGCATAAGAAACACTTCTTGGGAGTGCCGTAATATCTGACTTTCTTTTTATCTTGTCTCTATACAACTGGTGAATAAGATTGCGCAGTACCTGCTATGAAGTGCCATTTCCCATCACACAGAGACCGCTGAGGTGTGACTGACGTTGAGAACTCTCCAGTGCCATTACTTCCAGAGGCAGTGAGCTGTGAAAACCAGAAATCTTTTAAATTACCAGTAACAAAAGAACAAAAGAAAAGAAAAAGACAGACACAAGAATATGGAACTATGAAAGATTTGCTGAACTTGATTAATTTGAGCAATACTTTTAGGGACAGTTGTCTTATTTGTGAAACTCAGACTGCTGTGCTGGTTCATCAAATCCCTAGAATTCCAAGAAAATACATTTTTATATATTACTGCTCTGTTAGGAAAGCTGTATCCACATGAATTTTCCAGGTGGCTGTTGCTGAATATTTATTTATTTATTTATTTATTAAAACATTTCTATGCCGCCCCTTGCCGAAGCCTTGGGGCGGCTCACAACACAAAATAAAATACAATAAAATACAAAAATAACAATATAAAATTCACAATATAAAATAAATAACAATATAAAAGAAACTGCTTTGACAAGCTGCAGGTAACATGCAGTGATATCTCTTACATTAGAATAAGCAAAGAATGGCTCTCAGAGACACCACCTGGGATTTAACTCCCTTCTGTGCGGCCAGTATCTGGGAACAAGGTAGATTGTACCATTCTCAATAATGTACCACACTGCACTCCATGCACCCAGAATGACAGCATTCAACAAGAACCAAAGAAAATCAGACTAACACTGTCCACATAGTGCCACCCTTCATCTGTGTCCCCCACAAGTGCTCTGCTTGTCATCCCAAGGGGAACATAACGTTGATAGCTATCTTTTTTAAAATGAAGATGCCCAGCTATGATAAGCTTCATTGGGTGCAAGTGTAGTTTGGATTTTATCCATGTCACCATCATCCTAGCACTTTGTCTAACATGCTGTTTGCTCTGAAAAGGGGTTCATGAGCCAGGGCCTCATGGCAACCAGGAGCGCAAGGATCCTGACAGGAGTATTCTAGCCTTCCAGCCCGTATTGTAACTAAAGTTTAATGAACCAGAATATCCCACCTCTCTCTGTTTCTATTTCCCTGTCAAGAATACTCTGCCAATGCAATGCTAAAGGGCTGTTATCCTAATCAAGTTGTCTTCTTTCTGCAAAAACTGCACACATAGTAAAACTTGCATTGTAGGCCTTTAATCCTTGTCAGTGAGCCGGTCTTTCCTTTTTGTCAGGGTACAAAGTCAATCCATCAGTGTGTGCATCTGTGAAAGCTTCCTCCATTTGCAAGGCTCACATCTGGGTACACATTTATATGTGTGAACTTGCATATATGTCTGAACAAGAATATTTGGTAGCAACTGATAACACTTCTCAGTAGCTCAGGGCTAGGATCCATCTCTGCCTTATTCCCTGTCCTAACCAAATGTTGGCAGTTGGCAGAGAATAAAAAGAAAATGCACACCTACCATTCCTTCTTTCATGTAAACAGTTAAATAGTTCCCTTGCTTGCTGCCAGTATGGATTAAAATGCCATTCAAGCTTCTTGGGCGAATGTTAAACATGATCTGATATTCCAAACTCATCGAAAAACTGTTGTCTAAGAGCAAAAATAGGGAACAGTTATGTTAAAGAGGCCACCAAGTGTTATTAACTAGTTTCATGCAATTTTAGCTGCCACAAGGGAATTCTGAGAAAGTCTTTACTAAAAGAGAAAAGTTCTACAAATGTAGAACTATTGGAACTATTGTGCTATTGCAACTACCCTATCCTTTAAGACTGAATATACCTGTGCATAGTGAAAAGGCTCCAAAGGAATGCAGTGCTTTTGCTCAGAATTAGTAACTCCTACTGTAGTACTTACCAAGGACAATATGCCCCCCTTCATTGAAGAAAGATACCCCATTCTCCAAAGTATTATCCAAGCAAGGCAGAACACCACTGTTCTGAAGGTAAGTCTGTACGAGCTCTCCTGCCATGTAAAAATTTCTCAGGCAACCCACAAAACTCTTTTTAGGGACATTCTGAAAATATAAATTCAACATACATTATAATACATTCAAGTGTATGTGAATTAGTAAAGTGACACTCCACGCATGTTTGTTAGTGCATCTTGTGTGTTTTAGACAAGTTGGTTGCAGCTGGTCAAAGCTGTGTGTGAAAATGTGCCTGGCAGATCTTATCCATCAAGTTAAAATGTGATGCAAACATTTAACAGGGAAAAAATGGATAAACCATTATAGACAGAATAACCTATTGAAAATTGGGATGTGCAGAGTAGCTTTATTCCTGGTGAAACAATGACAATGGTGGCAATATTCTGAGAGCCTCTTAGCTTCCAGTTTGATGCATCCACACAGGTATCAAAGGACTCAAGCTCTCAACTGGAATCTGCATTGCTATCTTTGCTTTCCAGTGGGAGTCAAGCAATAAAGTGACATGCCTGTCACACACCAGGTCTCACCTATTCATGTGTCACTGAAAGACAAAAGGCAATGATACCTTATGTTAGCTAAAACCTTTTCTTTTTTTACCTGGACATTTAATGGAGGTGCCCCTCCTAGGTAGACTGGTGATGCGATCGAGGCAGAATAAGTAGGTGGTATCTTTCCCTCTCGAGCCATCAAACCATCCACAACAAGACGCATTTTCTTTCCAGTTCTGCTGAATGCCACCTATCCAGGAGACAAACATAATTTTGAATAGACAGGAAGAGGAAGCAGTGCAAGTATGGTCTTGAACTAACAAACTACTTTTTTTCCATCTGAGTAAAAAGTGGACTTTGCTTTTTTAAGCTGCTTAACTCAACATTCTATATTTTTGGGAACACATAAATCACTGGTGCTGGAGATTTCATCAGAAATCATCCGGTCTTCCAAAACCATATTCCAAGTAGCAAGCTTATCGCATACAGAGAAGAAGCAGACTCCTGTGGCCATAGCATATTCTGCAGTTCTGAATACCTGTCCAATTGTGAAATACTCAGACCTATATATAGCTTTAGCAAAGTGATATTAGCATCTGGCTGGAGGCTTCGTGTGTTGCAGCACGGAGTCTACATCAGTTGCATAGCTGAGGGGCAATTCCTTGATCTGAAAAGTATCCTAATACGTTGGCTTCCTTAAGTTTCCCACATAATTTGTATTGTCTCATCTCTTCCTTTATAACTTGTCCATAGAAGAGACAACCGTAAGAGGAACCCTTTTGGAGCAGACCACTCTCTCCCTCAGTGACCAGCCAGATGTTTCCCTGAAACACAGGAGGGTATAAAGGAAAGAGTCAACCTTCTGTTTGAAGGGGAATTTAAAATGTTGACAGTCCAACTGGAAACTGAAACTGGCATTTTCTCATCAACAGTGGACATCATGTCCGGGGGGGAGGGGGCTGCCACCTCCGTTTGCAAGCAGCCATGTGGTTGAGTGGACTTGACGCAAGAGGTAGGGTTTTCGTCCCCCCTCAGCCCTGAAGCTCACTGGGTGATTTTGAACCAATCACTGATTCTCAGACCTATCTACTTCACAGGGTTTTTGTGAAGACAAAATGGAGGAGGGTTAGGTGGGCTGTCTTGGGTACCTTTCTGGAAAAAGGTGGGATATAAACATACACACAATGAATAAATTTACCTGGACACTATGTCCAACACCCAGGGCCTTTGTTTGAGTGCCAACTCTGAGGGAGGCTTAGAGAAGAGCAACAATAGGTAGGGCTTCTTCTGTGGCTGCCCCCCACCCCATCTATGGAATGATGCGTGTGCACGCATCTGTGTGTGTAGGTGGGCAGGATGAGATTAAGGGAGAACGTGTGTATTTGAAAAGGGTATGGCTGGCTCTGCATGGCACTCTGAATGGCAGCTCTGCACATTGCAATCTTTTGTTGCAGATTCCACACATTAATATTGTAACGAATGAGGTAATACAGTCACTGTACTGAATAGCTGAGCTACTGTGATGACACGGAATATTCACAAAATGTCTATATGATAAAGCAAGGTGTTCTTCTGAAACAATACAAATACCTGCAAAGTGACAAGTTGCCTTATGTTCTCCAGTAGGTAATCAGTGGTAGCATTCTTTAATCTAAAGTCTCATACTCACTGTATGCCACTGTCCATCATTATATTTGGCTTTACTCCTGATTGTTAACATTCTACCATCATCAGCAAGTAAAAGTACATAACGCCCTTTTGAAAGGTAAAGAGCTGTGTATCTCTTCTCTAGCTTGTTTCCCATGGAGAAGATTAATCCTTTAGCAGACAATGTACGAACATCAACAGCAAAGTGGGACCTTAGATATTAAAAAAATCAAGAAAATGAAACAATAAGTATATGTATGTATATGTATGCATGTATTTCAGTACAGCAGTATTCTGTGCATACAGTACTTTGTAACACTTATGTCTCTAGTATTCTCAAAAACCCTGTAATGAAGGAGATAAGTTGCTCTCAATGACACTCAATGAACTTCAAGACTATGCAGAGATTTGAACCTAGATAGCCATACTAAAGTCCAAGAGTTATCACCAGGTAAATAAACAAATTCCATGTCCTCTTTTTAATTATGATGATGATGACTGCTATTCCTACAATGTGATATAACATCTCTTCTTGGGAAACCCAATCTGAAAATAACTGTAAGGTGCCAAGGGGCTCAGGCAGCAGAACCAAGAGGCATCTTTCCCTCTGTACCACTTGGACAGCTTTCTGGTTGAGGGCATGCCTGAACTAAACTCTGTTATGCTGCACCATTCCCCATATGGTGGTGGCTGAGCTGGAACTGCAGTTCTTCAGTACATCTAGAACCACGTGACTTGAGGAACTAATAGGGGTGCACTGAACTGCAACTGCACGCGTGCACATGGGTACACACATGCACACCATGAAGTTAAACAGAACAATAGCACTACTGTTGCAAATGAAAGAAGCGGTTATTCTTGGCACACGTTCCAGGACCAGGATGGCACCAATTCTTTGGCAGAGGATGGTGAGGCCTGGGAAATGAGGTCTAGAGACAGAGCTGTAGGAAGGGAAAGGACCTATCTCAAGGCTGCCATTCATTCCCATGTTCCAGCAGACCCTTCGATCAGACAGGGTTTGGAAGTGCCAGTAAGGGACATGGAAGAGGAGTCTGGTCCAATCTCCGACCCCATGACATGGCACCAGGAGAGAAGGGATAGCCACCTAGAGGGCCTGCATACATCTGGGAGGCTTACCCATCTCAACAAGGACACAGCCAGAATGGTGGGGCCCAGGGTTACTGAAAAGGAGAATCCTCAGAAATAGTCTCTAGTTTGGGCTCAGTGAACTGCTCTGTGCATGTTCAGGGTGTCTTTCCTTGTTGGCTAATAGCTTGCTGGTTGTACATTGAAAATAAAGTGTTTTTGCCAAAGAACTGTCTATTATTTGGGAGAGAAAACCCAGCTCCCGACAACCACATTCTCTTGGGCTTGTCTTTGCCCAGATCTCTGCTTCTGATTTTTGGTCCTCATCTACTCAACAATGTACCTGTTCACTAGACATCTGATTATGTCTCTGCTTCAGCCCCTCATTTTCCTAATCTACTGTCTAACCTCTAGTCTGCTCATGTCCATATCTTTTGTTTTAGGCTTGTTGGACCCTCACCAACCTTGCTGAACTCAAACATGAGCCACATTCTGCCACAAAGGCCTGTGAAGTTCTAGGTTCTTCAAAGGAAAAGAGTTTAGAACAATTAATCTTAATTACCTGTCTCCTGATGCTGCTGGGGAAGTGGCAAACAATAAATGAGTGTCAGGAGTGTTGCCAAAGTGATATGCTCCAGTGACAAAATTTAACTTAGTGTGTAAAGGACACTCCTTGTTGTTTTGCTGCAGACCTGCATTTGTCAAATAGGCAATTTGTTTTTTCTTCTGGAAGCACAAGAGAAAATTAAAATGTTAAGTACCAAAGCCCATTGCAAGACAGGGGTTTTTGTTTTGTTGATAAGAAGCAAGGGCTAGGCATTTCACTGAAATGGCTCATTAAGCACTTCTTTCTTGTCCTGTCTGAAAATTCACATCTTGTTTTTCTCTCTTCTAGTTCCTGTAATAGATCTGAAGGTATTTTTAGGCCTATGGTTCCATTCAGAACTGGAGATCTTCAACTGTTGATACTATTTTCCACTCAGCTTTCAATGTAGTTTTGCAATTATATTATCCAATCAAACTAAATCCTCACTCTGAAGATAGTGTTGTAAAATTCACTTGATCTGTTTGTGGAGCTGAGAAAGGGAGAAAGGCAATGAGGTCTGAGCCCGGCTGCTGTTGCTGTCTTGGCAAGTGCTGGCATTTCCCACCATTACTGCACAGTAACAGATATGAACAAACAGCATCTGAATATGGGGGAAATCAGCTTAACTTGACGATGCCTGTCGTCACAGTGAAGCACTAAAAGGTATTCAAGAAACTGAATCCAGTAATAGTACAGGTGTGCAAACAAAGTGGCTGACAGCACAAGCACACAGACATATTGCCCATCATAAAAAGAAAAAGGGCATTTCCCAGAAGACTTGACAAAGATCAGTGATATGAAATACTTCACATAGAGGAACAGAACAGACAAGACCCACTTTCGGCCTAATATTAGATCACATTCATTAAAGGTTCTGACATCTTTTATAATAACTCTCTTCTTTTCGTGGTAATGAATGATAAGCTTTCCAACATGAAGCTGTAAATTGGCTCCATGTACTTTAGATTTTGTCACAGAACTAAGATCCAAGTGTGACACAAGGAGTGCTTTCTGGTACATGACCTCTAGATGGCACTCCAGGATAGCAGAATACTGCCAATATTCAAGAAGAACTTCTGCTTTCTTTTGCTTTTACAATTAAATACTACATTTTTCACACTGTAAAATGCCGCTGAAAATGCTGGCTAAGCACAAAAGCAAAACTGGATGATTGTAAAATATCATGAGCAGGGAATCACAAGTGCACAATAAATGCTTCATGTAGAAAAGCTCAATATTTAAATATAATTATTGCAAAGTATGAATGTATCCTGGACAACCACATGTGGGGATTACATGGACAGAGCCAGCTTGAGCCAGGGGTCAGGCTAGATGGCTGGGAGGCCACTTCTGACTCGATTTTTCCTATGTTTTCTATATTTCTGTTTCTACTATTCCAAGATTATTAGCAAATAGCTTACATGGCTATGTAGATGGTGAATGAACTACTGACAAAACTTTCCATTCCTTCTTGACAGATGTGCACATCTGCATGCACATACACAGCATATATAACATATATTTCCCTTTGTTCCCTAGTCTGTCACAATGTCATAATCTAGAAGGATTTTCAAGTGTTTGTCACTTCCGGAAGGTCTAAATGTTGGTCTTTGTGGAAATGTGGTGGTGGTGGTGGTGGAACCTGATGCCGGGACACTTGACAGTCTTTAAAACCAAGGAGAGGAACTTCTAAGGGTTCAGGAACAAGGCACCATCATTCAGCACTGTTCCTATATTCCTGGTACTTGGTTCTAGTTTCTAACTCATTTCAACTCAAACCCAGGTTTCCCAGAATTCCCACTAAATCAGTGTCCTTACTTATAATCTTATGGCTTTGCTATCACCACTCTCTCTATCCTTTCCCAGGATCAAAAACACAGAAAACATCCCTTCCAATGTGATTCAGCCTCACCTAGGTTGGAACTATCACTATGGAGTTTCCATGTAGCCTTCCATGACCAAGTATAACACAGAAACTTGTAACATAAAGACCAAGCTCCCAGAAGAGTTTCTAAATGAGCATGATCACTTTCAAGGATCCCAAGGAGAATCACTTGCCACAGAGATCCTATTTGTTGGAGGCAGCTTCACAGTGATCACATCATATGTTCTAAGCCCTCAGTCCCTCAATATTTTATTATTATAGTGTTATTTATTTAGTTATACTATTATACCTGGAATGGCTCAGAAACAATAATCAGAAGAAGAGATATTCCCTTATACTCTGCTTATACTCTAAAAGGATCTAAAACATTACAAGAGACAAAAAACAGGAAGGGAAGAGGGGAAAAAGAAGTCTTCCAACAGGGCTGGGGGAACGGCCCAGCTTTCCTCTCAACTCCCGTCTCAGCACAGCCAGTTGGAATAGCTGCTGGTGGTGACAGAGGAGGAGGAAAGAAATGCAATTTTTAATTGCATTTGCTTCTGGTTTATTCCAAGTGAAGCTTCTTGAACACCTCAGGAATTGCCTGGGAGTCACATGTTAACAGAGACGGTAAGCACTTGCATTAGATTGCCTCATAAACCAATGCAATTCTTTTCAAATCTCTGAATAAGCCCACATTTCCAACATTTTTCCTTCGGGAAGGGGTCTGCAACTGTCCTAGCAAAGAAACAGAAAAATGTCTCCTTTGCATGCTAAGAGGTTGCTTTGAAGGATGGCCCCCCCAGGAAAATGAAGGAGTGGGAGACAGATGCCCATAGCCTGTAGAGGACTCTTAAGCTCTCCTCTGCCACACATAGAATCATAGAACCATAGAATAGTAGAGTTGGAAGGGGCCATGAAGGCCATCAGGCCCAACCCCCTGCTGTTGCAGGACATCAAGTTACACCATCCCACTCAGATGCCTTTACTTTTCTCAGGATTGGGTCTTCAATGGAGGAATAAGCCCAGAAAGTGTTTTCTAGCTTGGATTAATCAGAGCCAGGGTAGGCTTCAGGGGTTTCTTTGGAGATGAGTATTGGTGAATCCACAAAATTTGTTTCTGGGTCTGAGTCTGACAAAATTCCCCAATGCCTTTGAGCCATGAGCAATAGCTAGGTTGCACCTGGGCTAGTCCTCCACAATATTCAATGCACCTCTTCAATGCAATCAATGCAATCACTTTCATCCACCCATATAAAATAGTCTCAGGACCTAATAATTTTACCTCTAGAATAAAAGAGACACATCATGAGCAATACAATTTTGTAATAAATTAAAAATGTTGTCACAGTGTTATTAAACAGACTATTGTTCCTCTGCATTGCTATATTGCGTTCTGAAATGAACTGACACTAGGCTGTTGTTGCAATGATGCTTGGGTATGTATTGCTTTTCTTGTGTATTAACTTCTTTGAGTACCTCTATGAAAAAGCCAGTGTACAATTGACAGAATTAAGTTAATATAGATGGATTTCTCTAATTCAGGGGTAAGCAACTTGTCAGGTTCTGGGGCTTAATTTCTCTTCCCCTAGAACCCACTGGGGGGTGGGGGGCACACACAGGTTATCATTGTGTTGAACTTGTGCAGTGTAGTGTCAAAAACACAGGCAGTTTACCACTGGATGTTGGCAGTGCAGTGGCAGCAAAAAGGGCTAGCTTAGCTTTAGACTAAAAGGCAAAGTGGGCATATGGATTGTTTTAAAGCAAAACTCTTTTTTACCAGCACGCCACCAAAATTCAGCACTAACCACTAATATTTTTCCTGCCACTTCAGCAAAACCCAGGGCAGCTGGACAGCAGGGGATGCACTAGAGGCCTGGAGAGGCTCCTGCAGCCCAGAGGTTCCCACCCCGCACCCCCTGTGGCCAACTACTCTAATTAGGTAACATCAGATATTAGGCATTTTGGTTGTATAGATTTCAGATTATTATTTTTTCTTTACAGAACCCTGAGCACCCAACCTTCAAAATCTTCAGATGATGCCGGTCTGTTAATTCTGTCAGCAGCATCAGCTGTGGTTGTTTCCTTATCATACAGAATCCTAAGGACACATCAGTCTTCTTAGTATTATCAATTAGATTTTGAACTTGAGGAAACTCTCTTGAGCTAGAACAAGGATAAAAGAAAGTTCCGTTATTGCACATCGTCTTTTCGGTTTCAGATTAGCTAAGGAAATGAACCACCTAAAATTAAGCGCGAGTGCTTGGGCAATGCAGATGTTTTGTCAATGACTGCGTATTCAGCTGAGATTAGCCAACTTACTGTTTTAAAAATGTTATTGCCTATACTATGGGTGTCTTTCCTGGGCACAGCTGCCTCCAGAACAGCTCTCCCAAGGATGAATTTGCATAGGCATGTGGTCCAAAAAAAAATGCCACCTACAAATGTGCCAGCTGGTATACAGAATAAAAGCCAGCCAGAGAGGCAAAGCAATTCAAGGGAAAACTTGGCTGAATGTTGGTTTATTTTAACAGTCTTCTAAACAGAAAATGTTTCTAAATGGTTTGCAACTTCTCAGCTGTTCTTCTGTGTGAGACTTATTCTTTCTCTTGCAACCACTTGTCTTTGCCAAGGCAGTAACCCTGAATCTGATTGCAATAATTTTCTCACTCTTTGTGTTAGGGAACAGCAGATACATTTGAAAAGTTACCCAAGCTTAAGACTACAGCAGGTAAAAGATTGCAGCCCAATCTGAGAGAAAATAGCAGGTGGACTCACAAACACCAAAGTGGTAATGAGGGTATAAAAGTATCATACTGCTATATACAAATGTTTTGTAGGGCTCTGATAGGCTGATGCTGCACATGGAATCTCTGAGAGTCACACTGTGCACATATTTAATTTGCACTTATCCCCTGATGATCAACAGGGCAGGCTAGGTAAATAGCAATGATAAACACAGGCAGTACAATGGATTCCCAGGAGAGATGGCCCAAATGCAGCCAAACATAGAACTGACTTTTTTCAGGGATGGCATGCTGCCCCTCTACTTCCACTTTTAGGCCTGCAAATAATAATTTCCCAGCAGGCCTCAAGAGACAAAATCCATGCTATTATAATTTGGGTTTGCACCTTATAACATGTGAGAACCAACATGTGAGAACCAGAAACAGGCTTCATGAGATTCTGTGACCTACCCAAGTAAATACATCAATGTTATTTAAATTTAAATTTTGCCATATATTTACCTTTGTATAAAGACATTGGAAATACAACCTTCAAAGTTATTCCCACCCAATTCTATTGATGGAGTCGATGTTTTTCTTCCAAGGATCGCAACTACTGTTGACTGAAGCACATCATCGACCAGTAACTTAACCCTGGAGCAAGAAATATTTTTTATTTTTTGTATTTTTGTATTTATTGGTAATTTATTATGTTCTATTGTATTTCGATGTATTCTATTGTGTTGTAAGCCGCCCCGAGGCTTCGGCAAGGGGCGGCATAGAAATGTTATAATAATAATAATAATAATAATAATAATAATAATAATAATAATAATATGCAATCAGGGGGGAAATCAACAGAGCAACTTATTCAGCCATCTAAAGTTTGACTTACTTAAAACATTTTGTACTATTTTTTAACAACTGTCTTCAAAGCAATTTATTTAATTTTTTTATTAAATTTTATTAAATTTAAAGCAATTTATTACCCTCATGTAAAGATAAAGCAACAAAAATGAAATAAAAAACAGTAAATAAAGCCAGTATCAGATCAAACACAGATTTTCAAAATTTGGCCTCAATTAATAGAAGCCCTGCTCTCAAAATTCTGGTAGAAGAAACATGTTTTTGTCTGCCTCCAAAAGGAAGCGAGCATTGAAATCAAATGAGCCCCCAAAGGAACTATTCTAGAACACCGAGGCAAGTGGTGACAAGGCACGGGCAGCCTCTGAAGTGGGGAGTGTCACAATATCGCCCTGGGCCCCACTGGTGGCTCAGCCCTCCCACATTTGCTACCAAAATTCAGGGGCGTGTCAACAGCCTCCCACTATTTTGCTTTAGAACAAGGTAGGCAGGGAGTTCCATGCCTACATGTCTCATTTAAAAAGAAATCACTGCTTTTTTTGCCACTGAGCCACTGAATTTCAGCAGCAAATTTCCAGTGGGGGTGATTGTGAGTTCCAAAAAAGGCTGGGAATGGACATATATATTGTCCTTTTGTTCTGAACATGTGGGTCTGGTCCAGCCATGGCACCCTACTATATGTATGCATGTATTTATTTAATCACTGTCTTTAAATAAATACAGATAATACTTTACTTTATTTGAAACCTAACGTCAGGTTTGAGGATACTTAGGATGGCACAGCACCACAAACCCAGAGATGACAAACACAGTGGTGTTTGAATACAGTGGTGAAATGTGGATGCAGAATATTAATAAACAAGCAAATTAAAGCTTACTCTCTCCTTTCTCTGTGACCTATTTGATTTCTGAACAGACCAGGGTTGCTTCATGGGCCTCCAGAGATGCCTGAGCAAGTGACACATCAATTCCTTCCTCTGAAGCTTAGAACAAGAGTCAGTGCCTCTTGCCATGAATTTTATATGGTTCCTCTCTCCCTCTACTGCAAAACCTGCCAAGGTGCACCCAGGCTCCCTCCTGCTTCCTGGGAATGAAGGCATTTCACTAAGGTAAACTGCTTTGTCCTCACTGCAAAAGCTTGCATTGTCTACAGAATGGCTGGGGAAGGCAGCTTCAAGTCTACCATCTCTATTATTATTATTATTATTATTATTATTATTATTATTATTATATTTTTATACTGCCCATAGCCAAAGCTCTCTAGGCAGTTGACAGCAATAATCATAGAATCATGCACGCAAGTCACCCATCCCACTTCTGCCCAGGCCTGACCCTGCTTAGCTTCCAAGATTAGGCAGGATCAGGCACTTCAGGCTAGTACTCTTCCTTACAAGCTGAAGGCCATGAAGCCTTGGCATGCTTCCAAGAAACTATTTTGGCTTTTGGACAGGTGGGAATGTCACTCACTGCTTGTTGGACTTCAATAATTTCCTTGCCTTTTCACTGGCAGACCTAGAAAAATACACCACCCCTAACCTAATAGATGCTATTCTGGAATTTACACAAGATGGCACCCTAACCAGGTAAATTATTATTCCAACAGCAGCTTTTTCTTTTCAGAGTATAACAGGAAACAACACTTGAACAATATAATCAACTGTATAGCAGTACTAAGTTAGTGGTGTTCTTTTTCCACACTGGTCTGTGATTAATCAGAGTAGACTCAGACTGCATAATTTATGGAGTAATTAGTGTTCAGATTGGGCCTCCTATGCACTTGGTTTTGAATTACAGCACAAACCTAGACACATGTAAAGAAATGCTTGGGGAAATGGCACGTGTTTGAGGTGCTTTGCGTGCCAAGACTTCCACGTTCACCTCGTGAACTTGCACCACTTACGTACAAACCAGTATTTTTCTGTAGATCGCAAAAGGCCTATGGAAGCAGCGTGCTTGTTCCATGTGTCTGAATGCCTGGTTCAAAACATCATTATTTTAGAAATCAGCCATTACATTGGACAAGTTACTGCTAATAGGGAAAACTCCAGATCCAATCATTATCTCAGTGCTTTCTAGAGGCATGAAGAATTCAGGCAGTCATTTGGTTGTCACAGAACAGGGTTATCCCATGCCATGCCAGTTTGTCTCTCACTGGCTGGCATTGACAGGGTAAGAAGGCAGCTATGATAGCAAACGCATGACTGAAAGTCAAACCAAGCGGGACTGTCACTTGGCATGTGTATCACCAGAATGGAATCACTGAAGTTTCCCCCAACCACCTGTACCCAAGGCAAAACAAATTAATAGTGGACATAATCTTCATTGCTTCACAGTTCATCCTATTTTCCTATTAGCTGCATTGATGTTAACCTGTTATGAATCCTGGCTTTCTAGCAAATACCAAGGGATCTGAGGAAACTATTTCTGAGCACAATGACTCAATGAAGATGTAGAGGAGGAAGGTTAAAAATGCCCATGCATTCAGCATGTACAAAGAAAGCCAAGGTATCAATTCGTACAGGCTGGTTATGATAGAGCAATCTGGTTAGATATAGTTTCAGTCTGTTTGGAGCTCTCTATGTGGGCAGGCCTGACTTTATTCTCTTCTCTAAGAAGGAAAACTCAACTCATCATGGCAAATGGCAATGAAATCTCACAAAGAAGTGTGGAAGACCTTTGCACTCTTAGCTGCAGTGTTCTTGATGGCAGTGGATATATGAGCTGTTTCCAGAAAAGGCCAATCAAGCAGAAAGAAAAGCACACACTGACCTGGTTAACTAGGAGTGGATCACTTGTGACCTATAACACTCATCATCCCAAGCGGTGCTGGCTGAGACTATTGGGAACTGTAGAGCAAAACATCTGGACAGCCATACATTACCAGTCTTTTAGTAAATCATGATCAAGTCAATGTTACGTGCTTGAGATGGAATGACCATGAGCAAGGGCTTCCCCACCTCTTCGCATCCCATACAGCTGGAAGGATGACTTATTCAGAACTATTTTCACTTCTACAGACTCTTGGTTTAGCATACAGTTAAACCAGAGAGTGTGGCTTAAAATAAATCTTGGTTAGTTGAACAAGTCAGGTACATAACCCTCATTTGAAGCTTCCTTGTTTAGAAGCAGAAGCTTACTGTAAACCACCATCACGGGTTGCTACTTAAAGCTGGGGTTCTGAAATCAAATGCTGCTTAGCTCATCTTCCTAGCAGCATGTGATGGCTAGAGGAGAGGCAAGTGCTTGAGCATGAGGCTTTGCTCAGGCTTATTGGAACTCATGCATAGAGTGCTGTACCATAGATTAGAATTATGTGGAAATCAGGCCACTGAGGACAAAATTATCCTTTAAAAATAAGGAAAGAACACATGTTTAGGTACAATGTAGATTATTTTCATTAAGACTGCAACATGAATTTGGGGAGGGGGAGGCAAAGAGAATGTGGTCTCAAGGAATGTTTCCAAGGAATGGGGACAGGATCCCTTCCTACCCCTGTGATCCAAAGGAAAATTGCAGCAGGTATCCACAGGAAAAATGCTTACACTACATACTGTGCAAGTACAGTAATGTCTAGTCTGACACTCAGTATTCAAATCTGGTTCTATGTTCTTGCATTAACAATACTATGATATTTCAGTATGGAACTATGCACAGCATTGTGCGGAGAATGTGCAAATAAATAAGGTTCAGTTGGTTCTGAGAAATACCTCCACTAGTGTCACTAATCCTAATGCAGTTTAAATTATCTAGATCTTTATAACCAAACATCAAGTCAGCCTATAGAACTGCACAGTCTCACTCTGCATCCACTCTGTCCCATAATCAAAGTATTGGACTTACTTGTCTCCTTCTTTTATCACATTTATGTAATGCATTAAACCATCTTCATATCTCTTGTTAGACTGCCCTTCTTCATCAGCTAACTTTACTACTACAGAACCATTTCTCAGGAGAATAGTAAACATATCAGGCTAGAAAAACACAAACAGATTACCCACAAAAATGTCATTTTCAGGTTATAAAGATTTAAGTGTTGGCAACAAATCAATCTGATTATATACACAGAAGAAACAAAGAAAAAACATACGTCTCCTACCCGTAAGTTGTAACTGAATAATGTTCCATCAAGTGCCAATGTGTGAAAGCCAAATCCAACTTGGAAATCATTGGGAAATGGGAAGCCAGGTTCATTCAAATCAAGTACTCCATTCTTGGAAAAATGTGCAGTTCTCACAAGCTAAAAATATAAAGGGATAATGGAAACCTTTTTTATTTTCCAAACTCTAAGTTTCACTCCTGTCCTCCCACACTTCTGCAATGATATCTAAAGGGAGCTTAATGCATTTCACATGTGGTGGGGCTCTGGGGCTCATATATCTCATTGCAGGAAAGATCTACAAGTCCTCAATATGCCAAGTTTTGTTTTAAAGCTGTCATTTGTGCATGAAAAGTCATAACAAAGCAACCTTGAACACTAATAGGAAGTATTAGTAGGCAAGATTAATAGGCAGTATCCAAAGAAGCTGTTATATGCAGATTACCTTCCAATCCTCAGGGCATTTTCTACCAACACCAAGAGTCTCAGAGAAGGAAGAAAGAGGTCCAGAGGGAGTTTTCACACTCGTCATGCACCCACGAAATGGAGGTGTGGATATATTAAAACTATTTCAGAAATAAAACAAAAACAACAAACTGTTTTTAAAGTTGCTATTATTTATTCCTATGGCTTTTTTCGGGGGGGGGGGGGGGAATTCTGATTTGATCATGATCTATCTTACTTATCTTTATGGCAATTCAAAAATGAGATGGTGGCTTGTTCTAGATCTGTGTTCCCTAACCTGGCTCACTTTAGATGCATTAGATAAGGATTGGGGCCTTAGACTCTTGTTCCCACACCTGATGCTCTAATCATTGTTTCTCACTTTGCATGTTATTTCAGTAGTACATTCCCCTCCCCACCAGAATTAAGAGCAGGTCCCTTTATATTTCGGGGGTGGATGAGTGGGTTTTCTTTCTCTGCCTTTCTATATATTTCATTACACAACCACAAGGCAGCATCAAGGTGTATTATAGTGGGTGTGAATAGGTGAGCTTCCCATGGTTTCTTATCATGAAATTAGGAAATAATCACTGGTTTTCTTCACTTAAAAAGTGGCAAAAATGGCTGAAAAACACAGGAATGGCCCTGGAAGATGACCGCCTAGTATAAAGCTGCCACAAACTACTATGAATCGGGGAGCATGAGTGCACAATGAGTGCCTTATGTAGAAATGCCTCTTGTGTTTGTGAACTGGAACCCTAAACTAAGGGCTGCTTTGACATGTTCTAGATTAAGAGTGTAAATGTATGCCAGGTGGACATTCCGGGCATAATCATGCTCCCTTCCCACACTGTAAAACTTGGAAATCCCTATACTCAAAGGATCTGGAAGCAGTTGGGGCATGGAAGGACAATGGGGTCAACAAGCTGGCCAATTCTTCTTTCCTTGCATGCTGTCCAGTGAAGGGGCAGACAATCTATGGGAAAGGGCCAAAACATTCTGAATGCTTTGGCTTAGAAAAAAGGTGACCAAGGAAAGGCATAATAAAATAGAGGATTATAAACTATGTTATAAAGCCTGGTATAAAGAAAGTGATTAGAGGTATGCTTTTTCTCCTTTTCTCCTCATAACTGTTGAATTTAAGGCCATCCCATGAAACTTATTGGCCGGACTGCTCAGGGAAAGGGCTTTTCACACAGTAACTTGGTTTGGACAACATGCTATAGCCCATTGTGGCTTCTTTAAAGTCTTGATGAGCTGCAGTGTCTGTGCTACCTTCCTGAATATTCAACCCCCAACCACAGGTTGTTGTTTCATGTTGACCTGACCAGTGGGGGATTATGTAAGGCTTATACAATTCTAATCCCAGAACCCACAGCCAGTTCTCCAGGTAGGTGAGAACAGCTGTTTTAACCATCCTATAACCCACAGAGCTAGCCACAGATTCGTACAACATGACAACACATGCCTTAATTTTCAGGAGGGTGCCTCTGGGCACCACAGCTTGTGCAAACAGCACTCAGTTCATCCTTACAAGCTCACTGATACAAAACATGCCAATGAGCACCAGTTTATACGGCTTTAAAAGGAGGGTAAACAAATTCATGGAGGATAAAGTTTTTCAAGAATTGCAAGTTTATCAGTAGTTGCAAACTATTATGCTACCTTCAAGATCATAGGCAATATGCCCCTGAATTAAAAGCTGTGTGAGCTTGCTAGAGAGATCTTCTTAGCCACTGTGGGACACACAGGAATTCCCCTTAATTTCACCAATACACAGCAACAGAGTGGAGTGGGAAGGCTGGACCTGTCTAGTGCCACTTCCCCACCCTTTTCCCCCTTGCAGATGCTCCATTTTCCAGTCTCTGCTATATTTTACAAGGCAGTAAGTACCCCAGATGCTTCTAAGCATGTACCTTTTTCTTGCTACTGTCATGTGTTGTGTTGATGCAGGGGGCAGTGGATCTTGTCTTGCTGTGCTACGGCCTAGAGTGCTGCCCTACTCTTAGACACGGCAGGAGCCATTGAGAGGAGACCTTACTGTGTCCTCAACAAATACTCATCATCTTTAGCAAGATGCCACCCTACACTTCAGCTCAAGTCTAGGAAAGGACTGTTTAGTCACCCCTCAGTTTATGTGTTTATTTACACCAGGCCTGCATGTGATCCACCAAGTCAATTGCAGCCTATTACCCAAACCAGCCACTTTGAGATGATGACAACACCCATATCAGCCACTGCAGTTCTCTGGTAGACCACCACACATGGATGATCTTTGCATTTAGCATGTGGTTACACAGGTTGGGAGGACCTGATCAGCATCCATCAAGCTCAGTACCACTTCCTGTCCTCAGGAATGTTGTCACTCACCGTTCTCTTATGGAGGTTGGAATTCCACCCAAGTAATATGAATTGAAGAGAAATGTCTTCATAAATATAGTGCCAATCTTGCTTAAATAAACCTTGTCTGAAGTAATTAATAACTTAATCTGAAATTAATAAAACAAACAGTGTAAAGTAATGAACATTTGAGCCCCACCCTTACGTCAAATATAAGCTGATGGGATCTGAGCTTGCATGGACTGACTGTGGGTGACATCTTGATGAAATTGTTGACTCAATGTGTGGCTTCTCTGAAAAAGGCAAGCTTCACATTAGGCCTAATTAGCAAAGGAACTGAAAACAGGACTGCCTGTTTTCATGAGCAGAGCTGGCTGAAACCAGGGGGTCAGACTAGATGGCCCAGGAAACCCCTTCCGACTCGCTCAGTTTCTATGTTTCTATGTTATATACTGTCCTTGTAAAAATCTATGGTACAAGTCTCACGTTGTACACTTCTGGACACCACACCTAAACAAAGAGCTGAAAAAAGAGTCATTTAAAAAGAATATTGTAGAGCTGGAAAACAAGAGCAATTAATATGACTCATGGACTCAAACAAGTCGTCCATGAGGAAAGGTTACAACAGAATTGTTTAGCTGAGGAAAGAGGCAAGTAAGGGGAGACATGTTAGATGTGCACAGAATTATGCATGTTGCAGAGAGTGGATAAGGAGATGTTTTTCTTCCATAACACTAGAATTCAGAATCTTCCCATGAAGCTGACTCAGGAGAGATTCAGAAAAGGTACAAGGAAGTACTTCTTCACATAGTGTATACTTAAACTATGAAATTCACTTTCACGAGATATAGTGATGGATTCCAATTTGGATGGGTCTAAAATTCATGGAGGAGAAGGCTCTCATTGGCTTCTAAACCTGATGGTTGCACGCAACTTCTGGTATCAGAAGCAGTTCTGGGGAACTTGGGCCTTTGCACTCATGCCCTATTTGTGGGATCCTGTGGGCAGGTCACAATGACTGGCCACTGTGTGAACAGAATGTTGGACTAGATAAAACTGTGGTCCAATCCAGCATGTTATATTCAAATTTTAAACTTGCCTAAGAGAAAGGTAAGTAAATTTAGCGCAGTGCATAGTAAAACAAACCAGCCAACATATAGCATTATTGGGACCAGTTAAGACACTTGGTTTTTCCAATCACTCAGGCTAATCTGCAGGGAATCTCCCTTTAAAGCAATACCAACTTCAGATAAGAGATCCCTCCCCTTTCTATATTAATTTGAAAAAGCCAAAAATATTCAGCCAGTGCAAAACTGGTTTACAGTATTTATTTTTCCTGAATTTAAATCAAGAGGCTCCACCTTTTCATTATCTTCATAATGGCTTTCACATTCATCTTATGCCTTTATAAACAAATGTTGAATTTATTTATTGAAACCTTAGGTTTTCAAAGTATTCAGCAATTATTTCAAAGAATGAAGCATCAGTATTTGGTGATCATGGAGAATACAAAGCCATAAATAATAACAAAACTGTAATCATAATTATGCTTAGCCACAAACAGGTGAGAGATAAGCACAGCAAGATAAAATCTCAGAAGGCCTTGTGAAAGAATGACACATATATGGAAGGCTTTGCACGTGATAAATACATTTAGGATCTAGAGTTTCTTCCTCAGTATGCAACCTGCATACACTTATCTTCTCTCAGGAGGAAACATTCCATTTGTACACCTAAAAAACCTGACACAGCACTGATGCATGACAATCCAGAAATGATTTAAAGAGCATTCCCTTCATCCAGCAGCAAATATGAAACCCCAGAACACCTGAACTTTGGTATTGTGCCAATTGCTTTGGAAGCACATGAGCCCCAGTCAGTGACTCAATGGGGACATACGCAGTGGCGGTGTCCATTTCCCTGCCCTACATACTTGTGCCCTTATGCTGAACATCTCAGAGCAGCTATAGAGATGCCTACATGTAAGGGTGAGGTACTCATTTCACAAATTTATACTTTAAAGTTGTTTCAGAAATGATTACTGGAACTGTTGTTCTGTCAGATTTTTAAATAATTTCTATACATCTAAATAAGTGTTTAAAAGTTTCTTCTATGAAGGAAGACGCAAAAAATAGCTAGAAGATGTCAGCTAGAACTGTTTTCCTTTTTAAAACGTGTGAATGGTCGAGAGATCTCTGCTACAAATGTTACATTATATAAATAAATAAAGAAATAAAGACTTGTTTGAAATAAAAGAAGAAAGACTTACTTGTTGAAAGTCTTCATTGTTTATGACTGTTTTGTCTTTTACTTCTCGGGGAGGCTGAGAATCAACTTTGTATGAGAATACTAAATAGCCCTTATCAATCCTCAAACTAATGAACTTGTCCTGAAATTCAAAAAGGATTGTTATGGTAATGCAGTAGAGGCATCTCTTAGAATTATGCACATCTAACCACATTCTGTGCATTCATTCTGACAATTTCTGCTTTAATCTCTGTTCACATGGTTCTAGACAAGAGAGTACACATGTGAAGCCAATACGGAACTTGTAAGCATCCAGCAACACAATTCAGGATTGTCTGGACTTCCTTCAATGCCTCCCACCTTTTCAGAGCAACATGATACAGGATATTGCTGCTTGGTGAATCAGAGTGGCTTCTTCTTTGCCTAGGCATCACATGGACTTATTGTCAGGTATTCTGAGATTTGAACTGGGAACCTCAGAGTATGAAATTCCTGCTACTGTGGGATCAGGCATGAGGGTGCATTTAGGGACAGGAATTTGTAACATCAGCCCTACAACTCATGGGCAATATGAAGCCTCGGGACTGACCAGGCCTGGGACCAAAGCCACTGACCTCTGGGACTGGACTCAAGTTCCCAGGCTGCCTGACATTCAGACAATACATTGATGCATTTTCCAACTGTTCAGTAAGCTTGTGTTGTGTGACCCACGACTTGGCTTGAACATGACATGGACTCATGGGTTATTTAACCCATAAATTACAGGGGAGGGCTGTGAGCAAGGGAGCAAGTATATTGCCTCCTATGCACTCATCAATCCTGTTTTCAATCATCTTTAATCAGCAGTCCAGGAGCGCACCACTGTTTGATGGGTCATCAGAGATTGGAACTCTGGACTGTTGAAGGACCAACTACGTAGAGCTGAACCCAACAAAAAAGCATGGGTGATTGTTAGCTTAAATTCTGCATTGTTTAACTCTAAACAATCCAGAGTTCCAGGTTCCAACATCACATCAAACAACTCAGGAGTAGGCTGAGTTGGGCTGTTCATTCAAGCTGATTCAAAATGGAAATGGTGAGTGTGAAGGAATCAGTGTGCTTGTGCCCTTGCTTGTAACCGTGGCATGTCACATCAGTCGCGAAGTCATGCCCGAACCATCGTGACCCCATGGACAACACTCTTCCAGGCCTTCCTGTCCTCCACCATCCCCCGGAGTCCACCTAAGCCCACGCCGACTGCTTCAGTGACTCCATCTAGCCACCCCATCCTCTGCTGTCCCCGTCTTCTTTTGCTGTCAGTTGTTCCCAGCATTAGGGATTTAAACAACCGAGTGGCTGTCATTACCTATATTGTAAGAGATATAAAAACACACACATTCTTTGGACATTTGCTACTAATTCTGATTGTGGTTCAATTGCAATACATGTTGAAGTTTATTTATTACATTTCTATACTACCTAATAGCTAAAGTTTGTAGTTCAAAGTTAGTAATGCATAAACAACAAAAGATCTTCACTTGAAGTTAGTGGAATAGAAATCTTAAAAATATTATTTACATGTACAAAAGTGCATATAGTCAAGCCTATGGTTTTCCCAGTTGCAATGTATGGCTGTGAAAGCTGGGCCATAAGGAAGGCTGAGCACCAAAGGATTGAGGCCTTTGAATTGTGGTGCTGGAGGAGACTCCTGCGAGTCCCTTGGACAGCAAGGCAATCAAACCGGTCAGTCCTAGAGGAGATCAACCCTGACTGCTCTTTAGAAGGTCAGATCCTGAAGATGAAACTCAAATACTTTGGCCACCTCATGAGAAGGAAGGATGCCCAGGAGAAGAGTCTAATGCTGGGAACAATAGATGGCAAAAGAAGAAGGGGATGGCAGAGAATGAGGTGGTTAGATGGAGTCACTGAAGCAGTTGGTGTGAGCTTGAGTGGACTCTGGGGGATGGTGAAGGACAGGAAGGCCTGGAGGAATGTTGTCCATGGGGTCGCGATGGTTCGGACACGACTTCGCAACTAACAACAATAAATTCTTCCATTTTGGTTAATTTAATTTTCCTCAAATATTTCCATAAAATCAGAAATAGCCAACTTACCTGGTTTTCTGCAAAAAACACCAAGCCTTCATCTGCAGTGGTCTGAATTGTTTGTTCATACAATAAACCCTGTTTCTCTGATGAAGCACTTTTAACAAGAGCATAACCAATGCCTTCAAAATAGATTTTGTTGGACTGTTCTTTATATCTGTAATAAGAAAATGCATAAACAAAAAACAATGACCATGCTATGGACATACCCGATATAAAGGAACTTTCTAAATGAACTATCTTCCAATTTGAGGTCATAAAAGGGAAAACTGTATTAAAAACTAGAATGATTCTTATACACAACTGTTGATTTTTTAAAATGCTCTCACAAAACACTTTTTGTTTAAAAAGAATAGAATGTCATACTGTTTTAAGGAACAGAGTGCATGTTAATTTTAAAGAGTTAAAGCTGTGTCAGAGAGATGAGTCTGCCTAATTTTTTCCTCTGTTTCTCCCCTATTTGGCTCTCTCCCTGTGGGAAAAAATCCAGCTTAGAGTGATTTCGAGCTGAGAAATAATTGGTAGGCAAAGGGTTAAACCTTCAGGTGCTTTCCTCAACTCAGAGGCTGTTCAAATTGTTCTGGGGTAAGAATGTAGAGAAAAGAATCACAGTGTGCCACTTAACATGTGGTTTAAGCATAAGTGTGAATTGAGAAGCAGGCTAAGTAAATGTGGAAAATGAGTCTGGTATGCAATGAAGAAGACCACCTGCCAAGTTTTAATTCTTTTAGCTACCTTTGATTGGGTCTTATGCCAAACAATGTTACAAAATCTTCATGCTGGGAACTGGACAAGATCTTTTCCATGAAGAACCCCACTGATGCCTCCAATGTCACCAAAGGAGTTACGATGTCTTGACAGAGACCCAAACTTTGCCACCCCAGAAGGTGCCTCATCCAAGCAGTCCATGATCAGCTTTCCTGATGCACCCTGATTGCCCATATGGTTCAAGTTTGAAGAACTCAGAAGCAGAGATGGCAACAAGTCTAAGCCAAGTCCAAGTTTATACTAAAACACTTAATACAGTGTGTTCCACCAATATGCCCAACTCAAAAGAAGAGACTGAGGACTTAAGTGTACCCTGGATCAAATGCTCCAGGAAGAGATAGATCAGCAAGGGCAGCTAAAAACATTGTGCTTGCTTCCTGGGTATTTCTGATGAAGTACCTCCTTCTATCCAGATGCTCTTCTAGAGCAATAATCCTGACTCCTCAGATAGAAAGCTTCCACATTCTTGTCAGAGACCTACTTTCTACCCAGGTTCACTGGTAAGAGGAGACATGCTGCTCATGGGTGGTGGAAATGGGATGAGGTCCTGCTTCAGCAGTTGTCATTGATGGGCGGTTGCCAAAAGCCCACACTCAGAAGGGCCCATCTACCTTGGAGAAGTTTTCACCTCACTTTGACTTTTCCACACTTCATTGTGCTACATCCTGGAAATGGATTTCACTGGTGGTGTTAGCACTTGATGTACACTAGATACTCAACACTGTGATGATGAAAATCATTTTTACTTCCATATAAAGATTAAATAAACAAAACGAAGCAGCACTTGTTGGTTGTATAAGCATTCACCCCCTTAACTGTGGCCTGCCTAAGTAAACTCTGTTGCAACCCACTGCCCCAAGAATTCACATACTACATTCACATACTACACAATACAATACATTCACATACTACACAATAAACAGTTGAATGACACAGGATCTCAGATTAAATACAGTTGTTTTTCGAAGGCCTCAGGATTGATTGGAGAGTATATATAAACGAACAACATGATAAAGACAAAAGATAAAGTTGTGCAGAAGTACCAAACAGGGTTGAGTTGTAAGACAATATCCCAAACTATGAATATCCCCTTTAGCACTGTTAAATGCATTATTATAACATAGACAGAATACAGCTTAACTACAAATCTGCTTAGAGAAGGCCATCCACCAAAACTCAGTGAGTAGACAAGGGGAGCATTAATCAGAGAAGCAACAAAGAAATAAATGGTAATTGTGAAGGATCTGGTGAAATCTGCAGCAGAAATGGGAGAAAGGTTGATGGGACAACTGTCACCCAGATGCTCCACAGAGCTGGACTTCATGAAAGAATGACAAGGAACCCATTGTTAAGACAAACCCATATCAAAGCCCAATGAGAGTTTGCACAAAGGCATGTAAAAAGCACAGCAAACATGCAGGAAAAAGGTCTGGTGAGACCAAGTATGTGACTTTTGAAAGCAGTGGGTTGCACCAGAGTTTATTTGGCCATGTCCCAGCAAAGGGGTGAACACTTAGACAACAAGCCAGACAAGCTTCTACAAGCCTATCCAGAACAAATCACTTAGCAGCACTTTTGAACAGCATCTCAAATGCCAAGCTTCTGCATGTCTATGCAGAAGTAAGCTTGAGCTTGAGCAGCAGGTCTGCCCAGAAGTAATATGGACAAGTCCCTGCAGGACAAGCTCACAAGCAAGTAGGACTAAATCACCAAGCTCCTTCCTTTTCCCCATATAAGGAAAAACTCTTATCTCTCTCTGATCAGCACTGAAACACTGGATCAACCTCTTTGAGCACTGGAAAAGGCTGCCTTTCTCAGCACATGGCAGGAAGAAGCTCTTCTTTCCAATCAGCTGTTCATCAGATACTAAAACCTGAAGGAAGAGGGGACAAGGCCTAAGAAGAAACTGAAAGGCTAGGCAGGAACTCCCTGCAGGCCATACATGGTCCATGAGCTGAAGGTTTCTAAGTCCAATGTAGAGCCACAATTTTTTCTCAAGAATCACCATGGCAATAAGCTTTACCACACAATCACTTTTCACCTCCTCAGAGGTGAAGGCCTTGAAAAATTTCAGTGGACTTATCAAGATGACCAAACTTTCCTGGGGTGAGCACTCTTGTTATGCACTGGTTCATCATGAGTCCCATCCCATTAAGAGGGAAGGAAAGTCTTACTATATTAACAGACACAGATAGGTAGACGAGCAGGCACAAGCATGGTTGTCTCTATGAGCTTCCTAAGAGCTGAATAGGGTTGGACTATGGGGTTAAAAATTCAGCTCAGCTAATTGTTAAGCCTTGCTAAACTCATGTCAGCTTGTGAGTCAACTGTATTCTGGATTATTTCACCAACTCTGTTGCTTGAAGATGTCACCACTATATTACAGAAAACAGTCCACTGAGGTTTTTTTAAAAGCTGATTACCTACCCACCCTTGATTGTGATAAGCAGTGATGATAGTTTATGCATGATAAAGCTCCACATGTATATTTATTTAAAGTACCTGAAATCTGGTAAGATTTTTTTGTTTACCTTCTGCATGGTTGAACTTCAGTAGTATTGAGATTGAAAGTCCTCTTGAAATTGTACAGGCTGATAACCCTGTCATTTAAGCTGTCTAATTCAATGCATCCTTCATAATGAGAAAGCTGTAGTGTACTGGGGGGCTGTAAGAATAAAAAGAAACAAACAGAACAAATCATGTAAAATACAATTTATTCTGATTGCACAATTCTGCTATGTGGAAAACTCTTGGCACAGGATACGGGTTTTTTTTAAGAAGTCCAATGTATATCCTACTGCAACTTCAACTACAGAATATTATTGCCAAATTACATTATGTAAAACAACTAAAACATGACAGCTTTCTCAGGAGTATCACTGTCTGTCTATACAAAGAAAGTTCTCCTTATAACATGTCTGTAAGTTAGAAACACATTACGTCAAAGTCTGGTGGGTATCCTCCAACATAGAAGACCACATTTTCAGGATCCAGGTTGAGGAGAGTATAAGTATTTGCACTACTGTCCTGAAAAGTTTCCGGGCTTGATGGTGAAGATGATGTTGCACCTCTAATGTAACTGATGTTTGCATACTGATAAATTCTGAAAGCAAAAGAAGAAGGGCAGGGGGGAAATGCAGAGAAGTAAAAGATCTCAAAACGATCATTCAAGAAGATTGGGAAGGGATTTATTAGACTGTTTCTTACCTCTCAAACCTCACAAGATCCAAAGTGGCTTCCGTGATCTCACTCTCAGACACTGATGCAGGCAGTTTTATTTCAGCTTCATTGCCTCCTAGGCTATAGGCACAAATAAGGTGGCCATCTCGAACAGCCATGCCTATGTAGTCCTTGGAACTCTAAACATAGACATTTAAGTTAATTATTAATAGAGTTGCTTCCTGTTTTACATTTTTAAATATTACTTTTTTAAAAATAGCAGCTCCTGGGAAGGCAATCAAGACTATACCCATAGCACATATGGAAGAGTGTGCTACTTTTCAAAACCCTGCATTGTGGTCCCACCCCAACAACCCTCCCCAAACAGATATTTCCTTCAGGGCAGTTGTATTGCCATCAATTCTAATTTTACATTAGAAACTTAAAGCAGTTTGAGGTCAGTTTAGCTGGCACAACTGCTCCAAAGGACTGTGGGAACAGTAACCTGGAAATGTGGGAATTATAGTAACTCCTCCAGATAATACTCTGACCTGGGCCCCATACATAGCTAGATCCCAGGATTCCTTGGGCAATAGTTATGATAGCTAAGCCATTTTATACCTACAGTGTAGCCATGCCTTCATTTCAAGAAGCCAAAGTCAAAGCCAAATCAGCCAAAGTCATTTCATGCCAGTTCACATTTGCAACCCATATTTAAAGTGGCAGCTAATTAAAATGCATATGCATCTTTAAACATGGCACTGCCATTCCAGTTTCAGGAAATATTTGGCAGAGTTATTCTAAGTGGCAGCGAAAGATCTGTGGTGGAACTTTTGGCTCACAGAAGACATGACAGGACAGTCAGACATTTGTTTCTTTGAAGCATGTTTACCCCACATTTTCCTCCAAAAAGAGTTGTCCAAAGCAGCTTACAAAATATAAAAACAACAGTGAATCATTAAAAACACTAGAGAACAGATTAGGAGGTAAAAGAAAAAAGAGGAGTAGCCACTGCAGAAGGAAAGTCACTTACACTAAGGCCAGCTCATTAACCATCGAATATCCTGCCATGCACTCCCTCACCCTGCATTAATGCAAATGTTTCCATGTGGGTGAAGCTTATAGCAGCAACTTGAATCACTAGCAGCAGACACCTTCACCCTGCATTTAGCTTTGCATTTCATACAGTTGAAAGCCAACAGAGAGTAACAAGCCAAGGAACAGAGTTCTCGGCCTCCCCATCTCCTATGCTGTGGGGTGGCCTCCCTCAAGGGAACAGCATGAACAGAACCTTCCCCACAGGGCTAGCAGAGAACCATGGCAGCAGCTCCAGCTGGGGGTGCCAGCAGGTACAGCTTCACTCACACAGTGTGGCCACAATAGGTCCAACTATGACAGCTGTGTAAGCTTGCTTGAAGACTTTGCTGTACCAAACTGACTACTATTCCAAGATGTCTGAAGCCAGTTTCAATGGCTAGTAAGACAGGATAATACAAATAAGGTTCTTAGCAAAGAAATGCTTACATCTTTGTTACCCAGGTACATGACAAACATGTTGGATGTCTGTCGCCGTGGACTGTCCAACCGTGAAAGAGGCCTCTGAAGAAACAGAGACAGGGAGGTGTAGCCTTTCAGATCATCAAGGATGTCAGGTAGTCGAACCTCAACCCCAGAACTTCCATTGAACCTCATGGGAATAACAACCTATTTAGAAGAAAAAATAAGTATAATCCACTGTAGACTCACCACAGGGATCAAAACAGGAAAGCCACAATACAAGAATTAGTTCTTATTGGACATAGGAAGCAACATTGGAGACTAAGCCTGGTACTGAATTCTGTATTTTGAAAAAGCATGCCTGTTCTCTAAGCATGGGATCACATCTATGTTTCTCTGTTTGTTTGTTTGTTTGTTTGTTTTTAATAAGACTGTTAAGTTCAAACTTTCTGTGTATTGTCTGGACATGATAAAAAGGTCTCTTTGTGACAGCTGCTACTTTCAGCCTGTCCAAAAGACACTTCTCCTCTACATTTCCCATGTCAATCTAATACTGCAGACTACAAATTAGACCATCTATGCAGACAGTAACCTGCAAAGAAACCTGCAGTGTCTCATACAAAGCTCCCCATTCTACTTGATTCCTAGAGCTTTCCTTCAAAAGCCTGCTCACTGCAGTAACTACTTTTGGTTTTGCCACAGGATTAAGATCCATGCTCTGTAAGGGTTAAGCCCAGCAGCTCTGCAGAGGTTTCTCAAGAAGACTTGGGATTTGATCCTGACTCAAATGAGGGGGATCCTGAGTCAAATAATGAGGGGAAATAAATGGCTTAGGTGTCAAAGTCACAGCTGCTGCAGATGGGCAGGACTGGAACTGATAGTCAAACAGACCCTTCGGGAACTGTGGGAATGCCAAGCCAGTGCAAATGGGGCGGGAGGAGGCGGCAGCATTAGAGACTCAAGAAGGAAGGAGCAGCACAGAATATTATGGCATTCCAAGCAATTCAATGCCAAAGAGGTTTCTCAAGGAAAATATCTGCCTTGAGGCAAAAGGTTGCGAGCTGGTGTCTCCCTGGCTGTTCCCTCTCCAGCAGACTTACTTACTTACTTACTTACTTACTTATTTATTTAAAACATTTCTATGCCGCTCCATCGCAACAAAGCCTCAGGGCGGCTCACAACACATAAATACTAAAATTATACAATAAATAATACAATAAATAACACCCCCACCCCAGTGTATTCTCGGCAAAACAAACAAACAAACAAAAACCCTAGTCAATAAATAATTAACAGTTAAAATAAGTTTTAAATAAAAAGGTCTTAGCCTGGTGCCGAAAAACAAATAACAACGGCGCCAGGCGGATCTCTCTGGGGAGCACATTAGTGGAAAACCTGGGAAGCACCATCTTTTATGAGAACTCTACACGTTACAAAATGGCATAAATCAAAGTGTGAAGAAAGCATCTGCCCATCTGAAGAGATGAACTGAAATAAAACATCCCCTCCTTCCCTCTGGTTCTTAAGAAGCAGCCTTTATAGGAAGCTAAAACAGCCTGACTCTTTTGCAGCAAATGTTTGTAACATGGCCAGAGGCAGGACATTCTGTATAATAAAAGCTATTTGGTTAGAATTACATATCAGTAACTTCTCTCTGGAGGGAGAGAGGCTTCTGACAAGCTGTACACAAAAAGATTTTCTGTTCCTGCGTTTCCACTATGTAACTCATAGAAGGCATTGTGCTAGAATGAACTACAGCAAATACACAAGTAGTTCTTTCACTTAGCCCCACTTTCCTTCCTCTAAAAACAAAACAAAACACATCAGGAAAGTGCTCTTAAAGAACAGAAGCCAAACTGAAGGAAGCTATGCACAATTTGAGTGAGCAATCACAAGTGCACAATAAGCGTCTCATGTAGAAAATCTCCTGTTTTCTGCAGCAGCTTTCCTTAGATACCCAGTTTAGCTTTTCAGCATAAAAATGTGCTACAGGGAAAACTACTATTCAGACAGGCCCTGGAAATAATTATTCTTTACTTAAAGGTATCACTAATATACCTGGATATCAATAATGGAATACTCTGATAGAGTAACTTCTCTGTGTGAACTTGTGATGAGACATGGCAAAAGTAGGAAGAATCAAGTGAAAGAGTCTGTCACACACCTTGTTTGCAGCATCCCTAGCTTGCTGGATAAGCTCTCTGATGCGGTTTATATTCTCCGATATGTTGGCTATTGGCATAAGTTGTTGGTTGATGCTTGTAATCTTGTTAAACAGATCCGGAAGGATATTTGTTAAATTCTTGACTGTTGATAGAATGGTTAAAAGGGAAGAGAAATTTGGTTGAATTGCTGATCACAATTTCAAAGTATACATGAAATTTTCTGCACATTTAATTTCTGTAATACAACAATTTTACTTGAGCTGAAGCCACGACTTTACACCTGAAATAAATAATTTACTTTAATGTGTGTTAACAGAGTTTCTTATTTCTTAGCTCCATGTTGTTTTAAAAGAATGCTACCCAGATGAATTATTGTTATTCTCTTCGATTATTGTTGCTATTAATTATAAATAATCCAGTGCTTAACTTTCAGGTACTAGCACAGTTTAGGAATTAGTAACAGTTTAGTTACTATAGGAGCAGACAGAAGAAATAATAATTTACTCAAGTCAATAATTAGTTAGTCAATAATTGACTAAAGTCAAAGTAGGTTTACCTACTTTGTTTTCTAGAGCTAAGCAAGAGGTAGTTAAGGCCACAAGCCTAAATACTAAGGGGATTATTTGTGAGTACATTTGCTTAGGATTAAGCTGTATGTCTGACAACTCTCCTAGTGCAGATAATGCACAGCAGAGCTGAAACGGAGGGTAGAAGTACATCTTAGAAGGAATATGGGTTGACAGAGGAAGTAACGCCCTCTTTCAAGTCCAGGTTCCATAATGCCGACTACCGACTACCGACTACCACTAGGAAAAACAGAGACATTGACATAACACGCTTGACATGAAGGCAAAAGAAATTCAGTAAAAGAAATTCAGGGATGCACTGTACATTATGAACTTACAACTGCAATACTGTTTAGTTCTCTCTCATAATGTCAGGATGAAAACATACTAATATTTATCTCAAAACTCTGGAAAAAGTCCATGGAGTAAACAAACTGCCTACCTGTATTATTTGCATCTTTCAAAGCCCTGTTGAAGTCCACACTCTGTGTGGTTCCATAGGAACTCTTTATGTTTTCAACATCTGCTTTAATGGGGTTCAATTCATCAAGTACATTAGAAGTTATATCATTGGCATTTCTGACCATGTTCTTTGCACTTGTGATCATGGTGTCTATGTCATCTAGCAGGAAGACAAAGGTGCATACATATTTGTAACATTTTCCTTCTTTTCTTTTAAACTGGGAACAAAAGAGCAACCAGTCTACTGTATCTTAAGCAACCTGACCACATATTCTTTCTCGTTGTTTCCCCTTTGCTCTGGGTGTTGGAGACTTAACTAGGGCTACTTTTTTAAAAAAAATCAGACATAATAATAATGCAATACAAATACAGTAGCGGAACTCCACATCTCATGACATACCTCTGTTTATCCCCTGGAGCCTCCCTTGGAAAGATGCAAGCTCTCCTTGTAACACATTTTTCTTGCTCTCTGCATCCTGAAGCCTGCTCTTTATCACTTCAAGAGTTGGACTGACTTCTGTAAGATAATCAGCCTGCTGTGAATCATTCTGGTAATGAAGCCTTGTATTCATTTCTGGTGACACTTCTCTAACTCTGCTCGCCAGTCTTTCTTTCACAATCATGGCAAATGACATCTCTGTCATGGCCAAATTCAATTCTACCTCATTATATGAATTTGACTACATTTATATTTGATTTGGAATTTTGATGAGCACGGATAGTCTCAAGAAATCCAGAGAATTTGGATAAAAAGGAAATTCAAAGATAATAAAAAGATGGCTATGATAAAGCCTGTGATAAAGATGCTACATCTTGCTCTATGTTTAGACTGACAAGGCATGGTTTATTCAAGGTATATGCAACTCTTGGCCTAAATTCATGGGAATAAAGACAGAATAAAACAGAGGAGAAGAGGGGAAGCAGAAAGGAAGAAAAAGGGAGACACTTTGATTTTGACTACTCGCATTAGCTCAGGGCATTAGATTTGCCCTAAAGAAATACGGACCTTTACAGAGATAAGGTCCCCTGACTCTGATTTAAGTCTGAGCCACTTCTCCAGAGACCCCCTAGTCTCTATTTACTATTTTGGGGCTGAGGTGGAGGTAGAAGTATATTTGGCTATGTAATTCTGACCCCTCTAATTCCCAACTATGTTTGTACACATTTCTTTTTCTTACAAGGCAAGCTGTACACAGCATTTTTCCTACATTAAAAAAACCCTTGCTATTAGTTGCCACAGATCTGATAAAAATGGTTGCATGAGTTCGATTTGAGCTATGGGCCACCAACCGGTGCCTACCCTGCTTTGTAAAACTCTTATCTTATTCGTATGGAGAGTTCTAAAGTGGTAAAGCTTCCACACAGAAAATTTCCCAGCTCAAGTTTTATATACAGAGATCTGTTTCTCCAAAGTCATCCAATATACAAATATTTCAAAGGAAAACCCCTTCAGAGCTAACATTTTAAAAATCTAATACAGTAACTTTTGTTAATTGCTTATGTGCAAATTGTTATTTTCAGACTAAATATTTTCAGAACAAAATTGTGGTCATGATAAGGACAGGGGGAATGAGCTCCTAATGAGGAAAGCTCTGGAGCAGCGGTATTACAGCCTGGCAAAGCTATCTTCAACCTCACAAATTTGCTGTTCAAGATACCCTGTAATGTCTTTTGTGTCTCCTGTGCTTGATTTAGCAGATCGCCACTGGTCGTTTTCAGTTTCTTGGCCCTTCCAGCTAGATCTCGTCTTTCCATTGTCTGAAAATGAAGCATTGCCAAGTAATATGTTCATACAGTGCAGAAGGGGTATATCAAAAAGGGTTTACATTCATAATCTAGGGCAGAGGTAAGCAGTATCCAGGCCTGTAGGACTTACTTGGCTTTTTACTAGAACCCCAACAATTCACCACTTAGAGCCAGGTACAAAAGAGTGTGTTGTTTCCTACCTACACCCAGAGATTTTGTGACTGGCTCCAGCTCCAGAATTAAGGAGCAAGGTTACCTTTAGGGCTAAACTACATATTTGGGGAAACATGCAAAGTGGAATTATGTAAGATAGTTTTCTCCCATAAAACATGTGTGGGCCCAAAACAGCCCTGTCAGCAAGTCCGATCCTGACTTGCCAAGGGCCACCACAGTCTTTCTTTTTATTAACAGCCTTATTCAGAAGATGAAGGAAGACTTTTCATCACTTTTGTCAAACAAGTAGGAGTCAGAGTTTTGCAAATCTAGTAATCCTGACCTATCTTCTACCCAACACAGACCAGATTAAAAACAATAAAGGCAACTTTGGCAAGTTTTGCACTATCCTCAATGGGTGCAATTCACCAAAATCTGCATTCATATAATGAGCAGCCTTCAGATACTTCTATACAAGATCTATTATAGTACTGGAGAATTAAACCCAATTTTTCCCTGGACTGTGGAAGCATCTCCCTCAGCCTTGGAACCTGTATCTCTTGGGATCAATCATATGGTATCCAAAGCAGTAAGGAGATGTAACAATGCAAATGATATTTTTAATCACAGCTAGCTGAATAAATGTAGATAACTGTCAGATATATAAGCTTAGACTCTGGGTGTTCCAGTTTATTTGTCTGGTAGATTTGGAGCAAATTCAACTTGCTTTTTAAACATCAATAAAGGTTTTTACCTGCAAAGGGGGAGCAGTAGGAGAAACAAAAGCAAGATTATTTATTATTTAGTTATTAAAATATTTTCTAACCTATCTACCACTGTCTCGGGACAGTTTACAATAAAATCAAATCTACCACTGTCTCGGGACAGCTTACAATAGAAACAAATCCCCAGACCTAATCTTACATATCTGAGAGTATATACAAACAATTGTGATTAGTGTGTCTGGGTGTAATAGCAATACTCCAAAGCAAGTTTCAGTAGGAACTCTGTAATTGCAGTTAGAGTTAACAGGTTCCGATGAAGAATACTTGGAAAGCTCAAAGGCAGCAAGAAGAACCATGGGCAGTGGCATCTTCTAGCCCACTGCTTTAATGGTTCATCTGCCACATTTCTTTCCCACCTGCTATAGGCCCAATTTGCTTGTTATGTTAGGCAGGAGATAGGATAGCCAATGAGCAGTGAGATGTAAGGTATATTGTTTCTTGCTTGGGAGACTGGCATAAACTAAAACAGGACAACTCTCTGAGATAGGACATTGCAACTTTCTCCAAAGCAGGGATGTGGAATCTTTTTCAGTCTGAAGGCCTAATTCTATTTTGGAGAACCTCTTGGGACCACATTCCAGAGATGCTCAAGGCAAAAATGCCAGCAAATTTTATCTTATAATTGTTGTAAGTCTTTGAAGAGGCATTTCAAAATTTTAGTATGTGGAAAAGCATCACAAAAGCTAGAAAACCACCAAACGATCAATGGTTGAAGGACAAGAGGTGAGGCCTTCTGTGAACCTTGGATTTCCCATGGGGGTCAGATCTAGCCCCCAGTCCTGAGGTTCTGCACGTCTGTGCCCAAGAATGCCCTTGTGCAAGCTCAACTTTAGCATGCAAAACAATCACAATGACTAAAAATCTACCCTGTGAGCATTATCACATCATTTTAGAATATTCTTACAGACAGAGCGGAATCTGCAGCATTGTTTGCACTATTCGCTGCTGCCTCTGCGGCTTTGATGGCATTGATGATGTTTTCATATGCAGTAGCAGCTTCCACAGCACAGGTCACAAGTGCATCCTTACTGGCATTTTTCTTGATCCTGTGGGGGGGAGGGGGGACAGCGGAAAATGTAGCAATCCAGAGAATGTAGGGTTAAGAGATTTTTGTTTGTCTTTGCTTATAAATATCTATCAAGACTGAGCATTCCACCAAAGTGTTTCTTTTTTAACATTGTGAAATCATGTTATGAGGCACTCCTTATGTGGCCATGGATCAAAGCGACCCATCCCCAAGAAGACTTTGCATGAAAGCAGCAAGGGGTAAATTCTTAAAACAGGATTTTAAAAATGAAACATATGGACATTTTTGCAAAATAAGGAATGACCAAAGTTAAGCCCTTATAAATTCATGGATTCCATTTGGAGAAGCTTAAGGACTTGCTTTGCTTACCTACTGAAATCAGTGAGCCATAAGTGAGTCTAACTTTGGTGAGATCGCACCTACATGCATAAGCTGTCCCAGTAACACTCCAGAATTTAAGCCCCTATCGCTTCATAGAAAGCTGGCTGTTCTTTCCAGGAGAAAGCCTAGTGCTCGCCACTGTACAGTTCTCTGCTGCTGAAAAAATTGTATCCATTTCCAAATCGCATTAGAAATGAGCTGTGGCAGCTTTCTAAGGGGGAGAGAAATTTGATTCACGTGAAGGAGAGAATGGTCATATTCCTGGCACTGGCTGAGGCATATTTCAGGAGCCTCTTGGGGGAAAACAACTCTAATGGCCTCTAGGGCACTTGCGAAGTGTTCCAGGGGTGAACAGCAGTGGGCAGCCCGGCAGTGTGGAGAGAAGCACCAGGTGTGGTTGCAGCGGCCGCCATCTGTGTTTCTCCCAAATGGTTCTAGGCCTCAGTGCAGGCATGCGGGGGGAGGGGGGGGGGCTAAGATGGCAGCAACTGCCTCACTTGTCACTTCCCTTTAGAGCAATGGTTTTCAACCTTTCCACAGCCGGGGACCTG
This sequence comes from Varanus komodoensis, assembly GCF_004798865.1. Taxonomy (NCBI): domain Eukaryota; kingdom Metazoa; phylum Chordata; class Lepidosauria; order Squamata; family Varanidae; genus Varanus; species Varanus komodoensis. The sequence goes on from NW_025335438.1 coordinate 25,334,138, forward strand.
TGAAAACAGGAAAACCACCTTGGGGACCACTGAGGCAGAAACCGAAAGCATCATACACATAATACATGTGTATTAGTTTCCAAACACAATACCAACATGATGCCAACCAAGGAAGAGGTGGTACAGCACTGCCCCCCTCACCCTTGGACTGGCAGGAAATCTCCCATGGACCAGCACTGGTTTGTGGACCAGTGGCTGAAAACCACTGTTTTACAGGACCAGGCAGTATGCTCAAACAGGGGAAAGAGTCCCTTGAACAATCAGAAAGGGAGGCAAAGGTTAGCTGCTGGGGCCTCAGCATTTGCCACATGCTGCCTGCCTTCCTGGGTTTGCAGGAGGAGCACACCAAGGTTCAAAAACCAGTTTAGCAGGAGTGGGCAACCTGTGCCCCCCACCATGTTTTGGTCTATAACTCCCATCAGCTCTAGCCAGCACAGCCAATGGTAAGGAACCATAGATGTACACCAAAACATGTGGAGGAGTCTTTCCCCTACTTCATCCTTAAATTGTCTCTTTTAAGACAGGCTAATCCTTTCTTTTACCTTTGCAGTGCACCATTTACACAGAAGAAATAGCATGCAACTCTAGCAAGGTACACAGTACTCTCAAATTATTCATCTGCAAAAATAAAAACATACTCTTCCAAATTTCTTGCCAGATCTTGTAACTTTCTGGCATGTTCTTCTGCTCTCACCACCAGAAGTTCCTTACTGGCTGATAAAGATTGACTCTTCACTTTTTCACTGAGATCCTTCCTTGCTCCATCCAACTGGGCAATTAATTTTTCATATTCCTGAAGTTTGAATGGAAATGCTATGTTATTTGTTGCAACCCAGAAGTTTTATAAAGCTGCATGAAATAAATGGCATTCTATTGTGCTTTAGTTTTCTGTGAAAATTGATAGCACAGAGGATTAGGCAGAAAAGAAAACATATTTTTCATACCACTTATATCTGCAAGCAGCTATTACTGCCTACAAAATCAAATCATTATTTGCAGTTTTATTTCCATTACAGTAACACAGATGCTCTCTCTTCACAGAATTATAGTATTACTTCAATACCTCTTTACTGTACTGCAGCAAGCCAAATACGCTGTTTGCCTGAGACAATGAATCTTCAGCGGAATTCAGAAGATCCAAGATGTTATTCTGTTGTTTAGTCATCTCTTCAGTCCGTTTCTGACAGAAAAATGAGGGACTTACTGATATATTTATTTTTTAACAGGACAAAATAGAACTCTCATGATAAATATTCTCTTCTACCCAACCATTGGCATGAGTTTGTCTCCTCTGCAATTCCAATTGGGGACTAGTGCAACATGTTTAATGATGAGATTGCATTTACACTGTGCCAGCTAATGCTAAATCAAACTTGGCATTAGAAGTCAAGATGCCAATCAAAGGCAGAAGGATATTTGGGAAAGAGGAGAAGAGCATTCTTCACTGGGCTGTTGGCACAGAAGTCTCCTCCTGCAAACCCATTCCCGAAATAACAAGGAGACAGAAAACTGCATCTTGTAAAACTATGGCTGCCACTACAGAGCTCAGTTATTAGTGTTCCATAGCCTGCTTCCCGCAAACCAAAGAGGGCTAGTCTGGGATCACAGGCAAGACCTTTGCCCTGGCATTATTCTTCAAGACCACACCAGCAAGACAAGATGTCATCCTAGAACTGAAGACTGACCTTTCTCAGAACCACTGGAGAATTATTTATTGACAGAGGTAACTACTTGCTTTCATTTTAGGTGTTCAGAATAAAAATGAAGCAGAAAACTATGGAACAATTTTTTACCAGTCCGTGTAAGACTGTGTCATTCCAGGTACTATCAGGACAAAGGAAATAACAGGTCTGGGCAAGCCAAATGATTAATTTAATGTTTATCAGTTTTTTTCCAGAGAAAGTACTATCTCAAGTCAAGTTTTTAAGAAATAAAATAGCAAGAGAAAACAGCATTGTCTAATTCCACTGGCCTTTCACAAAATTCTTTGGATATAGGGAACAGATAAGAGAAAAGAAGGGCGGCCACTACATTAGCATTAGCATTTGCCATTTATTTCTAAAAGACCTGGCATTTCACTTATTCTTTATTTAGTATGCCCACAGCAAATGAAAAATATTATAATCAGTTTTACCTTGATATCTTCCAAGAGGATTTCATTCTCTCCATTTAAACTTTCAGCCAGCTTGGTTTGTTCTTTTGCTTCTCTCAAAGATTCACGAAGATCACGGAGTTTAGATTCGTAGTCATTTAATGAATCTCTTACTGTTTTAATAATTCTTTGGTTTTTTGCTTGGTGCCTTTGTACCTCATTCCTTACACGCTCTAGCACTAGAAAGTTAAAGTGAGCAAAGCAAACTAAGAATAAATCTGAACTTCCTTGAACAGAAGCCCCATAGGGCTTGCTGGAGGAGGATGAGTATCCCACACAATTTAAGCCCTTTATGGACAACAGTTCTATTCTAGCTCAATCTTTCATCAACAAGTCAACGTTAATTGGATATAGTATCTGTGGTTGAAATTAGTATGCAGAGAAAACTGGACTTCCATTGTTAGTCTTTGATTTGGATTGCCTGCTTAAGTATGTCAAAATTCTGTACGCACTTAGAAATACAAGGAGTGGTCTCTTGCTGCTTGAAACAGGCAGTGCTGAGCCCACTCCTGAAGAAAGCCTCCCTGGATGCAAAGAACTCAATAATTTTAGGCCAGTGGGCAAGGTTCTTTGAGTGAGTAGTGAGTGACCAACCAGCTCCAGGCACTGCGAGACCTGATTATCTGGATTCATTTCAGTCAGGGTTCAGGCCTGTTTTGACATGGAAACAGCTTTGGTGAACCTGTGTCAGGAAAGAGACAGGAGGAGTGCAATCCTATTGGTACTCCTCCATCTCTCAGCAGCTTTGATACCACCAACCATGAAATCCATCTGAGGTCTGAGCTGGAAGTGAGGGGCACTACATGGCAGTGGTTTCACCCCTACCTGGATGACCAGATCCAGAAGATGGAGCTTGTGGGATACTGCTCTGCCCCTTGGATCCCTCAGTCTGGGGTTCCTCAGGGGTCACACTTGTCCCCCATGTATTTAATATCACATGAACCTCTGTGTGAGGTCATCTGGAGTTCTGGAGTGGGTTATCATCAGTATGACATACAGCTCTTTCTTTCCATCTTCAGCAGGTGAGGCTGTGGAATTGCTATAGTGGTTCTTGGCTGTGACAAAGGACTAGATGAAGCCTAATTTTATTTTTCCTGTCCATGTCCAAACAAGATTGAGGTAATGTTGGTGGGCAGTTCCTCTGGCTAGATGAACTGAGTTCGACCTGTTCTAGATGGGGTTGCAAGGTTTGTACCTGGGGCACTCCTTGAGCCACCTTTGTTGCTTGAGGCCAGGTGGCTTCATTGGTTCAGAGTGCCTTTTATCAGCTTTGGCTGGTAACAACTAGCAACAACAACAGCAGATAGCAAATGTGTTCTTGATTTTTAGATTTCTAAACATTGTATCAGTTTTTGCACAGTAAAAGCTCAACATATGAGTCTTAAGTTGGTTTCAGATTGCAGAGAACTATAACATTTTTGGAGCCACAGGAAAGTCTAAGGCAGAAGAGAATGGCTGCATGACTACTCCTGTTCCTAAGGCAGCACTACATCCTGTAAGCAGGCTGTTTGGTACCCAGTTTGAAGCTAGTCTGGGATACCAAGAGGAGTAGTTATTTGTGGAAGTGATCTACTAACATACTTGTTTAAAGTCTAATTCTATGGCACCCAGGTCTGAATCAAAATGTAAGTAGTAGAGTCAAACTTCAACCAGTGGACAGATATCCTGACAAATACCCTGTTGTGCTATATTCCATCAGCTAAAGGACTGGAGAATAAAGAAAAGTCTTGGACTGACTCATTATCTAGTAATTAAATAATTCAGGTATGAGTTTGCTACAGCTAAAATGTACTATTAGACCTTCATTGAATACCCACAATGTACTGCTGTTATTTCTTATATCACACCTCCATCAGAAAGCATTATTCACCTTTCCCATAATTTCTTCAGTAAACTCAGCAGCAGCAGCTAATGATAAGCAAGCACACAACAGAGGAGGTGGTGGTGGAAAGGATGAAATTCCACCTCATTGCTTGCTAACTCTGAAGGGTTCTCAAGTTTGACTTTTTGAAATGGAAAAAAATTGAACAGCAGGCAAATTGCCAGAGTTACAGGAAGCACACCAGGACAGCAATCTCACATTCAGGCAGTGGATTTGCCTACATTGCTCCCTGGGCAACTGAAATATACAGCCCACATGCCTTCTTCATGTCTTGGTTTTTCATATCTACCATTTTTATTTCTGTTCTGCATACCTCAACCCACTCTTTTCTGCTTCTGATTAACTAGATAAATAGATACATAACCAGTCTCCACTGCTCCCTTGCCTATCTCCACCTCCCACATCATACTGTCTACACCCCACAAGGAATTTCCAAATGAGGCAGCAGTTCTCCCCACCAGCCGCCTCCTAGCACTTCCACTCTGGAAACTCTGCAGCTCTTACAGCGCTGGGCTTCTTCTTTCTCCCTTTCTGCTTCTATGAGTTGTTGGCCAAAATTGCGTTTTCGCATCTCATCAATCATGTGTTGAGCTCGAGCCAACTCTTTGGCAGCATTTTCCAAAGGCAAAGAGGTTCCTCCTGCAGAAGTGCCAGCTATCTGTTCCAAGAGAACTATGACAGGGAAAAAAAATCAAAATCAAAGGTCTTTTACAGATTCATTGTCACACAGTTGTGTTGTATTCTTTTAAACCAAGAAGGGAACATTTTGGGAAGTCCTGACACCCTTCCTCAGAACCAAGACTTCCCTTATCCACAACAGGCCACCCAGTTTATTAATGGCAACTGGTAGGCACGTTATAACACTTTGTAATCTGCTCTGGCTTCTAGGCCATTTCCAGGCCGATTACCTTTAAAACCCTTCTGGCTTGGGACCAGGTCACTTGAAGCCTCACCTCTCTCTAGATATACCTGTCTGTTGTTAAGCTATTCATCAGCAGCGCTCCCCCAGCTACTGCTGTCAAATGATGTGAAGTGGCTGTTTATCAAGGAGAAAATCTTTTCAGAGGTGGTGTGTTGGTTACAGATTGCCTTTCTCGTAAAGACTTGCCTCCTTTGCAATCTTTTCAGCACCCAGGTGAAGACCATGTAGTTTTCCCACACTTTTAGCTTTTAAAGCATTTTAGGTCTTTCGACTAATTACTTTCCCCTGGGCTGGTACTGGTTTTATGCTAGCTTCTGCTAATTTTACATTAATTACAATAATACCCTTTGAATGTACATTAAGTCATTCTGACTTTGCTTGCATTTTATTAATTAATAAATTTGTAAACTACCCATGGACCTGTCAATGGGTCATATATAAATAAAGCAGAATTTCTAAGCATTACACAACTGGAAAGTGGGATGGAAACATTGCCTCAAAGATGCCATTTTAAGTAACATTCCTGTGGCAAATACAATATTTGCAATAGCTCTCAGGGCACAATCCAAATGTGGAGGCTTCTGCACATAGCTCATGGCGAACCATACCTAAGGCCACTGTTCATCCATGATGATTCCATAATCAGAGAAGTAAGCAGTACAAAAAAGGTCACTATTACATGACCTGAAATTATCCTCATAAAGCAGGACTGGATCAAGCAGAAAGAAGTAGAAGAACAGAAATGACTCTTACCCTTAATATTGGTGACAAGAATTTCTACTTTTGAAACCAGGTCTTTTCCCTTTTGGTTAGTCTTACTAAAGTTAATGAACAGTGTCTCTGCTTTCCTGTAATTATTTTCAGCCTAAGAAGAAAGATGGGTTAAAAATGAGATACAGCTAATCAACATTTAGTTAAAATGTTATTATTGAATGTTTCTTGACTGAAGCTAACATAATGTGCTATTAGTTATATGTGACCTCAGAAACCTGGTGAATGTGACATTTACTGGTCATTCTTAAGTTCCCAGAAGCAAAATGTCAGAAATGTTTGTGTCCTGTAAATATCATTAAACTTTTATACTTGTGATGTGATAATGTCATTTAGGATAGATATTAAGGTAACATTGAGAAATCTACCAAAGACATGGGAAATAATGGGAACTGTGAGCCTTTTTTTCTGACTAATTATGCTAGAATTATGCCTAGTTGCTTTTGTAATTTACTAACCTTTTCCAGTGCTTTTTTTGTAAAAAAAAAAAAAAAAATGGTGCCGGAACTCACATCTTGGGGTCACACTTTTACACTAAAAAAGATTTTTAGTGTAAAGCCTGTCACTCTACACACACATAAAGCCAGTCATTCTACACATACATAAACATAATAGTCGCCAGCCTGCAGTAAGCACTCCCTCACTATCAGCATGGACACAAAAGTAGCCTGCAGGCACTATGTTAATGATGTTTGCTGCTGATCTGCTACAGCCGGACAGGCGTTTCAAAATCACTTCGTAAAATCCATTGGAAAAACGGTGCCGGAACGCGTTCCAGTGCGTTCTATGACAAAAAATGACCCGTAAATTTCAGCATTTATCAAACAATTCTTACACTTGCAGCAGTAAATAAAAGGTATAACCCCCTACCCTACCTTTTCTTTTAGAATATTAATGTTATGATTAAGGTCAATGAAATCCGTCTCCAGTTTATCCACTTTTTGTCCTTGAGTGCCAATATTGGAATTATAGCGGTTCAACAAAATCTGGAAAGAAGGTCAAAACATAAAAAAGATGTGTGACAAGAGTCTAAAACCAAGCATATTTTCAGTATGGAATTGATCAAGAATAATATTTTACCCTATGCTGTCTATATAAGAAGATATTCAATTGAAAGACCTAGGCTGCAGTTCTATGCATATGGAATAATCACTGTTAAATCCAGTTAGACAAACTTCTGGGTAAACACATATGGGGCATATTGTTAACTTCCTGCAAAATGCATTTAGGGTTCAAGTACTAATCAGAACATATTCAAATATTTAATACATCCAACCCCTGTAAAGCATATGGCACCTACATAGCCCACGCTGGAGGCAGTTCGCATGGCAGAATAAAAGACCCAGAGTTTGGCAGCTGAGCAAGAGAGAACAGAACATGGAAAACTAGTTTGTTTACTTATTTTATTCTTAATAATTATACGCAAGCTTATCTGTTAAAAAGCTACTGAGATGCTATATAATCATTCCAAATACTAATACCTTAAAACAAGTTTAAGTGCAGAATCCTATGGCCTCCTGACATTGACTGGGGGAGCGGGGGCACAGGCTAAGTTGGAGTCCCAGCTGTGACTTTGGAAAACACTCTGAGGTTTGAACAGGTCCCTTGATCTTAGGGAGCCCTCCCTTCTCCTTTGCAGCCATGGCAGCCCTCTCTACATTGGCTGCACCTGACCATCCATGAAACTGGTATGGGTGGAAGACATTCCTGAGGTTGGGGAGGGAAGGGGTGAGGCAGCTCTGTCCTCCAAAGAATACTGGTGGTGCCTCAGCTTATTCTCACAAGGAGGAGGAAGGCGAATAGATGTGGTGGCAATCTTAGCCTCTTGCCTTCCACTAAGGGCCAGTAATCCTCCAAGTTCAGAGAGATTTGGACCACCATATTGAATGGCACCTTAAAAACATCACAACTATACATTTGAACATTCCACAGTTTGTAAGGCAACACAGAAGAAAGCCATTTTACAAGTGTACAAGAGGCTGTTACAGGTAAAGGTGCCCTTGGCACTGCACCTCCTGCAGATCTTAATGCACAGAAAGCATCAGAAGAGCATACAAACCCCCACCAAATATGTCCTGTTTAGGATACAACTTCCTAAATATAAAGGCATGTGCCACATTGATGAACTGGAATTATGGGAGGCTGTGGTGCAGAGCGAAGCCCTATATGTATCTTTCAGTGGGGAAATGTAAGTAGGTCCCACACTGCACAGTCTATTACTGTGCAGACCTATCTCAGAAATTAATTCTGTCAAAGCCAGGCCTAGCAGCTGAGGTTAGGCAGCCCAACACCCTTACTGATAGGCACTGCAACGTATCTACAATACATGTAGTAACAACAATGGTTCTGTGTAGGATTATGGACGAGAGCAGATGCCATGGGAACCTCAGGAAGGGTAGGGTCATATTTGGGTCCTGTGCCATGTGGGTTTTTTAAATATAAATTTAACTTCCAGTGCTTTGACTTGTGCATGGAAATAGATCCAATTCTAAAGGAGCAACCAGATGAATTTTGCCTGCCCCAGATAGTAAACTAGCAGCTCTGGCTTTAGCCAACTGAGGTTTCTAGGAAGACTTCAGTAGTAGCCCCACAAATAACACATTGCAATAGTTTAATCTGGAGTAGCTACAAGGGACTTCCCTCTGACCTAAATCCAGGAACAAACCATGCAAGCCACTGTTGCCACATGGCCGAGTCATTCTGACACACACTTCTGTCCCCACCCACATGGGATCTTCTCACATGGTTTTCATATACCTGCAACTGCTTGTGAAGGGCTCCTTGCGGTGCAGTAAACCTGAAAATGAACCTGCTAAAGCTAAAACAGTTAACCTGCTTCTTCCCTCACCCCTACCGCAAAATGGCAGATTTCAGGTTACCTTCAGTTGTCTGACACGGTCTTCCAGATGCTTCATTTGTCCCAGAGTGTGGGCACTGCCACTGATATCCTGCATCTGAAACTTAATCACATGGAGCTCTGCCTCCATTGTACTCAAATCCTTCAGCAAAGTAATTACACAGCTATTACAAGCTGAATGGAAAGGAAATGTTTTTAGTAAGTGCAGAGAACAGCCCCACTGAAAAGGTAATGTGACACCAAAACACTGCCCTTCTAGGAACTGCCATCCACCACAAAGGCCGCAGAAACTCAAGCCTTATGTTTTGGAGACTCTTCATTATATGCCTCTAACTGTCTATTCTTTTTCCAGAGTAGCTTCCCCACCCCTCTTTCCTTTTGATGTTTAGCTAACTGGGGTTTGAAAAGCTTCATCATGTCAGCAAATATCACTGATCTTTTTAATCTCCTATATAAAAACAATTATGACCCTATAAACCAAACAGCCAGGCTACCCAAATACTGTTACTCACAATCGCAGTCTTCATGGGGATCAATGTCTTTTGGCTCTTGGCTTATGCATTCTGGAAATTAAAAGGCAGTGGTGAAGGAGAGGTAAATTCTTGGCATTACACTATGCAACACAGGTAATAATCAGAAAATGAATATTGTGATGTAATGGACGCCCCGTACACTCACTGAAAGCTGAAAATATCTCTTAGTACTTTAGTAAATAAGGCAAAAATTAGGCTTCAAGCTTTCCAACAGCGATATAGCAGCTTTGGATCAGAGAGCACATTTCTACTTTTCAGGATCACTGGGCTGGACCCAACACTGTCATTCCACTAGCAGAATTAGTTCTGTCAGGTCTACAAGAGGAAAATTGCACCCCCAGCTCCTGTTGCACCCTTAATGCCTGCCCTAGGGATGCTGAGAAACCTCTGGAGCAGATTTTAGTGTGGTGTGGAAGAGAGATGGAGAAATTCCCTGTGACTGCTTACGTATTTATTCAGAGGAGGAAAAATGCTTGTGAATGTACCATTTAACATGATTTGGACTATGAACATGTAAATAATTCAGCAGTTAAAAGAGAATGGAATGCTGATAAGCCTACTATACCAATAAACAGCTCCCAAATTTCGCAGTGAAAAAGACCAGAATTTTAATTTGTGACAATTACACAGCATGGAACAGGCTGGATTTATAAAATTGAAATATTAAACCTATTCCATACCTGAATGAAAAGGAACTGAAATATACAATGACAAAAGATGCCTGAAATATTAGAACAACAGTGAAGGATGTGGTTTATTCTCCCCACATCTTGGGCCCCGTCCAACATTATCTTCAATAGTGCTTGGAGTTACTGTAATCTGTCTCCCTTCGACATTGCTTTATAGTGCTGTAAATCTGAGATGACACCAGAGGAGTCCATACCTTGGCTCTTTTTCATGCCTATCATACTCTAGCTCCACCGAGGGATGATACTGAAATTTGAAGGAGCAATACCCACAGACCAGGCTCCCTCCAAGTGACCTAGAAGAGGTGATGGAGGCAGCAACGGACAGGCCCAGCTTTACTACTTGTGGCATACTTGTGATTTTAAAAAATATTTTAGAGCTTCATTGGCCAGACAAGGCATGTATATACTTAGAGTGCCTTGATCTAAATGAGTTAGAATTGTGAAACTTCACATGAGCATTCCCTCCCTCCCTCCCTCCCCCTCTCTCTCTCTCTCTCTCATTCTTGGTATCAGAGTTGGAAAACAAATTTTGCTTTCAAATATTCCCACTGCCACTGTGACCATTAAGTCTGGGGTCTGAAGTGACCTAGTTATTTCAGTGCTATGAAAAAAAATTAATATACACTAAGCCTAAGTTACATGGAACACAAGGATCTTTATGGAGCATCCATGCAGCTGCCACTACAACCAGCTGGTTTCAAGCACTCAGAGGATCAATTTTCCATCTGCTGCTGAGTTGAAAGTAGCAATTCTAGTCAAGTAAATATGAAGCTGGAAGGCCAAATGGTACAATTACTATTAATAATAAATATTATTATTTTGCTGAGGACATATGAAGTCCATCTCTTTTAACCACTGACCATCACATGTTCTAATATACCTCAAATATATTTCATTATATGTTAAAAGTCAGTACCAAACAATTATAAATTATAAAATTATATATAAATTATATATAAATTATAACCAAATAAATATGACTTTAATTATAGCCGATGTAGTATTAACAGCAGGCAAAAATGGTACAAGATTACAACAGCCATAGTGTAAGACATCAATGACATCAGAGTCTGCTAAAATAACCACACAGCTGATATGACTGCTGATGCTGAAAGAACAGGCTAAACCTTGGAATTATAATGAATTCTGAGTCAAGATATAACTTGTTCTAGTAACCTTTAATTTCATCTAAGAGAAAAACATGCTAAAATACTTTCGTCAGAGTCAGCAATAACACAATTCTAGTAAGAAGCTTCTGAATAATGGAAACCAGGGGAGAATATAACACTATTTTTGAGAAAGAATGAATCATGGCCAGTTCATATTAATTGGTTCCTTTTGCTGTATGTTAAAAGCAGCCACGACTAGCATTGGAAGCCTTCATGAGTGTTCTGTGTGATCAGCTATCATAACTTCAGCTTGGAATGCCTTCCTGGCAGTGCAGAATTCCCAGGCTCTCGGCTGACTTTTCCTATCCATGCTGCCCACCAGTCCTTCTTGAAGAGAAAGGGATTCCTGCTTGGGTTGGGATTTACCTTAGCATGAAAGACACTGTTCAGGCATAACAGCAGTGTCCAGGAACAAACTGTGGCTGAGGGAATGCAACAAATGTCATGTTCAAGAGGCATATGGAGTTGGTCAAAGCCTAGCTTACCATTTAAAGAAAATCAGTATGAATTCAAGAGGTCCCCATATTACCCCTCTTTCCTTTCTTGGCCAGAAGTCTGATGGCAGCCTTCCCAACCTGATCCCTTTCAGCTGTATTGAGCTACAGTTCAAAGCCATGGCTGGATGAGGGATGCTGGAAATGGTAGTCTAACATACCTGGAGGACTCCAGGTTGGGGAAGACTGCCTTACGAGTATGCTCCCTGTCCATTTGTTTAATTTATACTGGCAGAGTTCCAGAGCCCATGTAACAATTGTAAACATCTCAGCACACAATACCCTAATTCTAACTTGGCAGTTTCTTCTAGCATCACTTAATTAAGGGGAATCATAATTTCCTCACAAGAGGAACAAGACAGGATATGAATGCAATGTAATAATAATTTTCATTTGCACAGAAGACTTCTTAGAAGACACCACTCAAATAGTTGTCTTTCTCATAAGGTTTCCTCCTTTGTACTGTGTTGTTCAGTGAAATACAATACATTACCAAGGAATATCTGTGCAACTTTACACACCTCCAGTCAGGCGATCACAATTCATGAGCTGACCATTTTCAAGGCAATTACATTTCTGACAGTATCCTCCTCTTTTCAGTGGATTTCCAAAATAGCCAGGAGCACAGCTACAAAAAGAAAGAAAAAAACTAAATAAATGGAACAGATGTTTGCAACTGATAATTAATGCATATTAAGTTGCATTGAATATTAATGCATATTAAGTTGCATTTCTGCCGGCTTAAAGGTTTGCATAAAATCTGGCCTAAAATCTGAAACCTAGTGATTTTATTTTATTTATTGCTACTGTTGTTGTTGTTGTTGTAATGTGCCACCAAGTCATCTCCAATTAATGGAAATCCTATAAATGGATGTCTTTCAAAGTGCTTGTCTTTCACAACTTTTCTAAGCTGTTGTAAACTCAAGGCTTTGGCTTCCTTTATGGAGTTGACCCATCTCATATTTGGTCTTCCTCTACTACTACCTTAAACCTTCCCTAGCCTTATTGTCATCTCCAGTGAGTCTTGCCTTCTCATGATGTACCCAAAGTGATGTGCCAAAAGTATCAGTTTTGTCATTTTTGTTTCCATGAAGTTTCAGCTTGATTTGATCTAGGACCCACTTGTCTGTCTTTCTGTCAAGTCCAAAACTCTCCTCCAGCACCACAGATATCAATTTTCTTCCTGTGAGATTCCTTTACCGTCCAACCTTCACACCCATACATAGTGATCAGGAATACTTGGCCTTGGTTGCCAATGAAACATTCTTACACTTGATGATCTTTCTAGTTCCTTCATTGTTGCCCTTCCAAGTCTCAGTCTTCCTGCAATTTCTAGGCTGCAGTCTCTGTTTGAATTGATGACAGAGCCAAGGTATGTGAATCCTTTCACAATTTCAATTTACGTTACAATTGCCAATTCAGATCAGAATAAAATGTCAGAACACATCCCATGAAGTATTTTGCTAAATTCAGATGCATCATGAAAGTGAATCAGTCATAAGAGTCGTCTCTAAAAACTGGACTGAATCCTGTTTATTTCAGGGCCCTTTAAGCTCAAGAACAGGTCCATCAAGCCAGTGTTTTATGTGCTGTGTAATTAGTATGTTCCTATGAAATTAAACACCTTGCTATTATATGAATGAAGAAAGCTCTTTATTTTAAGGTTATGTAAGTCCAATTGGGAGTGGCAGGCTGGCAGGGTGATGCTTCAACAATTCTGCAATTAAGATAACAACACTGCAGTGTGACTGTCCCCAACCTCTTTATTGCAAAGGTTTAGCTATGAGTTCCTGGCTTTCAAACTCCTATGTTCCCCATTCCACTGAATCAAGATGGCACCCCTTTTGCTCTCTGGCCTTTGCTGACTGCTGTCTTACTAGCTGGTTGTATGATCATTCCACCCCATAGACTCCAATTCATGGTACATTGGAAGCTACTAAGCAACCTTAAATCTGAAGATAGTTTCTTTCATCTGATTGTATATTAATTGGTGTCCCTAGCTGCATATGCCTGCACATTGTGCTACCACAGAAGGGGAATCTAGAGAAAGATAAACATACTTCAGTTCTTTTGACATTAGTAGGGTTTAAGCATATTCAGCTTTCTTTGGACTACATCCATGTTTCACAGGTCAGACTCAAAGGCTCAATATGCGTGCAAAGATTTCAATGCACTACAGGAACTCAACACAGTTTACATCTAAGTCAAGGAGTGTGCAGTGTACAACTCCCATGTATATGCACAGCATTCTGACACTTCAAATTAAATGCAGCAGTTCATGCCTGCAGAAAGCTCTCTGTGTACTTTCAAGCCCTGCAGCACTTTGGACTACAGCTCAAGCATGGGACTGGCATACACTTGGAATACACAATATTTTGCAATGTGGTATTTGTTTTCAATCAAAATAAATTGCTTGAACTTTCTACAAAGAAAACTAATGCATACCTTTCACAGTGCACTCCAGTATAACCTTCTTTGCAGAAACACTGTATGACTCCACCGTTTTCCATGCAGCCAAAAGCAAAACTACCAGGAAACATAATACACACACCAAAAACTAATGAAAATGTTTTATATTTTTAGAGGTATAGTTAAACCTTAATTACATTTGAATGTACTCTTTTATCTGTTGTAGTAATGAAAAGCCTGAATTTGTTAGTCTTTAAGGTGCCACAAGGCTCTGTTGTTTTTCTTGCAACAAACATTTATGTTAGGTTTCTAATGCACCTGTGTACATGCAAAGATGTATAAGAAATTTCCTATAGACCATACAAATGGCATCAATCTTTCCTGTTTGGGGAAGCACTGAGGCAAGCCATTCAAAATGTTATTTGGTCATTTATATTTGAAATAACAGCAGAATCTAAGGAAGATCAATGATCTGACCCCAAACATGTATTTTCAGAATTAGGTCTCACTGAGCTCTATAGGCCAGACTAGATAAGCAGCAGGAGATCTGTGATCAGCTGTGTCTCTTGCATTTCTTTCCAAAGCTCCCCACAAAGGCACATAATAAAGTGGGACTGAGGTGTTGGGGACGGGGGTTAGTACTTTATGTCACATTGCCAGTCTAAATCACCCTCCTCAAGCTGCTTTTTGTTCTGCAGTGCAGGAACTGTGGCTCAGTGGTGAGCACATGCTTTGCATGCAGAAGGCCCCAAGTTCAATCTCGGGCAACTCCAGGCAGAGTTGGAAAAACTGCTTGAAATCTTAAGAGAGCTGCTGCCAATCAGTGCTGGTCTATATGGACCAAGGGTCTAACTCAGTGTGAGGCACCTTCCTATATTTTTATCAGGAAGAACAGCTCTTCTACCCAGTGCTGTAGTTCTATATCTCTAGGGCAGCTTTTCATAAAGAGATGGAAGATCTGATCACAGAATGCCAACCTCTAATCCAGTTTGGCTCAGTGCACTTAAGATTCAGTCCTGTTAATATCCCTCTGTCATCTTTTCCAAAGAGGAACTCTGGTATTATGGAGGAAAAAGTACTGATAACTAAAGAAATTTAAGCTGAGCATGAATATACCTATGCATAAGGAAAATACATATGTATAAACACAGGTCTAAGAAAACATCCGCAGAAGTCTGCTGATACCTTCAGCAATATTGTCATGAACACATTCACCTTCAAATCTTCTAGTATACTCTCAATGACAGAAACAGCTTTAAAACTTTTAATCTCTGCTTCTGCATCTGGCAAATGATATCTGATATTCTTAGCCATTAATTATCCAATCCTAAATTCTACAAGGTTTCTCTGTTTCACAGGATCACATTTTAGCCAATCATATTCTGTAGTATGCTCTCTCCACCCAGCCATAAAGAACTGCATTCTTACCTTCTTTTCACTGTGCTGTCATGAATTGTCCCACTTACATATTTTAGCCAAATTTTAGTGCTTCAGGGCCAGTCCGGCCCATACCCAACAGTATCTTCCTGATCTCTGCAAAAGGATCAGGCACCCAATTTGGAAGCACCATGGGACGTATCCAGTGCTAATTGCAGCACATTGGAGAAGCCAGTACTTCGAAAAACAAGCTAGAACAAGCAGAAATGCTCATTTCTGGAATGGCACTGAGTGACAGAGCTCATAGAAGGAAACTCCACTGACAAATCCCAATTCAGCAATAAGTCCTGCTCATTTCCAGGGTTGCTTTTTGAAACACTGCTTCTTCTTGCCTGAATGGTGGGTGCTGCTTACATAACAGGTCAAGTAGGAGTGCAGTAGCAGGTCTGGATATTGCCCTCTCCGAACAAGTAACCAGAGGCTAAGAAGTATGCAAGGATTCATAAAAAACATGCCCAGGAAAGCCACAAAAAGTACATAACAAGGACTGTTCTTTTCAGTACTACAATGGCTGGCTACTTTCACAAGGCAAACTGATGCCAAGCACAAGAGAAACGCAGCTTCCTGCTCCTGCCCCCACATACCATACCTGTTTGCAGAAGGACACGGACACTCCCTGCATTTTCCCTGGCTGGCATCTCCAAAGTAACCTTCTTTACAACGTTCACACTTCTCCCCAGCAGTATTATGCTGACAGTTCTTTCAGGAAATTAAAACACAAAGATTGAGAAGTATATAATATATATATCGATATAAGTCAGGCAGTTAACTGTGACCTAGTTTCTTAGGTCTTTTTATCAAGGGGAAAATTATAGTTGATCTGCCTTTGAACCATTTCCTCTGGATATTTACATTACTGCAAGACTGAACAAATAAATTAGATTCTCTCCACAGTGAGTATAAGAGCAGTTTTTGCCCTGTTGGTGCCAGCCACTTTAGAATATCAAGATAGCTAAACTCCTGGTCAGTGTGTCATGAGTTTAAAGAGTTTGTCATTTCAGTATTAGGGTACACTTTGTTGGAATTTAGGCAAGCATACATTACCAACTTAGCATCCATTACAAATGTCAGCATACATAATCAACATTGTCTTTTCTATAAAATGATCTTCAACTTAAAATTCTTCCTGATTAACTTTTTATTTCACACAGATTCACATCTCTTACACCCATGCAGATCGGTTCAATAAAATATAGTTCCTAAGTACATCTTACAGCTCTTGTTGCTGTTGTTATGTGCAATCAAGCTGTCTCTGACTTATGGCAACCCTTCCGATGGTCATACCCATGACAGCCCTGTTCATAAATTCCAGGCTCTGGCTTCCTTTATGAAATGAATACATTTCATATTTGGTCTTCCTCTTCTCCGGCTTTCCCTAGCTGACTGTCTTCCCTAGGGATTTCTGCCTTCTCCTGAAGTGTCCAAGGTATGACAGCCTCAGAGGTTTGTCATTTTTGCTTCTAGGAAAAGTCCTGGCTTGATTTGATCTAGGACCCACTGGTTTGTCTTTCTGTTGGTCCAGGGGTAATTCACAAAGCTGTCCTTCAGCAACACCACAGTAGTGACACAAAGCTAAGTGACTCAGCTGGCTTCTCAGAGGGATTTGACCTGATGCTATACAAAGGCTTCTTCCATTTTAATTGCAAATGTGTCCTTTACACGGAGCTTTTTCTGAGGGACTATATCTTCTATCAACCTGTCAAAGTTGGCAGTGTAGTATAACTACAGTAAAACAGATTTCCATCTTTAAAGAGGCTTTTATTCTGGTTGGTCACAATTTAAGAATTAATATGTTGTAAGCTGTCCAGAGACGCAAGTAATTGGACAGCATACACATTTTATTTGCAAATAAACAAATAAATAAATACATTCAAATTTTCCTCACTCTAAAAAACCTGAAAAATTCAGGAGAGGCTCTGGAGAGCAACACCGCTGTGAAAAAGTACCACAAACTTCCATGAATGAGGGATCACGAGTGCACAATAAATGCCTTGCCTAGAGAAATTCTGTGCCCCTTGCTATGCATATCATGTCACTTCAACTGCTGTGACTATATCAGCCTGCCATTACAATTTTTTAAAAACCTGGAGATACATAATCCCACCTTGCAAAAACTTAATTTCTCATGTTCCAATTTTAATTTGAAGTGAGGAGTCAAAAGTACAACTTATGTAAGTATGTAAGCTTTATCAATTAGTAACAAAAAGATGACACTAAGGCAATGTAGTTTGTATGGCCATTAAGGAGCAAGGCTGGAAAAGCAAAAATTTACAAAGCTCTCATCTTTGGATGTTGTAAGCTATCCTCTTCTTCATCTTCCTGCCTCTGTGTTTTCTTGTTATGACCTGTCCTGTCTCTCCAATCAAAATGCCTTATGATTCATACCTGCGGATTTGGCTTGCAACTCCTATATTTAAGCCAAAAAAGACAAGGGGTGCATTGCATAATGTCAAGGTATTTAATGCAGGCAAAATATGTTCATACTGAACAATTATGCTAAAAGAAGTGATCAGGGGGAGAGAGCAGAACAATGCTGTTAAACAGACAGTGAACTTTTACTGAGGGTTAAAAAAATGAGGGGGAAAGATCCTACGGATTTTTTTTCCAGAATAAAACTATTTGGACAAAGGCAGTGAATTAAATCCAAGATTATGCTCCTCAAAGAATGCTACCAGTGCTTTGACGGTTACTGCTTACAGGCTTTTAGAGTTATTTTTGTGAATCATTGATTTGAAGGGGAAATATGTATGATTCCAGCATGCTCTGAAGATTCTGCATCATAGCTGATAATTTCCAGTGTATGAAAAATCATCCTTTGCCAAAGAATAGTATTTACTCTTTGGATAGAATTATCTGTTATAAGAAAGACTGATCCGTTCTTGACCATGTCTGGATGATAACATCTCAGCTTAATAAACCAAGCTTGGTTTTTTAAGCCAAGATATCTTTCCATGAACGCAGCCATGAAAAGGTAACAGCAGCTTTGCCTCTCATGTAAAGGTAGTTCTGTCCAAAAACAAAATCCTGCAGAATGCATGGCAAGAAAAGGTAGCTCCACATATCAAAGTTGGCATGCTTTTATGGACTAATGTCATAATAAATTAATCTTCCAGGCACAAGATTCTTTGTCATTTTTGCAGCCACAGATTTTTAAAATTATTTTTTGCAGGTTGACATGGCTACCCATCTAGAAGAAGCCACTCTAGTTGTAAGAGATTACATGTTATGCATATAGTTAGCTGTTTGATCAGGACTGCAGAACCAGTCACTTCAGTGGAAAGGGAGCTCTACTGCATGGATCACTCCCACTAGAGCAGCACTAGATTCAACCCAGAGCACTAGGCTGCAACAAAAGCAGCATACATCCCGTCAGTGAGTAATTACATATAGTAAAGCATTTCAACAATATTTCTTATTACTACTTACGATGCAAGTTCCAAAGCCATCCAAGCACCTATCTGTATTTCCATTGCAATTGCAAGGAACACACTGTCCTGTGAATAGTCCATTGTTTTCACGATAAAATCCAGGGCTGCATTCCTGTTGGGAAGATTCTAAGTTTATACCTTTAAAATTAGTTGGTGCAGCGAGATCTTACAGTAAAACAAACTGAATTACTAACTGCTAACACATGGATACATACTGCAAGGTGAAGAGGCACAGGTCACATTTGGATGGTCATAACTTGACTTCATAAGCCAAGGTATAAACAAACATTTTAGCTGTGTATTTGTTCATTCCTCCCTTCATGCAAACCAGGAAGACTTCCACTTACCACAGAATAGTAGAATTGGAAGAGGCCAAGAAGACCAACCCCCTGCTGCTGCAGGACACCAATTTACACCATTCCACTTAATACATCTTCCCATTTCATCCAGAAAAGTAAACTATGTTTAACAGCTGCGGACCAGACTAGGATATTAAGCCTACCTGAAGCCATGACCCAGGGTTGTCTTAACGCATGGGCCTGATAGGCACTTGCCCGTGGGCCCCATACTAATCTGTGTATGTTAACCCTTGGAAAATGGGAAAACTTCCAAAATCAACAGTAATTGTAGTTGTCGCAGGGGCCCCAGTACACTGCTTTGCCCGGGGCCCATAATGCTGTTAAGACTGCCATGACCTAATATTCTGGCTAGCTCTGAAGCTAAGCACCATATTTTCCTGGTTCAGGTGAACTAGGATACTATAGTTAATGGGTGACTTTCTGGCTTGTTCTTTCACTTTCATGAAAGAAGTGTGTGAATAGCCAGATTGCCTGTTTATGTGTAAGTTTATTACGAAGGGATATGATTTTCTAACATGGCAAATATTCGCTGTTTCCAAAATCCATGAACTGCCTGAGCTTTTGAAAAAAACAGCTGTATGTATCACTGCTCTGAGGCCTGTCAAGAAGGCTTCTTTCAACCTAAACCCCAAAGGGATTCTCTGACAGGACATATTTCATATGCTATGCAGAATATTTCCAAAATATGCCCTTTATAACCATGTTATAGAAAAATGTTCCCTATATAGTTAAGGTTGTTGTCTTTGAACTCAAATGTTTCTGCAGAACTTGGTTTGTTCAATAGTGTTCATCCCAAAGCTGAAATTAATTTATAGTTTAATTTGCAAAAGTACTTGCTGTGATGTCATCACTGTATTAACTCATCCTGATTTCCTGACCTGGGGATATTCAACCCTTAGGCAATGGGAGGCATCATATAATATGAAGCACAATTTGTACGTACAGGCTTGTTCCAAAGACAAGTGAAGCATGAAAAGAATGTTCCTTGGCTAGAAGCATTCAAAGGGAAAAGCTGCTCTTCTTTCAGATCAAAGTCAAGGGAAAGCATTTGGGAAAGCCAAACAATAATAAAAAAAGCAAAAAGAAGGGGGATGAAGCAAACGAAGCAGATGTGTTTAGACAGAGATGTGTTTAGACAGTGGCCCTTCTGTATTAACAGCTAGAACCGGAAAGACTTGGCTATAAGCCCTATCTTTCCTTTCATTTTGTTATTTAGCAATGGGCAAAGTAATAGGTATCCACCCAAGTGCACATTAAAACAACAACAGAGAGCGGAGAACGCAGCAGCTGCTGCTACCTTACAGGAGTGTTGTGAGTATAAACAATGAGACAGCACTTTGTAAATTAAGAATTCTACCTTAGAGGCTGGACTTGAATATCTAGTATATCTATGTAATAATAACAACACGGGATTATCTGTAATAGACACAATTGCAAGTGTTTAAGGCAGCTTTTCCCAACTTGGTGCCCTCCGGATGTCAGGGACTTCAACTCCCATTCCCATCCAGCAAACCATGCCGATCATTGCTGAATTAAAGTTATTAATGAACCATCCCAACATTCTAATAAAGGGCATATTGAGGAGAAGTTAATAGGAATAAATCAGTATAAGGTTACTGATCCAGTTACTGTGTTTCTGGTATACCATTTTTTAAAAGTTGTTTTAAAGCAAGATTAGTTTCTCTGCTGGGACGGAGGAACGGGAACTCACCCCGTTGTGCAGATTCGAACCACACTGAAACACCATTTTCCACCTATACCCTGGAGGAAAATAAGACTCCCCAGACAGATTATACTTCTGACACACCCTTTGGAAAATGCAATCATGGGTCCCCTGTGCCACACGCTCTCTGTCTATTTACATGTAACACTCTTGCAGTTAACATTTCAAGGCAATCAAAAAAACAAACTTAAAAGAATTTTTGTTTTTCTATTTGCAACAATCCTTGCAGACTACAACACAAAAAAGAACAGCCTGGCTAACGATTTGCTGATCTCTTACACTGGTTAAACTTTGTGTATGCAGTTTTGGAATTGCCTAGCTAAAGAATCAAACAGGAATACTTGCTACTCAGAACAGCAGCAGTATTTTAGAACAGGTATTCTGATCAAGGGATCTGTTCCGTCCAACAAACAACAGGATCTGCTTTTCTGTTCTTGGGCTGCCCACAAGACCACTTAGCATAATTTTTGTCAAACTTTTGTTTAAAAAAAAAAAACATCCAAAAGAGAAGAGAGTGAGATAGAGAGTTTATATTACCTGTCTTGGTTTAAAATCCCAGGGATTTAGTCGCTGTTGCCCTCCACCTTGAAGATGAGGAAATGCTAGTCTCTGCTGTGCAGCCAGTGCCAAGCCGTGCCTCAGGCCTATGCACAGCACCAGCCAGGCTAGGCAGTGTGGCTTCTGCATTCTTGCCTGCATTTCTCTTGGCTTTGGGCTTTGCTGCTTGCAGGCAGCTTTCCACTCGGAAGCCCTTTCCCTTATACCACCTTTGTTCCTGACTCAGTCCGTATGCTGTGATATGCCCCTCCTATAAACTTTATACATGAGTCAGGCTGTGCAACAGCTCCTGAGTAACAATCTGCAATTCCTGAAAATGAGCATATATCTGAATTTAAGGTGTGGCAGGCATCACCTTTTCCCTGCCTAACACAGTCAGACAGAAGTAGACGATTAGAACTGTAAATCACAGACTGAGTAATTCTGTGGAAACAAGTAGGGTGTGTGAGCTACTTCAGCAAGTAGTTCTATAGCTTCCTTTGGGCTACTTATTTTCATCAGATCAGAACAAAAGGGCAAAGACCACACAAAAGAAGTGTCCTGTAGGTGGCAAACAGGAAGCAGAACAGGAAATGTTTGATTCTTATGTCAAATGCAAGCTTCAACATGCTGATCAAATGAATATTTCATGGGGAAGATTGTGAAGTTTGTTTAAAATAACTGTTGAAAATACTTTCAGAAATGACATTTGACAAACGGTATGTTATTACTGTAATCCAAGATGAAAATTTCAGACTTGCACATCAGTTTGCAAGGGCAAGGGCAAGGTCTATCTGGTAATCAGTAAATTATACTGATTATACAGATAGCAATCCTCTTTTAAGAGAAGTTCAGTAGATGCAACTTTTCTAACTCACATGTAACACATTGCTAAACTCACCGTTCTATGGAATTATTAAAGGTGCAGAAACCTTATGTATTTGGGCATCCCATAATTAAGAGCCTACATAGACAACCAAACTACTGAGAACATTTGGTCATCTGTATAATCTCACTGTATGGTAATTTTTAGCACTCATCTGAAGCAAAAATGAAGGAGAGATGACAGTAAGGAGAATACAATAGAGATATAAGGTGCACCAAATTTTTGGACATATGCTAGATGGCATTTTAAGCAGGTGCTTTTAAGTCTCCATTCATGTATATTATTTACTTCTGCCAGAGAAAAGGTCCAGGTGCAAAGTAAAATTTGTGGTAAAGAGGTCACCTATACCTGCCCTAAATCTTCTTAGCACAGGACCAAACAGGACTGCTACTCTGTATGTCTACAGGTCTTGCACAGGAAGAACTGACTATCTGCAAGCAACTGAAATCAACACTGTTAAAGCCCCAAATAATAATCCAGTTAAAAGTTCAATTGAACTGACAGTGAAGTTCATAAATATATCTCTACTGTACTTTTAAGTCAAATCCATGGGAAGGTCATTTCAGTACTACTCAGATAAGCAATGGCTCATGAATGATGCAGAGTGGAGACAAAGAAAATCTCCTACCTGACATGAATCACCCACATATTCTGGAGGGCAGGAGCATGTCTCTACATTATAGGCAACTTCACCATTTCCTGTATTGGTGGCTTCTTCCAGACCAACCTCACCCAAGGTTAACCGCTGAGATTCTGTGAAGTAAAGGCCTCTGATTTGTAATCCTTCTAGTCTAGACAGGACCATCATCAGCTCTTCGCGAGATACCAAGTTATTGCTGCCTGCGTGTCTGAAGTTTCCCTGCACGTTCAAGACACAATGGAAGTTTGGTTCTGGAGTAGGTTTAAACTTTGCAGGGTAGAAGTACTGTTCCATAGAAGGAGGGATGCCAGATTTAAAAGTTAAAACAGGTCCAATGCTTTATATACGAAAACCCAGGAGAATAGAGAGAGGGGATGAACATCTGCTGTCAGATTAAGGTAAAAAGGGAATTAAGGGAAATTAAGGGAAAAATTAAGGGAAACCTTTAGTTCCCATCATTCCTCATCCAACTATGCTGGCTGGAAGGCATCCAGCAAGTTATAGGAGTCTTTTTCTGTCTAAACATGCACAAGATTATGCCCCAAGTCAGAAAGGGAAGGAAAGCCAAGCTAGAAATATTAAGAGCAATGGTATAGTGATCAGCCTTCAGGCTCAACATGAAAATGTTTTCAAGCTGGGATGAAACAGAGAAAGTGCCCTAAAGCAGGGATAAGAAACCTGTAGACCTCCAGCTCTTGTTGGACTACACCTCCCACTTTCATTGATCCTTGGCCATGCTTGTTGGGGCTGTGGGAGCTGGAATTGAACAACATGTAGAGAGCCACAAGCTCCTCACCTTTGTTCTACAGGAACACCTTGGGTTCAGTTCATAGGATTGTACCCTCACAGCTTGGAAGCCCTTGAACTCAGAAGCTTCTGAAACTCCTATGCCCTGCTCAAGCTGAAGACAGCAAGGCAGACTCCCAACCCCTTCCAATCTTTTTGCTAGATTGGCTGAAAAGTGAGGGTACTTCAGAGAGGATGGCAGGAGGAGGTTCAGGATAAAATGCATCCTTTTCATTTCCTCCAATGGAGCATCTCCTTTTCCTCTGCATCTAAATATTGTGGCAGCTTTAGTACTGTTCTCTCTGTGTTGGTTGTGAGGGGTGAGCAGTTGAATTACTAACTCCCCATTCCAGTCAGAGCACTATTTTGACCTCTATGGTGTTTCTGAACCATCCCTGTGGTCCCTGGGATTTATAGGATTGCTCTCTTAGTAAGTAGAAATCTCCAGTTTGTTTTTTTTTAACATAAGAATTTCATAGCAGTAAAAATAATTTGCTTTGTGACATACATATCTCAACTGACTGGAACAAAACATATTACACTACCCACAGGGAACATGTGTAGGCATGCCAGCAAAAGCCTGAAGCCCTAGTAGTTGCATGCTCCTTGGAAGTCATGCTTCCTATTGTTATTTAGGTCACACAGCAATGCAGAAGCACATAGAATAAACCATGCTATATGCTGAAGGCAAACTCATTGTGTGAATATGGCCAAAACAGCACATTCCATGCATGATACAAGGGTATCAACCAGCCTGGTGGAACCCCAAGGGTTACATAAGAACCAAAGCAAATGTAGGAGAAGAACTCCAAGACAGGGAGATACCCTAAAGATGGAACATGCTCAGTGGCCCTGCTGTATGCCTGCAAGAATGGAGGGAACAGAATTTAGGAGACTGCGCAAGAAGAGAAAGGCAGAATGGGATAACTTGAAAGTGGACATGGCATGCTAGCCTCATTCTTGAAGAAGATATTTTGTCGCTGGTCCCACCACTTCCCTACTCTCTGGGATCGCTCTTTCTATAGAGGGGGTCACTTGAATTGCTAATGAATGGCTAATATAACAGCTCACTCACAATAAGAAATTGATGAATCCATTTTTACTTTGGCCAGTTACTGCTCTGAACACATTAGTTGGAAAATGCAAAACGTTCGTGTCTCGGGAGGCAGTGCAAACACAAGGGAAGGGGCTAAAATGCTTTTTCTTGAAATCTGAATAAAATGCTCTTTTAGCATAATGATCCAGGGGAAGAAAAATGGCTTGTTTTAAAAATCCCACTTTATCACACTAAAATGAAATACAGAATCCTATGAGAGAGAGAGAGAGAGAGAGAGAGAGAGAGAGAGAGCGCGCGCGCGCGCGCGCGCGCGCTCTTCACCAACCCAGGTCCCATTCATTCTGTACAGTAAGCACCACTAAATGACACCAGCTCACATCAGTAATAGAGCTGAAGAGGCATTTGCAGACTGTGGCTAATGAGCTTTGGAGCAGGAGCCAGTCCTTGTTGACAGATTTTGGTTTTGCCCCAATTCTTCTAATGCCTAACAGAAAAACTCATACATCAAAACATGATTTGTTTGGAATGGCCTCAAACCCACAGCAAGCATGTGCACAACTGAAGGCAAAATATAACTGGAAGTGTCTTTGCTTTTCAAGTCCAGGCATAAATCAGACAAGAACCCAACTTGACTTCTACATTTCAGGCAGTCAGAACAAGCAGCTGCTCAACTGTAAACACAGCACATTGTTCCTGGAAAAATACTGCATCACTGTGCAGAATAACTTGATGCCAACAGTGTTATTGATTAATTGATAATAGGATTTATTTCCTGTCTTTTTTCCCACTGTAGGGAATCCAAGCCCTTTTCCACTCCATTTTCTTCTCACAAGAACACTGTGTGGTAGGTTAGGCTGAGAGCTAAGTACCTAGCCTAAAAGCACACAGGAAGTCTCATCAACTGATCAGGGAGTAGAACTTGGATCTCTTGAATTCCAGTCCAACCATCTAATCACTGTACTAAATACGTTGCCTAATTCCCCTGACTGTGAGAACTCCATTTTCCTTTGGATAAATGAGGGGGCACTAGAGAAATATGATCTCTGCGATATCTGTCTACAAATACAAAGCAGGTGAAAGCAACTGGATTATGCAGCACAATCACTAATCCTGCATCAAATTCTCCAAGACCAGCCTCCAGCCATGTGCTAATAAATATATTACTCTCCCTCCTTGCTTTCAGACTGCAAAACTGCTGTTTATTTTTGCAATTCGTCAGGAGTGGTCTCAAGCAAACTTTCCAGTTTAGGTAGTGAAGTAAAGTGAAGTGAAAGAAAGAGAGAGAGAGAGAGAGAGAGAGAGAGAGAGAGAGAGGAGAACAGGAATGAAAAAAAAATCAATTTTTTCGGCTTGGGACCAGGATACCTTAAGGAACGCCTTTTCCCCTATTTGCCTTCCTGCCCCCTAAGATGGGCAACAGAAGCCCTCCTCTGGGAACCCTCTGTGAAAGAGGTTAGGAGACAGAGTACCCGGAGGAGGGCCTTCTCTGCGGTGGCACCCTGACATGGAATGTGCTCCCCAGAGAGGTCTGCCTGGTGCTGTCATTATATGTTTTTTGGTGCCAGGTTAAGACTTTTTTATTTAATCAATATTTTAATATGTTTAATATTGAATTTTATTATTGTATTTGCAGCCAGAGTGGGTTGTCAATTTATTTATGCTGTTAGCCATCCAGAGACGTTAGTAATTGGACGGCATACACATTCCATAAATAAATAAAATGGTTGATGCTCAAGCCATGGAGTCTGTACTTAGTCACAATCTCAAAGTTTTGAGAAAATGGCCAGATTTTTATTATTAACAAAGCTACAAATAATTTTAAACAGTGTACAACAAGCAAACAAAAACAGTAAAGAGAAGCCAAATTAGACATCTTTACTTAACAGATAAAGGGTCTCTAGCTACAGAGAATGAAATCTCAGCAATGCAATTTCTTGATACTGTACACATTTAGCATATACAGTATCAAAGAAACAATTATTTATAGTACATTTCTATGAATGTTTACTCATAAACAATTCCAATCCTTTTCTGTGGAGTTCTTGTAGCAGTATTTAGGACTACAGACCTAAATATATACCTCAGACCATGAGCATTTATATAAGTTGTAACAGGTAAAGGAAAATGCCACAACTCACTAATGAAAGTGAGTTCTAGTCAGTCTTACCTCAACGAGCTGAACTGATCCATAATATTGTTTGTCAGGCAAAGGATTGTTAGGATCCACATAGACTATTTTCATCTGGTGTCCCTACGTAAAAATATTACCATTCCAACATCAGTGCAGTACATACATGCAGAATTAGCATGCTTTTTAATTTATTTAAAAAGCTTTTACTTTTGTGGGTCACAAAGGAAACTTCTTAAGAACAAAAGCAACAATGTGCAAACACATACGCACACCAACATAACAATTGGACAATCTTAAATTGTCACTGTACTTTCTGCATTTCATTTCCTGCTGGCTCAATGTTTACATTCCCCGCACGATACTGGCAACTCAGCATAACATTTCAATGCATCTGATGAAGCAGAGTCTAATCCATGGAAGCTTATGCCAAAATAAATTTGTTATACTTTATAAGAAATCAGCAAAGTAGCACCTTAATGTGTGAACTGTAGAAATAATTCAGCTGTTACAAAATCCTAACAAAGAGGAATACAGTAAACCTCCCATAACAGAGTGGTGATGCTATGAAAGTTTGGCCACACTATTTAAACATACCATTTTAACAAAGTGTCAAACAGCAGCAATGCAATAAATCTGACAGATTTATTCTCAGATGGTAATCCAGATAAACACATTGCAGACTCTGCCCTCTCCCCACAAGGAGTGAATCAAGGGAACAGCTGGATAGGAACATGTGAGTGCAAGGCTGGCTTCTAATCTTGCCCCCAGATGCAATCCCAGAAGCAAAACAACACCTTAACACTGCATTAAAAGTATGTGAAAAATCTTGGTTTTCAGATTTACATGCAACATTTTACTCACAATTAGTTGTACATCAGGTCTTTTTTCCAGTAGAGTCATGCCTTCACTAGGTAACCCAAAAGATTTCACCTGATAACTCAAGTAGCCACCATACGAAGAGAGCTGAACAACACATTTAAACAGATGATGAGGGTGATTGCAGGAGCTTATGTTCAGCATTTCTCTATGTATCAAAATCACAGTGATCTCAGTGCCTTACACTACCAGAGCAGGCAACAGAGAGAGATAGCATGTAGAAGATCAGGAAAAGGCAGGGTGTTCCCAGTCCTGTGTCTTCAAAAGGATTTTCTATAGGCACAAGAGACTGTTAGCTTCTAGAAAAGGGTGATAACATCTACGACATACATCTCATATGTGCAGTGGACAGAGAATAAGAAAATGCAGGAGCAGGTGACTACATAAAACGAAGGCACATGGAAAGAGAGATGACAGCAAACAAGAAACGTTACCCCAATTAAATGGGTGAAAGAGGAGCAGAAAAATTTCAATGAAGGAGGAAGACTTTGAGATTGAGCAATTTTGCCTTGAGCAATAGACAAAATCAGGAAGAGAGGGAGAGGGAGAGCGAGAGCGAACTTCAAAGGTGATGTACCTTTTCTCCCAAGTAAGAGGATGGTGCTATCCAGTACAAATTGTGCACAAAGGAGGGCAATTCTTGAACATCAGCAACTACGCTCTTGCTGACTGGATTGAAAGTTACAGGGACGTTCATAGCATTATCCACAGCTTCTAGGCGCCAGTTCCTCATATCAACAAACTAACAGCAAAACAGACAAGAGGTTAAAAGAAAAGTGTCGTTATTGAATACAGCTTGCCTCACAGCACAAGAGTTAGTTCGCATGCGCACCTGTTTTCACATGGAAAATATTTTTTGGTTTGTGTGAGGTTTTTATATGCTTTGTCATGTGCACCAGCCTTTATATTTGCCTTTCTAGCACCTTTGAGGTGATGAGCACTCTGACAGGTCAGGTAGGGCTGAGGTGTGACACTTCTGGCATAGAGTGCAAATCAGGAACTTTATATTCATTAACTTCATTAACTTCTACAACTCTTTGTGCATGCCCCTCACTACAACAATACAGGATGGAACCTGGGAAGCTCACTAGCCTGATTTATAAGCTATGCGCTGATATACACACTTTCTCTGGTGGGGTGGCAGACTTCCCATGGGGATGCTAATCTAATCCCTGTGCTTTCTGCAACGTGTAGCTTGGGCATTGCAGTGCTGTGCAAAACATCCTGCTTCTGCACAGGTTGATCAAGCAAGAGAACCTGCCTGCACACCAAGGTCTGCCAAGGTCTAAAGAAAAGGTAGTGGATACAAGCCCACTTGTGGCATGAGACAGGTGCAACTGTTCTGGGGAATTACAGTGGCATAAAGAGTGTGGGGGACATAACACATCTGAAAAGCACTTACATGGATACATACAAAACTACCACTATCCCAGCCCCAGGAATTAAAAGAGCAAGTAATATTGGAATTTTTTAAGCCAAAGTTAGATGAGACTTCAAGCTCTAGGCCTTCCTTGATTCTATAAAAAAGTGAAAAGCAAGACCCATTTCTTTGCAGGGCAAATAAGGGTTTCAGGCTTAGAGCAATTTAGAGACTGGAAAAACAGCACAGATGTGAGTGTGGGAAGCTTATCCCCTCATCCCCCAAGAGTTCCCCTGCTACCACAGCCCTGACCCAGTGCCCCAACTTCAGCAAAGCAGGAACCCAGAAACAGAATCATGCACTATTTTGTCTAGCAGCACCCTTCAACTAAAATAATTTACAGAAAACATACCGTAACTCTTTGTTTATTTGTACTATGACAAATAGTGGTTGCTCCGAAACAAAAGCAATTGGTGCAACCCTTCGGATTAGTGGAGTCCAGATAAAATGATCCAGGGCGGCACGTGTCACACTGAATACCTTCAACATTCTCCTATAAGTCAGTTGTAATAAGTCATTAAATGTTTCCATATAAAGTTCCTGTAGTAATATACACATGAAAATAGCTGTAACACAGATATAAAATAACAGAGAACATTGTTCATGGCCTTGCTTTTCTGTATATAGAACCCCGCGTACATGCGAAACGGTCTTCTTCTGCAAGGACAAATTCGCACAAACTGCCAGTTTACACTTTTGTCTCTTCAGTGTCCCACAGACTGCTTCATCAGCCCTATGCATATGACTGTGTCAATTAGGGCCCTTCCAGACAAGCCTTAGTGTGGATGGCCATTCTATATTTTTATTGGTAGTAACCACTGGTTGATTTAAACTAAACATACATGGTATTGGGAGGTTCTTGATCCAAGTAGGAACAGAAAATAGGCCTGTTTCCAGGTTGCATCACTTTGTGCAAGTCTCTTCTACCATGTTTCTGCATCTCTTTTCTCAATCTCAAATTGTACAAAATTTGCATATGAATTGTTGTTGTTAGTCGTGAAGTCATGTCCGACCCATCGCGACCCCATGCACAACATTCCTCCAGGCCTTCCTGTCCTCCACCATCCCCCGGAGTCCACTTAAGCTCACGCTGACTGCTTCAGTGACTCCATCTAGCCACCTCATTCTCTGCCGTCCCCTTCTTCTTTTGCCATCTATTGTCCCCAGCATTAGGCTTTTCTCCAGGGCGTCCTTCCTTCTCATTAGGTGGCCAAAGTATTTGAGTTTCATCTTCAGGATCTGGCCTTCTAAAGAGCAGTCAGGGTTGATCTCCTCTAGGACTGACCGGTTTGATCGCCTTGTGGTCCAAGGGACTCGCAGGAGTCTCCTCCAGCACCACAATTCAAAGGCCTCAATCCTTTGGTGCTCAGCCTTCCTTATGGTCCAGCTTTCACAGCCATACATTGCAACTGGGAAAACCATAGCCTTGACTATACGCACTTTTGTTGGCAGGGTGATCTGTGCTGTCTAGATTTGTCATAGCTTTCCTTTCTTGTATAGTTCCTCTGTGTAATCTTGCCACCTCTTCTTAATCTCATCAGCCTCTGTTACGTCCCTGCCATTTTGGTCCTTTATCATGCCCATCTTTGCATGAAACGTTCCCTTCATATCTCCAATTTTCTTGAAGAGACCTCGGTCCTCCCTATTGTTTTCCTCTATTTCTTTGCACGGTTCAGTTAAGAAGCTATTCTTATCTCTTCTAACTATTCTCTGGAATTCTGCATTCAATTGGGCGTATCTTTCTCTTTCTCCCTTGCCTTTCGCTGCCCTTCTTTCCTCAGCTATTTGTAAAGCTTCCTCAGACGGCCATTTCGCTTTCTTGCATTTCTTTTTCTTTGGGATGGCTTTAGTTGCTACCTCTTGTACAATGTTGCGAACCTCCGTCCATAGTTCTGCAGGCACTCTGTCTATCAGATCTAATTCCTTAAATCCATTTGTCACCTCTACTGTATATTCATCAGGGATATGATTTAGGTCATACCTGAGTGGCCTAGTGCTTTTCCCTACTTTCTTCAATTTAAGTCTAAATTTTGCAACCAGAAGCTCATGATCTGAGCCACAGTCAGCTCCTGGTCTAGTTTTTACTTACTGTATAGAGCTTCTCCATCTTTGGCTGCAGAGCACATAGTCAATCTGATTTCTGAGTTGACCGTCTGGTGATGTCCATGTGTAGAGTCGTCTCTTGGGTTGTTGGAAAAGAGTGTTTGCTATGACCATCGTATTCTCTTGACAAAATTCTACCAGCCTGTGCCATGCTTCATTTTGTACTCCAAGGCCAAACTTGCCTGTTATTCCAGTTATCTTTTGGCTTCCTACTTTAGCGTTCCAATCCCCCATGATGATAAGGACATCATTTTTTGGTGTTAATTCTAGAAGGTGTTGTAGGCCTTCATAGAACGGGTCAACTTCAACCTCTTCAGCACCAGTGGTTGGGGCATAGACTTGGACTATTGTGATGTTGAATGGCTTTCCTTGAATTCAAACTGAGAGCATTCTGTCATTTTGGAGGTTGTATCCCAGTACTGCTTTTCCTACTCTTTTATTGACTGTGAAGGCTGCTCCATTTCTTCTGAGGGATTCTTGCCCACAGTAGTATACCTGATGGTCATCCGAATTAAATTCACCCATTCCTGTCCATTTTAGTTCACTGATTCCTAAGATGTCGATGCTCAGTCTTGTCATCTCCTGTTTGACCACATCCAGCTTGCCTTGATTCATGGATCTTACATTCCAGATTCCTATGGAGTATAGATCTTTGCAGCATCGGACTCTCCTTTCACCACCAGATACATCTGCAACTGAATGTCCTTTCGGCTTTGACCCAGTCACTTCATTCTTTCTGGCGCTACTAGTACTAGCCCTCCACTCTTCCCCAGTAGCATATTGGACACCTTCCGACCTGAGGGGCTCATCTTCCAGCATCATATCTTTTTGCCTTTTGGTGTACTGTCCATGGGGTTTTCATGGCAAAGATACTGGAGTGGGTTGCCATTTCCTTCTCCAGTGGATCACGTTTTGTCAGAGCTCTCTGCTATGACCTGTCTGTCTTGGGTGGCCCTGCACGGCATAGCTCATAGCTTCATTGAGCTATGCAAGCCCCTTCGCCATGACAAGGCAGTGATCCATGAAGGAGTGCATATTAATACCTATTTCTAAATATATTTCATCACATTTCCTTAACTTAAGCATATCTAATATATGTCAATACTTTTTTGAGCTAAGAGTTTTGTTAGAACATTCAGAAAGGGCAAAACCTAATTGATAACCACATACTGATCCACACATTAGCTGAGGAGATAAGCAGTGGCTCATTTCATACCTGAATTCACAAAGACTAAATTCTTCAAGCATCTCTATTCATAAATGTGGTTTTAAAGACCACCTGTGAAAAGCCCCACTGAGTGTGTGTGAGCCACTGTGATGAAACATTTATTCATACTGAGTTTTATTTGATCATGCATTTGCTACTTTGGCTTTGATTCTGACTGCAGCACTGCTGTAGCAAGAATGATAAAGGAAATAGCATTGCACGAGGGCAGTGCATGGACAGCAAAGTTGATGGAAACAATGAGAAAAAAATGTTGTAACCTCTTCGGGATTTCAAAATCCTCTTGCTTTAAAACAAGCAGAAAAATATGTGCTGATAAGGAAAATTGGATATGGTATGCATATTCAATTCCATTAATTGGACTACAAAGTAGAATTCAAACAAAAGGCATTGTTGAGGTTTAGCACTAGCAATTGTAATTCTTTGAATGATTGCCTGAAGTACCATTACAGTTCAGCAGTGAATTATTAGTACATTAAGCCAGCGCTTTACATATGTCAGAAGTGGAATTAATTAATGAGTAATACTGACTCCTCAAACCTAGTAGCAAACCTTTTTTACACTTCTGAGGCCCCAGCAGATGATTTAGTAGTGGGCAAATGGAGTAAACACAGCTACAAATTACCCCTTAATCCCAGAACTTTTAGATGACGGTCTTAAAAGTGTGGCAGATGGTGCACAGGCACTCCTGGAACACTGTACACACAGTGCTAGTATACATTGTCCTCAGGACAACGCATCTGGGCTTTCCTAGCACCATCTCTGCTGGCAGCAAATAACTTGTCAACAAAACCCTGTTTCTGCTCAAGGGCTCTTCTTCACTGATCAGTCAGTATGTAACTGTGCAACTCAGAGAACATCCTCCTATTGATTGCTATGGGAAGTAGGAAGGGGAAAGATAGAGGAGATGAAACAGGAATGCTACTATATAGTCTCTTTCCAACACTTTGACTGCCAGCTTCCACAATGCAAAGTGCTGTTCTAACAAACATGGAGACAAAAGGCCTCTCTGGTCCAGCATCCTGCTCCCACAGTGGCCAACCAGATGTCATGGGATGCTCACAATTAGGACACGAGTGCCATAGCAGCGGTCTACTCACATTCCCCAGCAACTGATATACAGAGGCACACTGCCTCTGATACTGAAGGTAGTATTTGTTGATTACATTTCTATACCACCCAATAGCTGAAGCTCTCTGGACAGTTCACTAAAACTATATATTGCCATCATGACTGGTAACCATGATGGGTTGATGCCCTCATCCTCCATAAATTTGTCTGATCCCATTTTAAAGCCATCCAACTTGTATAATCACTACATCTTGCAAAAGTGAATTCCATAGTATAATGCTCTATACTATGTGGAAAAAGTACTTTCTTTTCTCTTTTCTGAGGCTTTCACTAATCACCTTCATGGGTTCCTGTATTATGAGAG
Organism: Varanus komodoensis; assembly: GCF_004798865.1. Taxonomy (NCBI): domain Eukaryota; kingdom Metazoa; phylum Chordata; class Lepidosauria; order Squamata; family Varanidae; genus Varanus; species Varanus komodoensis. The sequence goes on from NW_025335438.1 coordinate 25,368,059, forward strand.
AGGAAGAAAAAAATGTCTTCCAATTTGTACACCTCACTTGTCTTTATAATATTAATAATTTTAATATATTATAATATATAATAATGTTCTATCCAGATATTATTAACTCCCCTCATGATGGAGTTGCTCCAACCTCTTGATAATTTTGGTTGCTGTTTTCAGCATGAACCACATTTTGAAATTACCTTTGATTTTATGAAATGGTAATTTAGCCAAGAATAATGTCAGATTTTTAATTCATATGTATTGTTGCTTTGTAAGAAATTACAGGAACCATGATGATCTCCAGTTAAATTAAAAATATGCAGCTCATAGATTACCGCACCATGTGTTTGAATGTGAAAGCACCTGACCTTACAGTGACAAACTCCTGTCTGAGGATTGCAAACACTGGGTTCAGTTCCGCCTCTTTTACATTTGCAGGGTTTGCAGTTTGGAAAACCATAAGAGTCCGGAGCACACTGATCACATCGTTGGCCTATTATTCCTGGGCGGCACCTTCAACAACAATAAAAAGACCAAAGATCATTTCTGAAAAAGGTTTGTTTTCAGGAGATCAAGTTAGGGAATGGTAATTTTGTGATATTATGAAAAGTCTAACAAATGGTGCAGTGCTAATTAAGGCTGGAAAAGAAAGTTAACAGCATTGTAATATGGTATTTTATTTTTACAAGGTCATGGAATAAAATATGGTTGAGATTAAGGATATCAGTGCCAAACTCAGAGAAGATTCCTGTGGTTCCCCAGCACTACATAAGAACAGCCCTGATGAATTAGAGGAAAGGTCCATTTGGTCCAGCGTTCTGTTCTCACAGTGGCCAACCAGTTGCCCACAGGATCCCACAAGCAGGATATAAATGCACAAATGGTCCACCTTGGATGGAGAATTTTGCCAGGTATGACTTTTTGCATTATTGTCCTATGATGGTAAAAGAAGCAATGCTTAGCAGCAACTCTCCCATGTTTAGAACAAAACTGGATATCATGCAGGAGATCTGCATGATTTCTCCCAAAATCATGAAAAGTGGTGCTTCCTCATGCATTTTTCCCTGATCTAAATCCCCATCTCCACTTCCAGGGAAAACGGTTGCCATAGAACTCCATTTTAGTTGCATCTCCCAATAGCAAATTTATTTTGCCATAAAGACTCACGGGCTAGTCCTCAGTTTGTTAAATGCAGTCCTTGGGGTATCTTTATTTTCCCTTGTAGAGCCAACAAGCACTGCAGATGCCTCATCTATGGCAAGTTGTATGATGGACATGTGCACAAGATGCTTTGTGTCCAAAATAAATATTATTGAATGTTAAATTGTACCAGTGTTTCTTAAGTGTTATGCAGGCATCAGAGATGGCCATGCTGACACAAACGAGTTATATTCTGTTGCCATTCTTCAAGAACAGTCCCAAATGAAACAGAATTATTAAATCTCTTTGCAGTCTGTCACAATTCAAAGTTCCAATCAAATTACACATAAAGCATACAAAATAAGAACACTGTACATGGGTGAGGCACAATGCACATAGTCTTTAACTGCATTGCCCAAATATGTTGACAATAAAAAAGCATTTGCTTATCAATTTAGAACTCTGAACATCATGGTGCTCCATAGGTCTGAATTTTGCATTCATAAAATGAGAAAAATGTCTTGCAAAGAGCACAGCTATTAAGACCAAACAAAACATTCTGCTAACAGAATGTGTGACTAGAACCAGGCTGTGACTCAAGCCAATAGGAATGGGTATGTTGTTCTTTTAATCCTCTCCAGCTCCCAAACTCACACAGGGAAGTGGTAACAGAATGGGAAGGAAGAATGTTAACTCTCAATCCATGAATTGCAGTGAACCTGATCTGCACGTGCTTATGCTGACACAAGTATGTCGATCTTCCCTAGATCTGCAATGCATAATTAGCACAATGTTTAGTTTTATAATTAGTCCTGGCATATAAAGACTGCAAGCTTAAATAAGCCTTGATTAAAATTGTATAATTATGAAAAACAATTCTGGTTTGTGCACTGTCTGCATCTTACACAGCAAGACAGAAGCAATATTCTACGTCTGCCTTCCCTAAGCCGGTGCCCCCCAGATGTGTCAGACTGCAATTCTCACCAGCCAAAGATGCATAACCATCGGGAAAGGAGGGCATCAGACTGGGGAAGGCTCCTTTATTCCTGCAGCCAAATAGAAGACTATCTCTGGAGTAATTCTGTGACAGGCCCATTTAAGGACTCTCTCTTGGCTGATCTAGAGCATTTCTGGGATGTGGGGATTGAATAACTGTGGGACGAGTGCCTGGAAAAAGTAGGGAAAACTGTTCTACCCAGTGCTTTTTTTGTAAAAAAGAAAAAAAAAGGTGCCGGAACTCACGTCTTGGGGTCACACTTTCACACAATGGTCGCCGCTGGCAGTAAGCGCTCAGCGCATGACCACATGACCAATCCCAAGCCAAGCAGCATCCCAAGCTGAGCAGCGCCCTCACAATCAGCGCCAACAATCAGCACCGACACACAAGCAGCCCGCAGGCACTATGTTAATGATTTTTGCTGCAGATCTGCTACGCTCAACAGGGTGATTCACAATCACTTGGAAAAATCCGTCAAAAAGCGGTGCCGGAACACCATTCTGGTGCATTCTATGACAAAAAAAAGCCCTGGTTCTACCACTGCCCTAGAAAGAACTTGCATTCATTATGCCACAGTAGCTGGTGAGGTGACGTGTCTAGGAAGTTAATACATTCAGCTCCTTCCAGATGCTCTATCTATGTGTTTTTAAGAATGGGACTCTCTTTTCACTCTTCTTCCTCCCTTGCAGAGTAGTAGCAAGAACAACAATGAAGACAAGAGTTCTTAAGCTTCATCATGGAAATGCAACCCAAAATGTACACTTACTTGCATTGCCCATTAATTCTATTACATTCAGGATTCCCTGCATTAACAATTCCTTTGCCTGAGCAATTGCACCTCTCACAGCCAGCAAGGGGATGGTAGCCAAAGTGCTGCCTTACACACACTTCACATCTGGGCTTAACAGTTTGAGGGGGGCAAATGCATTTCCCAGTGATGTCATCACAAAGGCGTCGTCCGCAGCTGCATGCTGAAAGGGCGAGAATCATTTTATAAGAATAGTATTTTGAATAAGCAAGTTGTCTTTTTTAAAAAGCTGAAAATCCATTATAACTTTTTAAAATCTCACTTCAACTTTATTTAACTGTTAACATTTTAAAAAGTGATCCAAGCATATACATGGAGCCCACATGCTAATTCAGACCTTTAGAACTATTCACAGCTGACTCACACCACTTCTCTCTCTAGGTAGCTGTCTCAGCTGCTGCCTACTGCGCCTCTCTCTCTCTCTCTCTCTCTCTCTCTCTCTCTCTCTCTCTCTGTGTGGGGGGGGGGGGGGGGGAGGTTCAGCCCTCCTCTGATGATCAGTTCTAAACCATGAAGAAATAAGTCTAGCCATGACTTAAGGATGACACTGCGCTTTTCTTCATTTTTGTTTTGTTTGTTTTTACATTTATATATCATCACATTCCTGTCAATGTACTCATAGACAGTTCACAGCTTGAAAAATAGTTTACAAATAGTGTATAATTACAATAGAAAATGAAAAAGTAAACAAGCAGGGAAGAGGAGCCAGAGCTAAGCTGTGCTGCATGGCAACAATTACACAAGGGATTTTCTACCCAAGGCTGTCCGTCCACTGTGTGTACTTCTGGTTTCGTTCCAGAATTGAGATCCAAGCTCTGTGCAAGTTTTTCCTTTCCTGTTTTTCTGCTGTATAACCTCTAGGTGGTATAGCAGAACAGTGCAAATACATAATTTCAAATGTTGCTTTCTATTTAGGAAGGAGCTTAGTATATAATGACTTGCTGCTTTAATCACTCCTTATTTTTAATATTAATTATTTTATTGCTGTTAGGTTGTTTTCTTCTGCAGTTTTTGCATTTCAGGATATGTTATAAACTGGAGGAATATTTTTAATTGTTAACTTTGTTGTAATGCACCTAGAACTGTTCAGAGAAAGCCACAGTTTTAATTAATAAAATACATGAATATCCTTTGGGGAAGTATACTTACTTCATGTTAAACATGCATTGTAAGTATGCATAAAGCAATAGTTCCTTCAAAAACCAACAAACGCAGTTTAATCAAAAGTATTTCACAGTAGCTCCAACATTTTGAATTCTCTCATTTATCAATCAATACAAATAAATGACCTTTGATGCAACAGGATATAAACGGCCAATGTGTTGTAGTGGTTATGAATGCAGGACTGGGACTCAGGAGATCTGGGTTCAAGCCCCCACTCAGCCATGGATCTCACTGGGTGATTTTGGGCCATTCACAAACTCCCATTGCAACCTATCTTATAGGGTTGCTGTTGCGAGGATAGGATTGAGAGGAGGAGGAGAATTAGGTAAGCTGCCTTGAGTTCCTTGGAAAAAAAAGGGTGGAATAATATTATAAATACATGTTAAAGAAAAATCCTAAACACAAAACAAAATAAATACAGAATGAAATAGTCAGGCATCATTCAAGAAAAGCATATGATATGACCTCTCCCTGGAATTACTGGCAATATACCTACGTTTGCAAGATGGAAATCCATAATAGCCTGTTTGGCACCTGCTACATCGGCGGCCAATGATGTTTGGCTTGCAGCTGCACTGCCCTCCCACTGGATCGCAGGTAAGACTGGTGGCACCATTTCTGTGGCAGTTGCAAGGCAGAGCCCCATTGTTGTAGGCTGCCACAAGTGATCTTGCTGAATTTCTACAGAATTCTGAGGAACTTACAGGGCTGTGAAAATGAAACAAGTCACGAAACTGAATTCTGGTAGTTTTATTTTAAATACCCACTTATTGTCTTAGCTGGATCTGAAATATTGTTCATTTACTCTCATTTTTATTTCTATAATGTACTGCCTGTTCAGCTGTGGAAATACAGTTAAAAGAATTCCATGTTTTTATTATTATTATTATTATTATTATTATTATTATTATTATTATTATAACATTTCTATGCCGCCCCTTGCCGAAGCCTCGGGGTGGCTTACAACACAATAAAATACATTGAAATACAAAAGAACATAATAAATTACCATTAAATACAAAAATACAAAAAATACACTGAGATACAAACATAATAATATAAAATTAAAATTAACAGTATAAAATAAGTAAATAAAGAATATAGGAGGAGAAAAGAGAAGGAAGAAGAAGTTGCCCTGGCCAGATCATATATTTTAACAATTAAAATGATGTTTAAATAAAAAGGTCTTTACCTGGCGCTGAAAAACCAGTAATGACGGTGCCAGGCGGACCTCTTTGGGGAGTGAATTCCATAGGTTGGGCGCCACCGCCCAAGGACATTATATCTGTAACACCCTCTCTCCAACGCATGTGCAGTATGGATGCACATGTAGGGGCAGTAGTCTCCCTCCAGTTGTTTACCCTAACACATCCCAACTGTGAACTTCACTTAGCCAACTTTACCATCCCAAGCCACCCAAAGGTCCTCTGTTTCCCTAAAATGCCTTTGCTGTTGCTATCCCTTTTGCTTGGAACGTCTTCCCAGAATGCTTCTGTGAAACCAGCTTCTTTCAAATCCCTCCTCAAAATTAACCTTTTCTGGAGCAACCCCATGTCCCAGTTGTAGACAGGGGCCCACCTTGCACAAGGAACAGTCTGAGTTGACACAAGCAGGACTGCACTGTGACTTACTTAATGTGAAAACTGTTCCCACCACACTGGTTGATGAAATCGTATGACTTATCCACAGTGTCTTTCTGAAGAAGTGTGTAAGTGTAGCTGTCTGCTGGAACAACCAGGATACGTTCCTTTAAAATGATGAGAAAATGGCATTATTTATTTATTTATTTATTTATTTAGAAAATTTCTATGCCGTCCCATTCGCTGAAGCCTCAGGGCAGCTCACAAACATAAATAACTTCAATTAAAATAATATAAATTAACAGTATAAAGTAAGTTGCCCTGGCCAAAGAATAAAAAAAATAAATACTATTAGCAGTAAAAATGACATTTGAATAAAAAGGTTTTGGCCTGGCGCTGAAAAACAAATAATGATGGCGCCAGGCGGACCTCTCTGGGAGCGCATTCCATAGATTGGGCGCCACCGCAGAGAAAGCCCTCCTCCGAGTACTCATCCTCCTAATTTCCTTCATGGAGGGTTCCTGGAGAAGGGCCTCTCCCACAGATCTCAGGGGGCGGGTGGGCATATATGGACGTAAGCGCTCCTTCAGGTAACCAGGACCCAAGCCGTTTAGGGCTTTATAGGTCATCACCAACCCCTTGAATTGGGCCCGGACTTCAATGGGGAGCCAGTGAAGCTGACGGAGAACTGGAGTCATGTGAACATAATGCCCAATCCCCATCAGCAGCCTGACAGCTCTATTTTGAACCAATTGAAGTATCCGGACCATCTTCAAGGGCAGCCCCATGTAGAGTGCGTTACAGGAAGTCAAGTCGGGAAGTCACCAATGCGTGTGTCACTGTCGCCAGGCAGTCATTCTCCAGGTAGGGGTGCAGCTGATGGATCAGCCGCAGCTGAAAGAAAGTGCACATCGCCACCGCTGTCACCTGAGCTTCCAGTGAAAGCTCTGGGTCGAGGAGCACTCCCAAGCTGCGGACCTTGTCCCTAAGAGGGAGTGCAACTCCATTCAGGACTAGGTTCATTTCACCCTCACCGAAGCCCGATCCGCCAACCAACAGGACCTCCGTCTTGTCTGGATTGAGCTTCAGTTTATTGGCCCTCATCCAGCCCATTACCTCGGCCAGGCACCGGTTCAGCACAGCCACTGCCTCACCTGGATTGGTGGAAAACGAGAGGTAGAGCTGGGTATCATCAGCATACTGATGGTTCCACAGCCCACACCTCCTGATGACCTCTCCCAGCGGTATCATGTATATGTTAAACAGCAAAGGGGACAAAATGGATCCCTGCGGTACTCTATGGCATAGCTGCCATGGTGCAGAGCCATAGTCCCCCAGCACCACCTTCTGGAATCGGCCATTGAGATAGGAGCAGAACCACTGC
>NW_025335438.1:25375216-25481547 GCF_004798865.1 Varanus komodoensis
CCACTCTTCCCCAGTAGCATATTGGACACCTTCCGACCTGAGGGGCTCATCTTCCAGCATCATATCTTTTTGCCTTTTGGTGTACTGTCCATGGGGTTTTCATGGCAAAGATACTGGAGTGGGTTGCCATTTCCTTCTCCAGTGGATCACGTTTTGTCAGAGCTCTCTGCTATGACCTGTCTGTCTTGGGTGGCCCTGCACGGCATAGCTCATAGCTTCATTGAGCTATGCAAGCCCCTTCGCCATGACAAGGCAGTGATCCATGAAGGAGTGCATATTAATACCTATTTCTAAATATATTTCATCACATTTCCTTAACTTAAGCATATCTAATATATGTCAATACTTTTTTGAGCTAAGAGTTTTGTTAGAACATTCAGAAAGGGCAAAACCTAATTGATAACCACATACTGATCCACACATTAGCTGAGGAGATAAGCAGTGGCTCATTTCATACCTGAATTCACAAAGACTAAATTCTTCAAGCATCTCTATTCATAAATGTGGTTTTAAAGACCACCTGTGAAAAGCCCCACTGAGTGTGTGTGAGCCACTGTGATGAAACATTTATTCATACTGAGTTTTATTTGATCATGCATTTGCTACTTTGGCTTTGATTCTGACTGCAGCACTGCTGTAGCAAGAATGATAAAGGAAATAGCATTGCACGAGGGCAGTGCATGGACAGCAAAGTTGATGGAAACAATGAGAAAAAAATGTTGTAACCTCTTCGGGATTTCAAAATCCTCTTGCTTTAAAACAAGCAGAAAAATATGTGCTGATAAGGAAAATTGGATATGGTATGCATATTCAATTCCATTAATTGGACTACAAAGTAGAATTCAAACAAAAGGCATTGTTGAGGTTTAGCACTAGCAATTGTAATTCTTTGAATGATTGCCTGAAGTACCATTACAGTTCAGCAGTGAATTATTAGTACATTAAGCCAGCGCTTTACATATGTCAGAAGTGGAATTAATTAATGAGTAATACTGACTCCTCAAACCTAGTAGCAAACCTTTTTTACACTTCTGAGGCCCCAGCAGATGATTTAGTAGTGGGCAAATGGAGTAAACACAGCTACAAATTACCCCTTAATCCCAGAACTTTTAGATGACGGTCTTAAAAGTGTGGCAGATGGTGCACAGGCACTCCTGGAACACTGTACACACAGTGCTAGTATACATTGTCCTCAGGACAACGCATCTGGGCTTTCCTAGCACCATCTCTGCTGGCAGCAAATAACTTGTCAACAAAACCCTGTTTCTGCTCAAGGGCTCTTCTTCACTGATCAGTCAGTATGTAACTGTGCAACTCAGAGAACATCCTCCTATTGATTGCTATGGGAAGTAGGAAGGGGAAAGATAGAGGAGATGAAACAGGAATGCTACTATATAGTCTCTTTCCAACACTTTGACTGCCAGCTTCCACAATGCAAAGTGCTGTTCTAACAAACATGGAGACAAAAGGCCTCTCTGGTCCAGCATCCTGCTCCCACAGTGGCCAACCAGATGTCATGGGATGCTCACAATTAGGACACGAGTGCCATAGCAGCGGTCTACTCACATTCCCCAGCAACTGATATACAGAGGCACACTGCCTCTGATACTGAAGGTAGTATTTGTTGATTACATTTCTATACCACCCAATAGCTGAAGCTCTCTGGACAGTTCACTAAAACTATATATTGCCATCATGACTGGTAACCATGATGGGTTGATGCCCTCATCCTCCATAAATTTGTCTGATCCCATTTTAAAGCCATCCAACTTGTATAATCACTACATCTTGCAAAAGTGAATTCCATAGTATAATGCTCTATACTATGTGGAAAAAGTACTTTCTTTTCTCTTTTCTGAGGCTTTCACTAATCACCTTCATGGGTTCCTGTATTATGAGAGAGGAAGAAAAAAATGTCTTCCAATTTGTACACCTCACTTGTCTTTATAATATTAATAATTTTAATATATTATAATATATAATAATGTTCTATCCAGATATTATTAACTCCCCTCATGATGGAGTTGCTCCAACCTCTTGATAATTTTGGTTGCTGTTTTCAGCATGAACCACATTTTGAAATTACCTTTGATTTTATGAAATGGTAATTTAGCCAAGAATAATGTCAGATTTTTAATTCATATGTATTGTTGCTTTGTAAGAAATTACAGGAACCATGATGATCTCCAGTTAAATTAAAAATATGCAGCTCATAGATTACCGCACCATGTGTTTGAATGTGAAAGCACCTGACCTTACAGTGACAAACTCCTGTCTGAGGATTGCAAACACTGGGTTCAGTTCCGCCTCTTTTACATTTGCAGGGTTTGCAGTTTGGAAAACCATAAGAGTCCGGAGCACACTGATCACATCGTTGGCCTATTATTCCTGGGCGGCACCTTCAACAACAATAAAAAGACCAAAGATCATTTCTGAAAAAGGTTTGTTTTCAGGAGATCAAGTTAGGGAATGGTAATTTTGTGATATTATGAAAAGTCTAACAAATGGTGCAGTGCTAATTAAGGCTGGAAAAGAAAGTTAACAGCATTGTAATATGGTATTTTATTTTTACAAGGTCATGGAATAAAATATGGTTGAGATTAAGGATATCAGTGCCAAACTCAGAGAAGATTCCTGTGGTTCCCCAGCACTACATAAGAACAGCCCTGATGAATTAGAGGAAAGGTCCATTTGGTCCAGCGTTCTGTTCTCACAGTGGCCAACCAGTTGCCCACAGGATCCCACAAGCAGGATATAAATGCACAAATGGTCCACCTTGGATGGAGAATTTTGCCAGGTATGACTTTTTGCATTATTGTCCTATGATGGTAAAAGAAGCAATGCTTAGCAGCAACTCTCCCATGTTTAGAACAAAACTGGATATCATGCAGGAGATCTGCATGATTTCTCCCAAAATCATGAAAAGTGGTGCTTCCTCATGCATTTTTCCCTGATCTAAATCCCCATCTCCACTTCCAGGGAAAACGGTTGCCATAGAACTCCATTTTAGTTGCATCTCCCAATAGCAAATTTATTTTGCCATAAAGACTCACGGGCTAGTCCTCAGTTTGTTAAATGCAGTCCTTGGGGTATCTTTATTTTCCCTTGTAGAGCCAACAAGCACTGCAGATGCCTCATCTATGGCAAGTTGTATGATGGACATGTGCACAAGATGCTTTGTGTCCAAAATAAATATTATTGAATGTTAAATTGTACCAGTGTTTCTTAAGTGTTATGCAGGCATCAGAGATGGCCATGCTGACACAAACGAGTTATATTCTGTTGCCATTCTTCAAGAACAGTCCCAAATGAAACAGAATTATTAAATCTCTTTGCAGTCTGTCACAATTCAAAGTTCCAATCAAATTACACATAAAGCATACAAAATAAGAACACTGTACATGGGTGAGGCACAATGCACATAGTCTTTAACTGCATTGCCCAAATATGTTGACAATAAAAAAGCATTTGCTTATCAATTTAGAACTCTGAACATCATGGTGCTCCATAGGTCTGAATTTTGCATTCATAAAATGAGAAAAATGTCTTGCAAAGAGCACAGCTATTAAGACCAAACAAAACATTCTGCTAACAGAATGTGTGACTAGAACCAGGCTGTGACTCAAGCCAATAGGAATGGGTATGTTGTTCTTTTAATCCTCTCCAGCTCCCAAACTCACACAGGGAAGTGGTAACAGAATGGGAAGGAAGAATGTTAACTCTCAATCCATGAATTGCAGTGAACCTGATCTGCACGTGCTTATGCTGACACAAGTATGTCGATCTTCCCTAGATCTGCAATGCATAATTAGCACAATGTTTAGTTTTATAATTAGTCCTGGCATATAAAGACTGCAAGCTTAAATAAGCCTTGATTAAAATTGTATAATTATGAAAAACAATTCTGGTTTGTGCACTGTCTGCATCTTACACAGCAAGACAGAAGCAATATTCTACGTCTGCCTTCCCTAAGCCGGTGCCCCCCAGATGTGTCAGACTGCAATTCTCACCAGCCAAAGATGCATAACCATCGGGAAAGGAGGGCATCAGACTGGGGAAGGCTCCTTTATTCCTGCAGCCAAATAGAAGACTATCTCTGGAGTAATTCTGTGACAGGCCCATTTAAGGACTCTCTCTTGGCTGATCTAGAGCATTTCTGGGATGTGGGGATTGAATAACTGTGGGACGAGTGCCTGGAAAAAGTAGGGAAAACTGTTCTACCCAGTGCTTTTTTTGTAAAAAAGAAAAAAAAAGGTGCCGGAACTCACGTCTTGGGGTCACACTTTCACACAATGGTCGCCGCTGGCAGTAAGCGCTCAGCGCATGACCACATGACCAATCCCAAGCCAAGCAGCATCCCAAGCTGAGCAGCGCCCTCACAATCAGCGCCAACAATCAGCACCGACACACAAGCAGCCCGCAGGCACTATGTTAATGATTTTTGCTGCAGATCTGCTACGCTCAACAGGGTGATTCACAATCACTTGGAAAAATCCGTCAAAAAGCGGTGCCGGAACACCATTCTGGTGCATTCTATGACAAAAAAAAGCCCTGGTTCTACCACTGCCCTAGAAAGAACTTGCATTCATTATGCCACAGTAGCTGGTGAGGTGACGTGTCTAGGAAGTTAATACATTCAGCTCCTTCCAGATGCTCTATCTATGTGTTTTTAAGAATGGGACTCTCTTTTCACTCTTCTTCCTCCCTTGCAGAGTAGTAGCAAGAACAACAATGAAGACAAGAGTTCTTAAGCTTCATCATGGAAATGCAACCCAAAATGTACACTTACTTGCATTGCCCATTAATTCTATTACATTCAGGATTCCCTGCATTAACAATTCCTTTGCCTGAGCAATTGCACCTCTCACAGCCAGCAAGGGGATGGTAGCCAAAGTGCTGCCTTACACACACTTCACATCTGGGCTTAACAGTTTGAGGGGGGCAAATGCATTTCCCAGTGATGTCATCACAAAGGCGTCGTCCGCAGCTGCATGCTGAAAGGGCGAGAATCATTTTATAAGAATAGTATTTTGAATAAGCAAGTTGTCTTTTTTAAAAAGCTGAAAATCCATTATAACTTTTTAAAATCTCACTTCAACTTTATTTAACTGTTAACATTTTAAAAAGTGATCCAAGCATATACATGGAGCCCACATGCTAATTCAGACCTTTAGAACTATTCACAGCTGACTCACACCACTTCTCTCTCTAGGTAGCTGTCTCAGCTGCTGCCTACTGCGCCTCTCTCTCTCTCTCTCTCTCTCTCTCTCTCTCTCTCTCTCTCTGTGTGGGGGGGGGGGGGGGGGGGGGGGGGGCGGGAGGTTCAGCCCTCCTCTGATGATCAGTTCTAAACCATGAAGAAATAAGTCTAGCCATGACTTAAGGATGACACTGCGCTTTTCTTCATTTTTGTTTTGTTTGTTTTTACATTTATATATCATCACATTCCTGTCAATGTACTCATAGACAGTTCACAGCTTGAAAAATAGTTTACAAATAGTGTATAATTACAATAGAAAATGAAAAAGTAAACAAGCAGGGAAGAGGAGCCAGAGCTAAGCTGTGCTGCATGGCAACAATTACACAAGGGATTTTCTACCCAAGGCTGTCCGTCCACTGTGTGTACTTCTGGTTTCGTTCCAGAATTGAGATCCAAGCTCTGTGCAAGTTTTTCCTTTCCTGTTTTTCTGCTGTATAACCTCTAGGTGGTATAGCAGAACAGTGCAAATACATAATTTCAAATGTTGCTTTCTATTTAGGAAGGAGCTTAGTATATAATGACTTGCTGCTTTAATCACTCCTTATTTTTAATATTAATTATTTTATTGCTGTTAGGTTGTTTTCTTCTGCAGTTTTTGCATTTCAGGATATGTTATAAACTGGAGGAATATTTTTAATTGTTAACTTTGTTGTAATGCACCTAGAACTGTTCAGAGAAAGCCACAGTTTTAATTAATAAAATACATGAATATCCTTTGGGGAAGTATACTTACTTCATGTTAAACATGCATTGTAAGTATGCATAAAGCAATAGTTCCTTCAAAAACCAACAAACGCAGTTTAATCAAAAGTATTTCACAGTAGCTCCAACATTTTGAATTCTCTCATTTATCAATCAATACAAATAAATGACCTTTGATGCAACAGGATATAAACGGCCAATGTGTTGTAGTGGTTATGAATGCAGGACTGGGACTCAGGAGATCTGGGTTCAAGCCCCCACTCAGCCATGGATCTCACTGGGTGATTTTGGGCCATTCACAAACTCCCATTGCAACCTATCTTATAGGGTTGCTGTTGCGAGGATAGGATTGAGAGGAGGAGGAGAATTAGGTAAGCTGCCTTGAGTTCCTTGGAAAAAAAAGGGTGGAATAATATTATAAATACATGTTAAAGAAAAATCCTAAACACAAAACAAAATAAATACAGAATGAAATAGTCAGGCATCATTCAAGAAAAGCATATGATATGACCTCTCCCTGGAATTACTGGCAATATACCTACGTTTGCAAGATGGAAATCCATAATAGCCTGTTTGGCACCTGCTACATCGGCGGCCAATGATGTTTGGCTTGCAGCTGCACTGCCCTCCCACTGGATCGCAGGTAAGACTGGTGGCACCATTTCTGTGGCAGTTGCAAGGCAGAGCCCCATTGTTGTAGGCTGCCACAAGTGATCTTGCTGAATTTCTACAGAATTCTGAGGAACTTACAGGGCTGTGAAAATGAAACAAGTCACGAAACTGAATTCTGGTAGTTTTATTTTAAATACCCACTTATTGTCTTAGCTGGATCTGAAATATTGTTCATTTACTCTCATTTTTATTTCTATAATGTACTGCCTGTTCAGCTGTGGAAATACAGTTAAAAGAATTCCATGTTTTTATTATTATTATTATTATTATTATTATTATTATTATTATTATAACATTTCTATGCCGCCCCTTGCCGAAGCCTCGGGGTGGCTTACAACACAATAAAATACATTGAAATACAAAAGAACATAATAAATTACCATTAAATACAAAAATACAAAAAATACACTGAGATACAAACATAATAATATAAAATTAAAATTAACAGTATAAAATAAGTAAATAAAGAATATAGGAGGAGAAAAGAGAAGGAAGAAGAAGTTGCCCTGGCCAGATCATATATTTTAACAATTAAAATGATGTTTAAATAAAAAGGTCTTTACCTGGCGCTGAAAAACCAGTAATGACGGTGCCAGGCGGACCTCTTTGGGGAGTGAATTCCATAGGTTGGGCGCCACCGCCCAAGGACATTATATCTGTAACACCCTCTCTCCAACGCATGTGCAGTATGGATGCACATGTAGGGGCAGTAGTCTCCCTCCAGTTGTTTACCCTAACACATCCCAACTGTGAACTTCACTTAGCCAACTTTACCATCCCAAGCCACCCAAAGGTCCTCTGTTTCCCTAAAATGCCTTTGCTGTTGCTATCCCTTTTGCTTGGAACGTCTTCCCAGAATGCTTCTGTGAAACCAGCTTCTTTCAAATCCCTCCTCAAAATTAACCTTTTCTGGAGCAACCCCATGTCCCAGTTGTAGACAGGGGCCCACCTTGCACAAGGAACAGTCTGAGTTGACACAAGCAGGACTGCACTGTGACTTACTTAATGTGAAAACTGTTCCCACCACACTGGTTGATGAAATCGTATGACTTATCCACAGTGTCTTTCTGAAGAAGTGTGTAAGTGTAGCTGTCTGCTGGAACAACCAGGATACGTTCCTTTAAAATGATGAGAAAATGGCATTATTTATTTATTTATTTATTTATTTAGAAAATTTCTATGCCGTCCCATTCGCTGAAGCCTCAGGGCAGCTCACAAACATAAATAACTTCAATTAAAATAATATAAATTAACAGTATAAAGTAAGTTGCCCTGGCCAAAGAATAAAAAAAATAAATACTATTAGCAGTAAAAATGACATTTGAATAAAAAGGTTTTGGCCTGGCGCTGAAAAACAAATAATGATGGCGCCAGGCGGACCTCTCTGGGAGCGCATTCCATAGATTGGGCGCCACCGCAGAGAAAGCCCTCCTCCGAGTACTCATCCTCCTAATTTCCTTCATGGAGGGTTCCTGGAGAAGGGCCTCTCCCACAGATCTCAGGGGGCGGGTGGGCATATATGGACGTAAGCGCTCCTTCAGGTAACCAGGACCCAAGCCGTTTAGGGCTTTATAGGTCATCACCAACCCCTTGAATTGGGCCCGGACTTCAATGGGGAGCCAGTGAAGCTGACGGAGAACTGGAGTCATGTGAACATAATGCCCAATCCCCATCAGCAGCCTGACAGCTCTATTTTGAACCAATTGAAGTATCCGGACCATCTTCAAGGGCAGCCCCATGTAGAGTGCGTTACAGGAAGTCAAGTCGGGAAGTCACCAATGCGTGTGTCACTGTCGCCAGGCAGTCATTCTCCAGGTAGGGGTGCAGCTGATGGATCAGCCGCAGCTGAAAGAAAGTGCACATCGCCACCGCTGTCACCTGAGCTTCCAGTGAAAGCTCTGGGTCGAGGAGCACTCCCAAGCTGCGGACCTTGTCCCTAAGAGGGAGTGCAACTCCATTCAGGACTAGGTTCATTTCACCCTCACCGAAGCCCGATCCGCCAACCAACAGGACCTCCGTCTTGTCTGGATTGAGCTTCAGTTTATTGGCCTTCATCCAGCCCATTACCTCGGCCAGGCACCGGTTCAGCACAGCCACTGCCTCACCTGGATTGGTGGAAAACGAGAGGTAGAGCTGGGTATCATCAGCATACTGATGGTTCCACAGCCCACACCTCCTGATGACCTCTCCCAGCGGTATCATGTATATGTTAAACAGCAAAGGGGACAAAATGGATCCCTGCGGTACTCTATGGCATAGCTGCCATGGTGCAGAGCCATAGTCCCCCAGCACCACCTTCTGGAATCGGCCATTGAGATAGGAGCAGAACCACTGCAAAGCAGTGCCTCCGACCCCTAATCCCGCTAGCCTATCCAGAAGGATACCATGGTTGATGGTATCAAAAGCCGCTGAGAGGTCCAGAAGAGCCAACAGGGACACACTCCCCCTGTCCTTCTCCCTGCACAGGTCATTGTACAGGGCGACCAAGGCAGATTCAGTACCGTACCCAGGTCTGAAGCCGGACTGAAATGGATCCAGATAATCAGTTTCATCCAAGAGTGCTTGGAGTTGTCCCGCCACCACCCACTCCAACACCTTGCCCAGAAACGGGATGTTGGCCACTGGTCTATAATTAGTGGCCATCTCTGGATCCAGCGACGCTTTCTTCAGGACCTGTCGGACTACCGCCTCCTCTGAGGGAGGGCAGGTACCTGACCCTCCCTCAGAGAAGCGTTAACCACTTCCAAGATCCAGATCCCAATCCCGTGCTTGGCGTTGTTTATTAACCAAGATGGGCAAGGGTCCAATAGGCAAGTGGTGGGACGTACTCGTCCAAGCACCTTGTCCACATCATCAGGCTGCAATAACTGAAATTCATCCATTAATTTTGGACCAGACGGCGACATTGGTATCTCCCCAGAAGCCTCTGAATCACTAGTAGAGTCTAGCTCATGACGAATCTGAGCGATTTTCTCCCTGAAATGCTTGGCAAAGTCGTCACAGTGGGCCTTTGAGGGTGGAACCAAATCTTTCTTAGGGCCAGGACGGACCAGCCCTTGTACCACCCGAAAAAGCTCTGCTGGACGGCATTTTGAGGAGGCAATGGAAACGGAGAAGAATTTCTTTTTCGCCGCCCTCACTGCCACAGCATAGGCCCTATACTGGGCTCTTAAGTGTGTTCGGTAAGATTCATCCCATGATCTCCTCCACCTATGCTCTAGCCATATTCCGGCCTGCTTCATCACCCGCAATTCAGATGTATACCAAGGGGAAGAGTGGGCTCTGCCTGGCGGGAGAGGATGCTTAGGAGCGATCGTGTCAACAGCCCTAGTCATCTCCTCATTCCATAGTTCGACCAGAGCCTCGACAGGAGCACCAGTCTTGTCAGCCAGAAACGCCCCCAGGGCCTTCAGGAATCCGTCCAGATCCATCCGGCTCCGGGGGTGGACCCACACAATCGGATCCGCACCCTTACAGAAGGAGAGGCCGCTCTGGAGCACAAACCTCACGAGGAAGTGATCTGACCATGACAGGGGTGTCAGACAAATTCCTCACCCTCAGACCACCCTCTTCCTGCCCAGTCGAGAAAACCAGGTCCAGAGTGTGTCCACGTTCATGGGTCGGGCCGGTGACATGTTGAGACAGCCTCCTGGCTGTCATGGAGGCCATGAAGTCCTGAGCCGCCCCGGTCAGACCAGTCTCGGCATTGAGACTGAAGTCCCCCAGGACCAACATCCTGGGGGTCCGCAACACCAGGTCCGAAACGATCTCCATCAGCTCAGGCAGGGAGTCTGTTGGGCAGAAGGGTGTACGGTACACCAACAGAATCCCCGATCTGTCTCGGTCGCCCAACACCAAGTAGAGGCACTCCAGCCCTGGTCTCAAAGGGGCTGAAAGTTCTGTGAGGGACATGGAGGCTCGGTAAACCAAAGCGACCCCCCTCCCCTCCCCTCCCCTCCCCTCCCCTCCCCTCCAGGCGTGGATGGTGCCGAACCAGATACCCAGGTGGGAACATTTGAGAGAGGGCGACATCCCCCCCTTCTCCCGCCCTGGTCTCTTTTCTGCAAGCCAGGTCAGCCCCCTCATCCACAATCAAGTCATGGATGAGGGAAGATTTATTGTGGACCAACCTGGCATTGAGCAGCAGCACTGTCAGGCCCGAGGGGCGGTTGACAAGACTACCTGGAACCCTCTGGCTGGGGGTAGAACCAGAAGGAGGGACAGGTGTCAGCCATCTGTCCCTCCTCCTTCTACGCAGACACGTTGAGCCCCCACCACTGTAACAACCATTGCCCGTGACCACCCCAATGGCAGTGCCCATGCACTCCCCAGGAAACTCAACCGTCGACATGGCCAGGGATGACTCCATAAAAACAAATTAAAATACAATAAAACTTTAAAACAGTAAAAACTCCCCATCTAGTCCCCCCCACCGATACAAAATTCCACCCACCGACCTAGCCCCCTGCCAGCCCAGCCCTGCACGGACACAAACGGCAGCGACGCCGGCAGGGGGGGAGCAGAGAGGGGCGTGGAAACCTGCCAGGCGGCGAGATGGCGGCACCCTCCTCCGCACCGTAGACGGTGGCCCTGGCATGGCCCTGGCGTCCTCCATCCCCGGGGTGGCCCAACGGTGGCGGCGGGAGCGGCATCAGCTGGCCTCCGGCATGGCGACGGCAGCAGCAGCTGCGGTGGCAGTGCGGTGCGGCACAGCACGGCGCTGAAGGTGTTCCAGGGAGGGAGGGAGCTCCGATCCAGCCCTGCCCCAGGCCGCGTCCAGCGGGTTAAGCCAGCGCCCGCCTGCGCACCCCACCCCAATCCGGCATTGCTCTCATTTTAACAAAATGAAGAGTACTGTGCACAAGTATCCAAGCATAGTTTCCAGACAATTTCTATTAATTTTGAAAAGAGTGTGTGCATACAAAAGATACTTGCATCATGTCTATATTGATGCTGAAAATGAAAGAAACCTAAAAGGTATGCAGAGTCTTGACTGTATATTCAGAGCGTAAATTACTTTTGCCTAATTATCTCTACAGAGATGTTTTGTCTTTAGTTCAACAATCAAATAGTTTCATAGTTAATAAAACTTACCAACACCACTGTTTTTCCATTAGGAATTTTCACTGTTACTGAGATGTCATGCTTAGTGATATCAAACTCAATTTGATTTTCTGCCATCACCAGACTTCGACAACCAGAAATATGCGGACAAAATGAGGCATTATTAGAACCTAAAGCAGACAAAATGAAGGAAAATTAAAAGTAATATATGGAAATTCCAAGTGTGATTTTAAAAAACTAAACCAGTGTAAAATCTAGCTCACCTGACCAGACTTGTCCTCCATCCACAGTTACATGCACAGGAAACGTTGGGTTATTTGGCTGGTAAAAATGTGTAATGAACACATATCTGCCCAAACGAGGCACTCTCCCACGCAGTGTAATTTGGTTCTGTTGAAATAAATCAGTTCATTACATTTATTAAACTTTTCAGGAATAACTTATTTGTAGACTACAATGGCTGTGTCCCAGTGATTGCTTGATCTGATACTAAACTGAAAGTGTGGGAAGATGTCAAATAAAAGGGAATTCAGAGTTGAACAGGATTTTTACAGGCTCTGGCAATCTCTTCACATTTCTAAATCATGACTAGCTTCTTAAATTTAGAAGAGGATAGAAGGAGAAGATGCTGAGTACCTAAGCATGACTTGTGGTGCCAGGTACACTACTTTCTTAAAAACATGGTCTTTTGAGACAGAGAAACAATTGGTAACTTCAGAACTGGAAAGTGTGAACCATTCACCATCCCTGATTCCTGGAAGATCTGCATGAGCTTCCTGAACTCCCATTGAGAGCTGCATGAACTCCCATTGTTTGAAAAGGTCATCCATCTTCCCAGGCCCAGCATCCACCCACAACATTTTTGGGCAGCTGCAGAGGTCCAAGTACCTTGTTGAAGTCCATATTTATGAGTTACCTACACCAGACATGAGGGCCAAAATCAAGTGTCAGCCTGGTTTGGCACCTGCCAAAAACCTAAACCCCAGCAGGGACCCACAAATAACATTCCTTGGGAGTTGTTGTTCTTCTTCACCATGGCAATTTTCTCATTTACCTACCTCTGACAATGGTAGTAGTGAGGATGAACAATACTTACAAACTGGCTCTCAGCCCATCAAACAAGTGGTCACAATGATGAGAAAGAAGATGAGAAGCAATAGCAGTTGGTGAGAAGGTACTCATGGAGAAGAGAGACCCACAGAAAGCACCTTGCTGAAGGCTCTTAAAAACCTGAACCTAGCACTGGTGGACACCTAGGTCTGGAAGATGCCTACCATTTTAATTCATCACAGTGCTTCCAATATAGTGTCAGAGAATTGTGGGTAATTAATATGGTTGTTCCCAAAGCTAGCTACTTCATTCCAGCTACCTCTTAACCCAAGGAAGATACATGAGCCCTCACTTAACATATTGCAGAAAAAATGTGAAGTCAAGAAGCATGTATCACTTTTTCTTTTGGCCAAGTCTGGTCAGAGTGATATCTATATCACTCTGACCAGAGCAGGCAATGAATAACTATTCAAAGAAAATATGAATTTAATGTGAATAGGCATTACCTTAGACAAGCTAAGCTAAGAGTCATCCAGCAGTGGCTCTTTATGAGAGGTCATCTCCTTGCAAATCAATAAAGAAAAGCACTTAACGTTCTACAAGAGTGCAGTTGTCATGCCAGATAAGGTTAATGTTTACAAATCTTTATAAAGATTTGCAGACTTTGAAATCCTTTAAATTCTTGTGTTTTTAAACCAGTTATTGAATTTCAGATTTATGCACTGCTACTGGCTTTATTTTTATTCTCATGTAATACTGCACATTTAAATGGAGGTTTTAGTGTGCTGTATTTTATTGGTTTAATTACTGTGAACCTCCCAGAACACTTTGGCTATTGGATGGTATAAAACTGTTATTAATAAATAAATCAGTGAGTATAAAAGTACCTCACTCTAGGAACTATATTTAATTCAAAATGTAACTACCTGTGAGGAAGTCAAAGTCACTCCACTGGCTGTGTGAGGAGATGGTAGAAAAGTAAGTGAATCCTCATAGACCACGTTGGTTGGCACTTCTGCCACCTTCCCATCCCTCAGAGCATCCAAAACCGTGGCTGCAGGAGGCGTTTCATACAGCGAAGGGATGCATGAAGCACTTTAAAGGGGAGAAAGCATGCAATCATTTAATGTAGATTCTAGAAAGTAGAGCCAAATAAATGCAAAGTGTTTACATGACTGCCATATACTGTGTGGAAGGAAACAGGAGAATGGTACAGAATGCCTTAAGGAACAATTTGAGTATAGCCACAATTGCATGGTGACCACATCATAGATACTCACAGCAAACTCATTTTCATTCTCTCTTCCATAGGCAGCTAAAGCAGTACCATCCATGTACAAGAGGGAGAAATCAGCCTGCTTAGGGGAAACCCTGAGTTGTAGATGTATAAAACATAATCAGGAAAAAGTCTAAGGAATGAGGCAATGGAAGTAGCTCAGTGGGGGTGGAATATTCATTGTGGCACAAAATGCTGGCTGATAATGGAGCCTGGGAGAACAGAAAACCCTACTGGGATATTGGAAAGGGATGGAGGGTTCTTGAAAAGAGGATGGCTGGCTGCAGTTCTGCATGTCAAGTTGCAAAGTGTTGCATCAGTTAACACATATTTCAGTTAAAGCAAAATACTGGGCAATTTTGGGGGGTCATGCTTAGGAGAAGTATCTGTAGGAATTATGGAGGGACAAAACTAAAGATTAGCTAAATTCCTTAAATAATTCCTTATCCAACTATTGGTGAAAACTTACACATCTCTACTGAGTAGCAAACAACCCCTGTGAACAATTTTTCTTTTGTCAGAATAGACAGAATGTCAGTCCTGCCAAAATCTATTTATATATTTGTTTGTTTATAATATTTCTATATTGCTCTGGTATGGAGATTCTAGAGTATTGAATGATAAAAAGATAACACAGGGAAAAGGAATAAAACAATATGTTAACAAAATCAAAAAAATTGTGGCTGTTTAGTTCAGGAAGTCCTCCTGAAATAAAGAGGTTTTCAGGAGGCACTAAAAGCAGGAGAGTGTTGATGCCTGCACAGTCTCCAGAGGCAGGAAGTGCCAGGGAAATTAAGCTATTACACTCAAGGCTCTTCTTTGGGTGGACTCCAATCAGGGTATAGGTCCATATGGAGCCATCAGGGACATGCCATCCAATGACCTCAGTGAAGTGCTACACCATTTACACTCTAGCTGACATGGACTGCAGCCCCCCAGTATACCACGGAGTGGGCTCTACAGTGCCAGAGAAGGCACTAAGCTGCACTCAGATTGATGGTCTTTGCATCTCATTATTCTACAGAGAGACCAGGGCCCCTGCTGGATCCCCAGCTTTCTACACTGAAAATAATGCTCTCCTTAAGAGGATTCAGAAATCCTCAGTATTCCATCATTTGCCTGGTATGTACTGTCCAAATGGGTCTCCCACTACTACAAGAGAGAACTAATGCAATGAGTTCAAATCTTGTCAGAAAATGATCTGACCATGATAATAGGGTTACTTGGACATCGCCCCTCCCTAATTTTCAGACTAATCATCTCATAGCCTAGAGCAAAGACTAAGTCTTCATCATTTGAGCAGACAGATAACCCATGGTTGTCATGGAGGCCATGAAGCTGGAGCTCCAGAGACAGCTGCAATGTGCATGTTAATGTCACCCAGAACACTGTCCTGGTTTCTCCAGTACTGTGCTTGAGACCTCTGCCAGCTCAGCCAGAGATTTCCTAGGCAGCAAAGTGAGTAGCATACCAGCAGCATCTCCAACTTGTCTCCTGGCCCAACACCAGGTGCCCTCTCCTGGGGAGGGTGAGGGAGAGGATGTTCTGCAGACCATGGTGAGTCCTCTCACCACAGCAGTCCTGTAGCCTGTGTTGGGATTGCACCTGGTACCCAGACAGGCAGAGCATCTCTCCTAGTTAGCCCACTCCAGTCTCAGTGCAATATGCCAGCTCAGCCTTTTTATACACAGTTAAATCATGAATGAATGTGGCTTATTGTGAACTGGCCTGAGTTAAATACCAGCCCTGCAAGACAGCAGGGCTCTCTATATCAGCAAGCAAATACATGTGATGCAAAGGAAGGGGGCAGAAGGGGAACAGCCCTGAACATAAACTATCGTACTCTGATGTCCAGAACGCTCTTCTTACCATATCTCTTCAGACCTAAAGCACTGAGGTGGTAACACCACCCCTGTGGGTCCCTGTATCTAAATTTTCCTGATATATCCTTACCCCCACAAACTTCCCCCACACCCTCAATACCTACTTACACAAACAGACCCTCAGTCACATGATGGGCACTGCAGTTATTCCTGAGTGAGATAACAGTATTTCAGTCTTAAAATCTTGAATTCTTAAAGACTTCAAGGAAAGCAAAAGGGAAGAAAGCATTTTACCTTGAATCAGCTGAATGGGTGTATGTGGCAATGCAATACACCTGAGGCTTAAGATATTCTAGTGAGAAATCTTCCAATGGGATAAGGCAAACCTTGCACTAGAAAGAAAACAAAAGGTGTGTTACATTTTTCCCTCCTATAGGACTGCAGCTTAAGGTCTGAAGGAGGGTTGGAAAGCTGCCCTTTGGAAAGTTCCCTTGCACATCAGTGGGATGCAGGTTTACCTCAAGAGTGGAAATCCCTTTTGGGATTTCCTGGATGGCCATGACCTAATTTCCTGAGTATACCTACAATGTGTTGAGTGATATTCCAGCTTTGCATAATATTTTCTCTACCTTAAAGGTATTGCTGGCTTATTTTGGTTTACTGAGAAGAAGCATCATACTGGTGCACACAGCTCATTTGCTCTTCCTTCACTCCTTCCTTTGCACAAGCAGGTTAAACACACACACACACACACACCCAAAACCAGAAATTGAGAGATTCAGGTACCCCTAATTTCTTACTTCTAAGCAATCAGGGATTCATGAGCCAACAACACCATTTGCGGGTCTTTGTTATTATGCTGCCATTTATTTACACCATTTCAATTTATTTATTGCATATTTGATTGACTGATTTCCAAGTGTTGCCTTTAATTTTGTAAACTGCTGCAAGATCTCATATGAACTGCAGCAGAGGAATGTCTTTAAATTAATGAATATCACTTATCATAGTAAATTGTTTCTCAGGAAAGAGAAAGCATAAAGTGCCTCCATAATTCAATAAATAAGGCAGTAAAACAATCCGGGTATCCCTTGCTAGTGAGCCCATAGTAGTGGGGAGGGTTGGGAGGGAGTCAGTCTCCATGGCTTCCTGTGACATGCAAATCCAAGCAGAGTGGCTTGTTACAACAAGCCAACAAGATCACACAGGGATCACAGTAGGGTTTTGGGATGACTTATGAACCACAGCAACAAGTCAGTCTGCCCAGGAGCCGACATCATCGTGTACACAGGCTCTGTGATTTGAAAGTATGTTAAACACAATGGCATGAGAAGACAGACTTAGGTATCCAAAAGGTGGCAGCAAAGATCTTATAATCCAGGATTTTTAATTTCTTCATTGAGGAAGTCAGCTACATTCAAAGACCGTTCTTTGCTTTGCCGTGGAGGAGGGTTGAAGAATCAAGGATTGTATCTACTCACAGGATTCTTAGGTACTGTGGAACTGTACAATTATTGTAATCATTTGAAACCCAAATACATACTGTGCTATTTAATGAGATTAAAATTGTATCTCGTAGACACTTGTCTGTGGCATAGTGTAAAATCAGTATGACTCAGAGTCTGCCCAAATTAAACCACAGATATAACTCCTACCAAAAGAAAAAAAAATGATAAGAGATGTGCCTGTCCCTCATTAGAAGCCCCGGCCTGGTCTGTTGGTTGTGGTGATTATGAGAACTGCCCAAAAGGAGGATTTCACTTCATGCCTTACTCCTTTGGGCAACTACTCCTGCATCCTTCCCTGCCTCAGACCAACATGACAGAGAGGAAATTATACTGGCTGGTCTCAATTTATGGTGCCAAGGTTCTGAAAGTTTTGTATACATATAGACCCAAAGCAGACAATTCTGGGTGCATGGTATGAGACAAATTCCTGTGTTTCCCATCTAAAATGTACTACTGGAGACATTGATGGAAAGAGTTTTCTTAATTCAAACTTTGGGAAAATATTACATGCAGAAACGTACCAGAAGAAAATCTATTGCTGATGACCTCAGATGTAACTCTGCATCAGCTGAAAGATGATAAACAGCAACACGACTCATATAATCAATCACAACACTGCGACACAGGAAGCTGTAGGAGATTCAAAAGCCATTATAAGTCATTACCTCTTCCACATAAATAATGTTTCTACCCATAAATCAAGCCTTCTACCCAAAAAGGCATTTATTCATCCATTCTTTGCTCACTTCTTCAAGCATCAGTTTTAAAGATGTTATAATTTACCTTTAATGTTGTTAAACAAATAAAGAAAACCTATATGGATTGAAAAGTGTGGAAAATCTGCAAAACTAATCCAACACAATGTTAAGAATCAAATTTGGAGTCAAAGATTTAAGTCACCTGTATGGATTAATAGTCAGAAAATAATAGTTTCAGTTTTCTCACCTGTATTTACAGCTGTATATATTTATTCTTGCCTCCATTGTTTGCCCAGGGCGATTAATCTTCACATTACCAACATAGATTTGATCATGTTCATTAAGGTACTCAAGGACTACTACATAGCGGCCAGCTTTGGGTACGTTCAGTCTGATTTGCAGAGCTACCTAACAAAGATTCAAATCACATTTTAATATTAAGAAAATAAGTATCATAAGCATGCTATTCTCTTCTATTTGTTTTCACCAGCATTTAATAATTTAGACACTGAATCTGATCTGCTAAGTAATTATTGCTCCTAAGGAGCAATATTCAAGTGAACAAAGATTCTCTGAACATCAGCTCACTGTTGGTCTGTCCATCAGTTCCATTCATGTTTTGTATTGTGTTAATTTCATGTAAATGGGAAGATTCCAAAAGCAAACAAAACATGAAAGCCATACAAGCAATTCCTAAATGTGTCAACACAGTGCACTTTCCTCCCATTGACTAAAGCATGGGAAATTTAAAATGTGCCCATTAAAACTGCATATTCTTAAGTACACATTTGCAGGCCTGAGGCAAGTTCAGGAATCTACAAATATTTTCAAAGAAAATGTATTTGACTTCAGGATTGCAAACAGGGCATCTTTGAGCAATTTTCAAACTGAAATGAATTCTTGTATGTCTCTAACTGCTGTTTGGGTAAATCACCACACAGCAGTTCTGAGGGGATAGTGCATAGCGTGTCCCATTTACAAATGGCACATTTATATACACAAGGAAAAACATCTTTACCTCTTGACCACTGAAATGTGACATCACTGGATGATTTGGTGTTGGTTGTTGGAAAACTACTTTTCTGTACTCTCCACCACGTAAGAAGAATGTTACTTCTGAACCAAGCACACAATAAAATCTGTCCAGTGGCAAGTTTTTATATTCTAAGCAACTGTAAAAGAAAATGCAGTGCTTAGTTGGACTGTTAAAGTGAATATAAACAACATGGGCAATTGTCTCATTAATGAAACAGAAGCACTAACCTCTCTCTTGCAGAATGCCCAGAATGAGTGCAAGGTTCCGTAACAGGAAATCGCAACAGGGGAGCTTCATAGTAGTCTCTTGGTAAGAGCACCAAGTAATCCTGGCAGGACAAACCAAGATTATTGTAAGCGTATTTCTTGAACACATGATCAAGTGAAAATGGAAGGAAAACTGTGTGCAACAAATTATGTATTTATTTAAAATACTTATACCCTGCCCTTCATGATCAAATCACAGGGTTTTGTAGAAAACACGTTAAAACATTTCCTTAGTTTTATCATCGGAAGTCACCTTCTCCCTGTTGGAGATTATTTACTGATGATGTACTCTATGCTACTGTAGTAACACTGAAGCCAATGGGAAGGAATTTCTTTGCACCTGGCTTGAGGCTGATGCAAACCTGCACCATCAATGGGAGCAATTTCAATCCCCCAATGGGATGGAAGGGGAAGAGTGTGTGGCATCAATGTGATCCTCCCCCGTGCTACTCGTGTCTCATCAGCTTTGTCCAGTTTCAGCTCCAGTCTTCCGCTGGCATATCTGAGGTGCTTTGCTTCTAGGGGCTATTTTGGTGGGGGTTCTGCCCCAGCCAGCAGATCTTAAATATATTCTAATCCTAGCCCTTGAAATGCACAAGTTCTCATTCTTAATTCCAATGTCATGCTGAACTTCCTGCGTAGGCACTTATGGAGTGCATCCTTTCTTTCTTTGGGATGCACTCAAGAACAGAATCAGCACTACACAAATACCTTTAAGTAAATTCTTACCAGAAGGACTCCCTCTGCCATGATTTTAAAAATCCAGGTTCCGGGGTGTAATGCAAATGGACCTGCAATGCTCTTCCCTGGTACAGTTATAAAAGCTGGTTCTTTACTAGGTGGGAACTCAAAGTCTTTGATCTGATGAGTCCCTGTCAGAAAGCAAGTAAATTAATAATATCATACTTTGATCATTTGCAGCCCAACTTCTGTACATTAAAAGGAGATGGACAGCAAATTAAGAGGTTAAACAAAGCTCTGAACCTGGTCTCCCAATCAGCATAAATAACATTCCATTACGCATCAACCTGAATACTCTACTGCTTGATTCAGAGGGAATGCTCTCAAGCAGATCAACATAGATACTTACATCTAGGCTTGTTCCAATCACTGTCTCTCTTGATATATGATCTAGGAAACTGTTTAATCACTGCTTATAGAGGAAATTATGTGCATTAGAGGGTGGGTGCAGGGCAGGTAAAGAGAAAGCAGATGGACACATAGCTTACTTGCAGCATAACGATAATGGTTGAATTGACCTGGTATCATTTGGACTGAACCCAATCTGCATGTGTACCATTCAGAAGGAAACTAGTAAAGGCTGAGCAGAATAGAATCTTGAATATTATCAGGTGTTCAACCAGCTAGAGATTTAGTGCTAAAAAGCCAAACTCAGCTGAGAAGATTCTCAAGAGGGACATTTCACACATTATACAATCACAAATGCAGGTTTGCTACTGAGTGTGTGCTCCAGTGATCTGTCATCACTTGTACAACTCTGACAAGTGTACTTGTATAGCAGGTACATTTTCAGTATATTTTCACTTTCTTGGAAGAGCCTTTATCAGCTTGGTGCCCTTTTGTTGTGTTGGACCAAATTGCAAGCATGGTCCAGTGCAGCATTCTGGCAACACATCTGGAGGGCACCAGCACAGAAGGCATTCCGGAGCATTCACAGGCTCAATTTTTATGTCAACACTTAGACAAACACTTAAAAAACATTAACAGGTCCAAAATCCATGACATTTATTCTTCTGACAGCAATATAATGTATAAGGTATAGTATTGTGCTCCAGCCAAATTTATTTATATACTTCATTTTTATACCATCCAATAGTTGAGGCTCCATGGGTGGTTAGTAAATGTTAAAAAATAAAAATTTAAAATACATACAGATAGCAGTTGCAATTACAATTGAATCAGCATAGAGGCATAGCAGCAGTATAGAATAAAATGCAATATTAAAATGAAGTTAAACTGTTAAAATGCTGGGAGAACAAAAAGGACTTCACCTGGTGCTAGGTACACTTCTTTGGGGAGCTCATTCCACAAATATCAAAATATAAGCTATAGGCAATGGATCCAGATTTCATATTTCAGTCTCATTGTCAATTATTACAATTCCCTACATTTGAATCTGGAAGATGTAGCTTTTAAATAAACTTTACTGAGACAAAAAGCATCTATGCCAAAACCACCCTCTTGGAAAGTGCCTCAGGAAACATCTGTCCACACAGAAGATTTAAGAGCAGCAAGCAGAGAGAAATAAGGCATGGCCTTCATCAGAAGAGCGTAACTTACTGAAAACAACAGCATACGTGTCATAACTAGAAAACCATAGCAACTAAAATTGTTTGACTAGCAGAGTTAGGACTAGTCTTCATAATACTTGCTCTGCAATACTCAGCCCTAGATTTTTTTTAATCCAATAAAGTTCTTGAAGCAAATTAAAAATATGAAAAAACATACCCCCAAGTTCTCAGGGGCTCTTTGTATCCTTCCAGGCTGTTCAAGATGAGCAATTTGTTCAGATTAGGTATTTCTGCCATCACGCCTTTGTAAGTCACCTCCATAATCATACTGTCTAAATGTTTGGTTACTCAAAAAGAGTCCTACAGCCTACAAGGTATAGTGGAGAGGCAGAGATAGAATTTTTGACCAGTTGGGTCAGGGGGGCAATCAAGCTTACCAAGTTCATGTGCCTTGTTACACGCTTACTTATCTGAACTCTCAGAAATCTTAATCAAATAAAGAAATGTAGCATTGAAGTTTTATTTGTGTGTGAGCGCGCACGCTTTGCCATCTTCTCCTCACACCAAAGAACTACCAAAAATAAAAGCTGAGAGTGTCAGGCAGGGTTGCAGTCCAAGTCCAGCAGGGGCCCAGTGACAGGAACCCACGGAGTTGTTCCACCTCTTCACTATTCCAACCTGCTTTCTCATTTGCATGGCTAAATACAGATGTCACTGCCTCCATGCTTACTGGCTCTCTGCCTGCCAAGCAGCCAAGGAGTAGAAGATAAGAAAGAAGATGAGAAGCAAGAGCAGCTGGTGACATTAGCAGACAGAAGGTGATCACACTGAAGAAGGCGGGCCATGGGCCCTCCAAAATTTGAAGCTAGCACTTTGATGTTGGGATTTTAGCAAAAAGCTGCAAGCTGCATAAGAGATCAAACTATCAGATCATGTAAACAAATCTCACTGAATGACAAGTTAGCTGAACTGAGTTTCAGCACTTGTCAGCCATCCATTGAGTGCTGCCATGTTTTACTTACCTTTTTGAGTGCGAGATTCATAAGCGATTATATGACCAAATGCTACTGCCATTCCAGGATTAATATACCTCAAGATAACTTGAAATAAAGAGAGGTTTGGTTTCTCCACATTCAAAGTTATCCTCACTTCATTCTGTAAAATAGAAGTTAATAAACAAGAAGAAATAGCCATAAAGTGCCAAAACCATGAGAAGCCGTGCAAACAAAATACTTAATTCCTATAGGGAAAAAAAAGCCAAACTGATATGTACACACACCACACAAATGCAGACAAATATGCAGAGGGGTGGGGAAAGCTTTTTCTGGGGTAAGAAAGAGAATGACAGGTAAACCTAGCAAGAAATGTAGTTCACTTACAAGTGTTATTAGGGTCAAAATGTTTTCCCTCAGCAATTGAGATCCTCCCTCTAGAGCTTTTTGAAACCAAGCTGACATAGTGCAGTACTAGGTGAAGGAGCTTAGGAGAAGCCACAGGGACAGGCACTACCACCTCTGGCTGGGAAAAAAGAAGCAAAGGAGAGGACAGCAAAGCATATTGTTTAATACTACCACCCAAAGACAGAAACAATGTCTAGAAACTTTTAGCAAATGTATACATTAGACCAAAACAAGAATAATGGCAGGTTCCAAAGCAAGACAGACCAACCACACTTCACACCTCCTCACAGCGTATGATACCGCTGCCAAAGGAACACGGATCTGGAGGAAAGCCTTGTTTTGACAGGAGTACGGTGCTCATTTTTAAGGCGGCACACCTGCAGTGCTGCACTGTGAGTTTGGTCAGGGCCCGGGCCTCATGCCACATGGCACGACCAAGGTTAGGGTTAGTGATGGAGGAGGCATGTGTCAGTGTTAATGACGCTGCACTTTAGAGTTCTCTGATCAGTCACACACGTGGCTTGCTCTGCCTCATGGCCATAGCAGGAGCTGTCAAGTTGATGACCCAGGGCACCATTGCCCAACCTGATATTTTCTCTGTTTGAATTCTGTCTAGGAATTAAGGGAGTTGCAGTCAAATGCATTAGGAGAGCACCCAATTGAAGGAGGCTGACCGAGCGATTGAGTACTAAGAATGTAGCAGGAGAATTTGCAGCCAACTTATTGCAACCAATTTGACATAGGCCTAGATTCCAATTTCACTTGATTTAGTCAGGAAATTTACTCATCCTTCGCCTACACATCTCCAACTCTCTTTTCCTCCACCTCCAAGCATCTCCCCCTACTTTATTTCATTCATTACCAGCCAACTGCAGGCTAGGCTAGGATACAATAAAAATGCCTTTTTCCCTTAACAAATACATATGGGGAAAAGATGGGGAGGAAGTCCACACCCAGGATCCTGGCTGTGCCCAATCATAAGCCAGGCACATCTGGGGTGCCCAGACAATGTTAATCCAGGTTGGGCCTAAAGTATTGTCAGAACCCAACCATTCAGAATCACTCAGTGGGGGAAATGGATATTCAAGGTGAGAATGGGAGTATTACTTTCTTTCCTCTGCTAGGGCCCTTCTCAACTGCTATGCTATCCCACAATTTTAGACTTCAAAAATAAGCTTAAAGCGAACACAACCGGTACACTAGGAACTCTAAAATCTAAAAATCAAATTCTCCAAGAAGAAGAGATGATCCATATGAAGATGACTATCCCTCCACCCTAATTCCATGTATGGATCAGCCTGCTCTAATTGGGGATTGTGTGTGTTCTTGTCCAACACATTTGAAGAATGCCAGTTTGGGAAAAACTGGAATTCACTTTAATTGCCTGTATGTTGGGGTAAATTTGAGCTTCCTAAGCACAAAATATGTTCATAAAGATTATAAAAGACAGTAAGAAAAACAGCATTGTAGTTCATAATTTCATATTTGCCATTATGAATTTTCTATGTGGTTACCAAAATTGAAAGAGAAGGGCCCCAAGGGATAAAGAGTGGGAAAGTAAGATAGACATAGTGAATGATATTAATCAGAAGGAATTTATATGATACTCTGATAATAAGCATGTTGACATGCTCAGAAGTTACAAAAAATAAACATGGACTTTCCCTAATGCAGCTTATAAAAATAAACAAGGTGCCCAAAGAGATGCCCAGGTGGTGATTACAGAGCATATTTCTTCCCTATCCCCCCCCACCTCCGGGTAAGGCTTGTAATGTACATCAAACTACCATCCAAGATGTATGCATCTGGAACAGCACTGCTGGCAGCTCTGTGGTGGTTTAACATAAGCCACCATGAGCAAAAAGTTGTTGGGGCAGTATTGATCCATCTGAAACTAAATACAGTCCCCAAGAAAGCAAAAGATCACACTAATCAGAGTGCTACATGTCATTTTATTTAGTGCCTGAAACAACTAAGATTTACTTGTCAAAATTACCCTGTCCCTTCCTCTGTGTACACAGAAATTTTAGGCCTGTGTACAAGGAAATTTTAAATGTAAAAATTCAGATTTTATAACACATGGTCTCTCTCTGTTGAAAGCTACTGCATTTCTACCACTTTTCTGATACTTCTTCTCAGAGTATGACATGAGATGTTTTTCACTTGGCCATAATTGACAAGTTTATGTAAAGCCACCCAGCTTGTAGTTGACACAGGGAAGATATTGCCAGTCTTCTCCCAAGTGCTGTCAGTCTCTATCTGAAAGACTAAATACCACCTCCAACTATACAGCAAAATTTATCTGACTGTGACTGTGGGACACCACTGAAACATGGCTAGTCCCTAGTGCCTCCTAATCCAGTCTGGGCTACATGTTACAACTCCCATCTTTCCGAGTCAAGACAGAAGTTGCTGTCCATGACATCTGGAGAGCACCACCTTAGGAAACACCATGCTAATCCATAACTTTAAATTAGACCTGATTAGAACTAGTGCATATGTATATTCACACTTCTTTGCATAGTATTTACTCATGTGCATTCTGGAGATTTAAGTGGTAGCATGCAACTATACCAAATTAGGGCCAGTCTACATGTGTGAGGCCTTACAGCTTCAATTATTACACCTAAGGCTGTTTGCCCTGTGGCTCATGTTAACCATACAGAGAGCCTCTTTCCCATAATGCATTTCCTCTTTTGTGGCTGGAAGGGTTCACGTGGCAACTCCTGCATGCACTGCAGCCAGTGCATGGAGAGTCACCAGTAGAAAGGTCTTTCCAGCAAGACAGGGTAATGAGCAGATCAGACTTCACTGAAGAATGCATCTCACCCATCATCATCCAAAGAAAATGTGCAAGTGTAGTTAAAATGAATGCAGTAGGACTAAGGGTGTGAGCTCAAGCCATCTAAGTAGGTCTTAAATACGTACCTGTATTGAGGACATCTGCGCATAACCTCTCCAACTGAAGCCTGGCCATTCTTGAGGATCATAACTAAACCGGATTCCTCTTCCATTAGGTGATGTACCATCTTCAATTTCAAACTTCATGTGATGCAAATCAGAGAAATAGTAGTTTTTTCTAGGTCTTTTGTGAGAACCAAAAGACACAAAAATCAGTGTTTGGCTTTCTAAAATTATTTCATTTATTATTATCATCACATTGCATTTAGTACATATTAAGAGAAAGAGGAAACCATAAAAATTGCCCAGCTAAATCTTTCCAATGAGGGAAGAAACCCTGTCATTGGAAGGCCAAAATAAGGCTCTCTCATGTTGGTTCAAGTGCCACATAGCCAGGAAGCCGATGCCTTAATGGCATGCCCCATGTTCATTAATGCTGTTGTGGAATGCCACAAATTGTGCTTGCCTGCAATTTACCTCCCATGTGCCCACACTTTTCCTTTGTTACCAAAGGTGCTCCACATTGTCCTGACCCTGTATTGCCCCAAGCAATAGAGTTTTGAGCCTTATAATGGGAATAAATAAATACTGCATCTCTCCTAACTGATATATTACTCCCTTGCTCCTTTAATCTAGTCCAGCATTCCATTCCCCACAGTGGCCACATAACTTCCAAAATCAAACAGCAAAAACATGAAGGTAATTGTCCCTTCATGTTGTCCATCCCTTTTGTCCATGTCCAGCACTTTATCTTTAGACAGGTATACTGCTCCTGTATTTAGAGGTTCCAATTCATTATCATCTTTGAATGCATTAGAATAACATATATAATAAAGTTCCCCTTCCACTGTAAAATACTTTATGTCAGCTAGCAACATTAAAAGAACAGAATACCCCAAACAAAACAATTAAAATTATTAAAAGAAAAACAGGAAAAAGTTGGCAGTAAAATTAAAATGATAGGAATTAGCATTAAACCAAGACTAATAAAAAGCCAGGCTTAAACATCCCTTTCCTTCCCTAGGCAGCAGAAGCTAAGGCAGAAAAGGAAATTAGGCTCCTGTGCTACCAAATTCCACAGTTGGGATGCAGCCACACAGGAAACCCTCTTTAAAATCTGGCACTCACTATGACAAAAGCAATTTGTTATGCAGCTAGCAGCAAACCATTCCTGAAATCTTAAGGAGGTTTCCAAGTTAACTGTTCTGGTACATATGCCTCACTTTCCCAACTCACTTACTCGGTGCAGGTTTTTCCAACTACGTGCTTTCTGCACTGGCAGTCACCTGATAGATCATTGCATACATGACTAACAGACCCTCCAACATCACATTTGCATCCTGCAGTTTAAGAACAGAATCAGAGTTTTAATATTAGATCTGTAGATTCTGGAAGAAAGAAAGAAAGAAAGAAAGAAAGAAAGAAAGAAAGAAAGAAAGAAAAGTGTGGGTGGGGGGGGGGTTCTCCCTAAAATCCTGGAGTTGAAGGGGTCTTTAGAGGCCATCCATTCCAGCTCCCTGCTTAATGCACAAAAGCCAAAGCTTAAGCACCCTCAGTAGAGGGCTGTCCAGCTTCTGCCAGTGGGGGAAAGCTCATTACACCTCTAGGCAATCACTTCCACTGCAAAACTGCAGTTATTATCCAGACTTCCCCTGATTGTTCCACCAAAATCTTACCCTCTAGC
Organism: Varanus komodoensis; assembly: GCF_004798865.1. Classification (NCBI taxonomy): domain Eukaryota; kingdom Metazoa; phylum Chordata; class Lepidosauria; order Squamata; family Varanidae; genus Varanus; species Varanus komodoensis. Next base: position 25,402,809 of record NW_025335438.1, read on the forward strand.
TCAAGTCTGGCCCTCTGGGACAGCAGGGAACATGTCTTTGTTCTCTTCAGAGTGCGGGATGGGCTGCTTTTTATTGCCTGCATACAGGAGGGCACTATTTGGAAAGACTGTATTATTAATATTAATTTCTGTGAGATGACAGAGAATACCACATTTCCACAAATGGGAACTGTTTATTATATAGGAGGATCAAAACTATTTTTCTGTATTTTCTGATTTAAGCAAAATGCTTCTAAAAGACCAGAATTCTATGTGTACTAAACTAGCAGCTCACATCATTGTGAGCTAATGCCATCATTACCACAGGCTTCTGAAGCTTATGTTGCAAAAAAAACAAGCAGGCACTTTAATCTTGAGTACTACCCACTATAAACTACAAGGTTCTGAACGAAAGGCTCAGATTTATACAACTGTAAGAAATATGCAGGGATGTTCGTGTACTGATGTGTTATGTAGCAGTGTTCTGAAAATGAGCTCATTGGAAATTTTTTATGAGCACACTATAAATTACCTTGGCATCCAAAATAATTATTGACTGCCAGACCATAATAACCATCTTCACAAGTATCACAGGAACCTCCACAAACATTAGGTTTGCAGTAACATTCACCATCTACCTGTAAGTAGAGAGAAATTTTTCAGCTTCCTTCTTTTTTAAATTTCAAAACAATGTCCAAAACAATCATCTATATAATTTGTTTTTAAACGTGCATGAAAGAAGGTTTTCAAAATTATCTAGGGGTGGTTTGTAGCCACAGAAAGAACACATGCTTGAATGATCATGTGGCTTGGTGAGAAGGCCAGTTGTACCCACTACATAGGGATGAACACGTGTGAGACCCTCTCTCAGTGGCCCAAAGAAAGGAGGTTCTAGGCAGCAGACCAGACCAAGAATGTTCCCGCGTGGCATACTTTAAGCCAGACACGGGTTCATGGGAACCCTTGCTGTGAGGCACCATTTCTAAAATAAGCTATATCTGGCAGTATTTTGCAAAGCAGGAGGACCTGCTAACAAGCTGCTAAGGCTACAGTCCTATGTGCACTTTTATTGAACTCGCCTCTTCCCCCATTACTTCAGGGATCAGGTAGGTACATCAATTACTTGCTCTCAGGATCTGGGCTGCTCCAGGGCTCCATGCTCTGGCCTAGCACCAGAATAACAACCCTAGTAGCTGCAGGATTAGTTGTAGGACATTTGTCTGATCCTGATCCTGATCCTGTTCCTGTTCCTGCCCTGCCTCACCTCATCTTGTTCTGTCTTTCTTCCTTGCCTTGGCTGCTATGACCTCTTGTTCCTGAACACTGCCTTGTAATCCTGTCCCAATGTACCTGTTCCTTGTTCTAATGTCTTCTAGTGCCTGATCTCTTGCCTATTGTGACTGCACCTTGTCTTGCTCCACAGCAGAGTCCCAGTTCCTGGCCTTGGCTGCACTGTGACTACAACTTGGGCTTATTATTGGATTGCTGTTAGACTCTGCACTTTTGTGTTGCCTTCATTCTTGCTGCCTGGGTCCTGGCGCATCTGCTTCATTCTTGCTGCTTGGGTCTTGGCGCATCTGCCTGGTTTCCTGCTGCCCTAACACTGGCACACGTGTCCCTTCCAGTTAGGCATGGCATGTGCCAACAAATGAAAGGTTGAGCTTTCTTTGGAAGCTCAGGTGACAGCGGTAGCGAGGAACGCCTTCCTTCAGCTTCTGCTGATTAATCAGCTGCGCCCCTACCTGGAGTACGACTGCCTGGCGATGGTGACACACGCGCTGGTGACTTCCCGCCTTGACTTCTGTAACGCGCTTTACGTGGGGCTTCCCCTGAAGACAGTCCGAACACTTCAATTGGTGCAAAATAGAGCTGCCAGGTTGCTGACGGGGACGGGGCATTATGCTCACATGACTCCAGTCCTCCGTCAGCTTCACTGGCTTCCCATTGAAGCCCGGGCCCAATTCAAGGTATTGATTATGACCTACAAAGCCCTAAACGGCTTCGGTCCTGGCTACCTGAACGAGCACTTACGTCCGTATATGCCCGACCGCCCTTTGAGATCTGCGGGAGAGTCCCTTCTCCGGGAACCCTCCATGAAAGAAATTAGGAGAGTAAGTACCCGGAGGAGGGCTTTCTCTGCGGTGGCGCCCAACCTATGGAATTCACTCCCCAAAGAGGTCCGCCTGGCACCGTCGTTACTGGTTTTTCGGCGCCAGGTAAAGACCTTTTTATTTAAACATCATTTCAATTGTTAAAACATATGATCTGGCCAGGGCAACTTCTTCTTCCTTCTCTTTCTCCTCCTATATTTTTATTTTATACTGATAATTTTAATTTTATATTTGTAAATCAATGTATTTTTTGTACTATTGTATTTCAATGTATTTTATCATGTTGTAAGCCGCCCCGAGGTTTCGGCAAGGGGCGGCATAGAAATGTTAATAATAATAATAATAATAATAATAATAATAATAATAATAATAATAATTTGTAGAGGGCTGGATGCTCTAAACCCTACTGAGCTCAGTACTGGTTTACTAAGGTTGGTTTTAGGCTATCTAATGAACACAATGATTCTACGATCTTTTATGTTGAGCAAAACTGAAAAACTACCATTACAATAAAAGAGACTGAATAATGAACAAGAAATCAAAATACCTAACTTAAACAGAGAATAAATATACATAGCACTAAACCAAATTAAAAAAGGAAATGCATTGAAGTAAAATCTACCAATGTCAAACCATGTCAGAACCGTATTTTCAAAAAGGCCCAGTAAAATAAAAGAGCCTTTGGCTGGTATGAGAATATAGATAGATCTCTGAAAAGAGCATTCCACAACCAAAGACTTGAAGAAGGACCTCAAGTGATGCCCTCAGGGATCAGCAGGTAGGCTAGCTATTTATGCATCACCAAAAAAGATATAATTTACATAGGCAAATATTTATATATAGGTATACATTTGGGAAAAGATACTTTTCAAAGACATCTGACCGTAGTGGGAAAAAAATGAATTAGGCAACTTGAACACAAGCTCAGCCTTCTGTCCAGCTGCTAACTATTGATGCTGTACTTCAAAGCCCCTATGCTTCCTTTTTTATAGTTTAGTCAGACCTTGCCAAAGAGGTCTTCAAACAGAAAGCTCCTTCAAAGAGAGGACTGTCCACTACTACTGCTCCAAAATAGGACTACCATCTGTAAAATAGGACACCTAGTCAGTCTACCAGAAACATGTGGCAAGAGGTTATCCTTCAGGAACTGCAACCCCAAGCTACAAAGAATTTAAAGGATAAAATCAGCCATTAAAATTCTGCCCAGAAATTAGAGCACAGAAGAAAAAAGGGTAAAATTGGGATGCCAAGGCTTTTTTGTAGGAGAAATCAGAAGGTATTTGGCACTACGAATCTGTGAAACAGAGACTCTGCAGTGCATTAGCCCAGTGCTCTCCAATGCCAGGGTAGCAGGAATTAGAACAGTTGCAGTCAACACATCTGGCTCTGTTCTATGAGGAATTAGCTGGCTGCGGATGGACACTTTCTTTCGGAAATGTAGCTATTATGCAAGCAACATATCTGTAAACTACATGTCTTTACCTGCTGACACTCTCTGACTCCGCTCAACGTCCCAACTTCATTGCACTGGCATTCTGCAAAGGTAAAAAAACCATCTGAAACCCATCTTCCCAACCCCTTTTTGTTGGAACATTAGGAATATAAGAAAAGTCATGCTGATCAGTCCAATAATCCATCCAGGCCGGCACTCTGTTCGCATGGTGGCAAGCCAGCTGCTCACAGGATCCTTCGAGAAAGAAGGCTGTAAGATTTCTGCCTGCCCAAGCTCCTGAGCGACTGGTGCACACAGGAATACTGCTTCTGAGAACAGAGATGGCACATAGCTAGCCAAGCAAAATGCCTCACTCTGAACCAGACCAGGCTGCACATGTGATTGTTTGGAATGTTATTCACATTTATATTCTGTGGCATATCTGGAGGAATCTGATCTGCATCTCCTGCATCTCCTCCAATGTGATGCAGCGGGAGGGAGGTTGAACCTTTTGGAACATTTTCTTCCAGTCTTCCCCTCCTGCTATGTTGTTGCTGGCTCTTCAAGTGAATATAAACGTTGTGTAGCTACACTAATTTTTCACTGAGTTACAGTAGAGGGCAGAATTTGCTTAAGCATCATTAAGCATCTGATGTTTCAGTGGGAACCACAGTCTTGAATAACAGGGCAATCAGACAGCTTCTGAGCACCCTATAATGCTGTGATTCCCTTCCCTCTGGGCTGCAGGGAGGGGCCACGCTAGTGTCCAGGTTAGGGAGGGGTGAATAGAGGCTGAGGATCTGCTGGATCCATACGCCAAAGACCCTGCTGGCCCTGCCAGCACAACCCAACTGGATGGGCTCTGAGACCCACCTAACAAGGAAAAGCTTTGCAGAGAGTGGAGAGGTGAAATTCGCTTCGGGCAACAGACGAGCACAATGCAAGATTGTCCAGGCATCAAGGCAGCAGGAATGTGTCTTAAAGATTATTTGATGTTATCTTCCAACCCTGCATGAAATAAACTTTCAAATAAATAAACAAAATATCTATCTATCTATCTATCTATCTATCTATCTATCTATATTTTGAAATATATATAGATGACTCCTAAATAAAGGTCTAAAACTGCACATTGGGGTGGCACAACGGTCCTCAGCTGTCAGCGAAGCCCCTTGGAAGCTCAAATCTACCTACTTTGCTCAAGGCTTCTGAATAAAAAACAATGGCTGGTTTGGAGGGCTTGGACTGAACTGAAGACAGCTGAAAACAGCACAGGCTCAACTTTCAAGACATGAAGTCTATCAGTGTAGCCTTACCTATACATCCATCAGGGTTTTCTTTGGCCAGATTCCAGTACAGAGGTTTGCAGGTGCTACAAGTTGGGCCTTCTACATTTTGCAGACATTGGCAAGACCCCTAATAGACAAAAAGAAGGCATCTTTCACTCTGTCATCTGCTCATTATTGGAACTGGACTAGAATCACAAGAATTTCATTCTGCATGTGCTAATTCACATTATCACAAGTGAACCTTAGGGCACAAATCCCACCAAAACATACAAATCTGGTCCATAAATTTCCAGAATCCCCATGACATAGATAAAGCCAGTCTGCTGCAGAATCCCCAAGTTAAAGTCATAGAAATCTAAGCCCATCTGAATCTGTTGCAGAGGTTTCTGACACCCTAGCTAAGGGGGTTTGCAAGCTGCTGAAGTCAATTGCTACAAAATCCCTGAGAAGTGCTTAAATGGTGAAAGAGTATCTCAACTAGCTGAGGCAGACTGTGCCATTCTCAAGTAGCAATTGCCATTAGGAAATTTCTCCCAATATTTAAATGAAATCTACTTCTCATTGGTTCTAGCTGTACCTTCTGGACCAAGAGAACCAGCCTGCTCCATGGTCCTCATGACAGCCCTGCAGATCTTTGAAGAAAGCTGTCATGTTTGCATCTTCTCTTCTCCAGGCTCTGGAATTAGCCATCAGGAAATGCTAACATGCCATCACTGCTCTAAGTATATTAAGCCTGACTATAGTAGAAATTACTGTGCCCACCCCAGGTTTAACACATTTGGGCCAATGAATTCACATGTTATAGTCAATACATGCCATAAATCTGGGATGCAATACCTACAGAGTAAGAATCTGCAGCTCCAGCTGGGTCACATTCATTGCTGGATCCTTTTCACAATGAAAACACAACATAATTTTATTCTCAAATATTTATTTTCAACCATTTCTATCTCACTTTTAAATGAACACAATGTTTCACAGTTAATTCACTGTATACTTATTTACAACAAACCTGTAGAGTTCATTTTCCTTAACAGATTATTATTACTGAAACAGCATTTTCAGAGTACTTAGTACATGGAGGGAGCTAGGCAGCGTGTTCTTAGTGCATTGTGCAGCTGTTCCAACTTCATTTTCTTAAGGTACAACCTTATGCATGCTTAAACAAACAACAAAGAAGGCTGCAACTCCTGGCATATACTAGTCAGCATAGGTAAACTTTTTCCCTGTCTAAACATGCATAGAATCAAGCCCTTAAATACAAGATAGAAAAAGCAGTTGGAAAACCTGGGAAGGCCTATATTCCACTTTGACCATGATGTGAAATTTTGTGAATGATGCAGGTTATGATGGTGCCTTAAAAGCCATTCCTGAAAGCACTCGGAATGGTTGACCTCACACTATCCATGTGGTCATGGTTATTTCTATTTTGCAGGTAGAAAACTGATTTGCTCACAGTGAGCCACCACCACACACACACACATGGACGACTCTGGGACACACTGACCTGTGTGTGTCCTTTATGGGAAGCAAACAGAATGAGATATGTATCCCAAACAGTCATCAATTCCATCTTTGGAAGACAGATCAACTGACAGCTAGAAACTTCAGATTAATCTGCTGAAACACAGCTATGGGAAGAGCTGTTCTATTATGCTTTCCTGAAGCATCCAGTAGCTCAGATGTCTGGCTCCCCCATTCTGGTGTCATCTAGTTGGGTTGGACTACAGCCCTCACGAATGTATCAATAACAATAGCATCACCACTGATAAAGACTCATCCTTCCACCCATTAGCAACATCCATAAATGTTTGCCTAAATATTCCAGATTTGGCCCTCCTGGAGCTCCAGGGTCCCCAAGCCTATGGGGTTCCAAGATTGCCACGCCCCCTCCTGTCTCTCCAGCCAGCAGTTGTCTGGTGCCTTCCTGACTTTTGTGCCATTTTCTCCATGTTCTAAAACATTTCCTAAGCAAGAGGTTTCAGATAAATATGCTGGCATTTTTTTGGATTTTGGGCCCCACCTCTTTCATGCAGCACTGGTATGTGGCCCCCCCACTAGCGATTATTTTCACTCAGATTTATGGAGAAAATGGAACTTGGCAAAACCCTCTAATCTTACACTTGTAAAAGCAATTGACTGACTGTTCCTGCAATTTTGTCAGAAACAGAAATGTCCTTGTAAGTATTACCTTGGCAATGAGGAAAGCTCTTGGCCTCTGAGAGACATTGGTCACAGTGCCAACCTGTGATGCCAGGCCGACAATCACACTGCCCGGTGGCTGGGTCACATGAGTTGTGGTAGGAGCCATACACTGAACACTGACAAGCTGAACAAAGAGGTTAGACAGCAGGATTTAGAGGAGAGCTGAGCAATATGTGTTCCTTAGTGGGGTCCTCCATACACCGGAAAAAATAGCCTGAACATGCAGGGGAGAAATGGTGTCCATAGCACTAAACTGCTATATAGCTATGAAGCCCTAAAACTGACAAAAACTGCAAGCAATCTGAAGCTGACTTTCAGTGCTCCATAGTGTGATGGATACCATTTCTCGCCTTGGTTCTTCAAAAATTCATTTTCAGTCCTGTCAGACTGTAGCCTAGAGGACAGGGGGGAAATGACCTCCAGAGAGAGCTCCCAGACTTGTTCATCCCTGCTTTACCATACAGACTTTGCTACCTACTTGACTCCCCACATATTGCTGGACTACAGCTCTCATCACACTCAGACTACTGGCCATGCTTACTAGGAACACTTGGGTGGGTGCTTGGAAAGAACAGCTGTGGGGTAATTGTGTGGGACAGCTGGAAGCCCTGGAGAGCTGCAGAAAGGGCTTCACTGAACTGCTTCTCCTTGCCACCCCAACACAAGCTGTCCTGGTGGCTACCTCATGCTCCAACATTGTCTCAACCTGCCTGTCCCTCAGTCTCTTCCTGCTTCCATCCTTCTCTGCAGCCTGACCCTGCCTTACCAGATACCAGCATCCATCCTCCCTGACCTTACCTTGCTCCAGAATGTGACTCTCTTTCTGGCGCTTGACCTTGGGACTGTGCTCCGGGACTGGGTGTTTGTGTGGACCTTATGGTCTCACTGGCTCTTGACCCTGGACTGTTCAAAGATGTGCCTTTCGCCTCTGGTCCTCTAAGCTTGGTGCAAGTCTCTGCCTTGCATTGGCACCCTGGGCTCAGCATCCTGACTGCAGCCACCTGTTGCCCACATCCTGGACCTTACACACTGCATGATTCTACAGAGCAATCATCCTTAACTTGCTCTCCTTCAGATATGCTAGACTACAGCTCCTAGCATCCCCCAAATCTATTTTCTGCTTGGGTTGCTGGGAGTGCTCTCAGCTGCACAGCTACTACAGTCAGTGCTCTGAGTTTAAACCTCCTATCCCCACTGAGCCAACTCAGCTGTGGTGGCTCTGAAGCTGCCACAAATGGAGCTCTACCTGCAGAGAGCCAGAAAGATGTGGCACCACCTGTGGACACATAAACAAAATATTTTGAAGATAGGGAATGAATTGATCTAGGCCACTAGTCCATCCTACCCAGGGCCCTCTCTGTCCAGGTGAGCACTCCAGGCAACAAATACTTGGGGGCAGCAATGGGGTGTTGAGAACAGAGCTATGAAAGCGGCACAGCTATTAGCTGTCCTCGGGTGTGGTGGAGGGGGAGGATGCCAACCCATAGCCACAGCTGAAGTACGAGTCACAATCACTGTGCTTGACTTCTGCTTGTGGAATGCAACTGCCGTTTTAGTCTTTGTCTCAGGCAGCAAACTTGGACCAGCCCTAATCCTGCTAGGGATCCTGAGTGGCAGCTTTTCTCCAGAGCCTCAAGCAGCATTTCCCAGCCTTGCTGTCTGAAACATTTTTGGTTGGAACCTTCTGCACACAAGGTATATGCTCCACTGCTCTTAAAGGCTATAACTCTGTTAATGGATTTTACTGCTAGGAGCCATAAATCAGGATATTGCACAATACCAATGACAGCTTACTATTGTGCATAATTACAAGGGCTTCCCTGTAGTATTTTAGCAATGAATGGGTCTGAATTTGCCTCTGGTGTTGTGGGAGCCACTTAAGTATGGTTTCTTAAAAAGTCACATCTATGTTAAGCAGTTTTATTTCCATGTAATGTATTATAGATTACAGTGTGAATCTCAGAAATGAATGAAAGACTTCATTAGTTACTTACACAAACAATTGGGATAGTGGTGATAACCAGGAGCGCACTGGCTGCATTTTGGCCCAGCATAGTTTCTATGGCAGAGACAGTGTCCCTGAGGGCCACATGTATTGGCCACAGATCCAACTGCATCACAGCTGCATTCTTGTATGGGAAAAATAAGAAATGGTTAAGCTATTGTTAGCCAGTTCTCTTTGGAGCATAATTTTCTTTACATTTTTGCTTCCCAGAGTAAATCTTAAACAAGTCAGGCAAAATTCTAATAATCAGTGAGGCCTGTGGGGCTCAACATCACTGAAAATTTCTCAGGAAAGAAGGAAGAAAGGAAAAAATGTTATGTAACAATGCAACTGTTTTCTAGCCATGTAAAGTGTGCACTTTTCACGCTCCCCACCCTTTGGATTGTACATGTGCAGTAGAGAATTCTGATGAAGATGAGACTCCTTAGCAGTAGGAAAGTCAGAGCCTGATTTTGGGCTCTGCCAGTCAGAAGACATGGTAATCATTCTAAGCTCAGAAGACAAGTGCCTGGAAGAAAGTCCAACTCCAAAACCTCACAGGAGACCTAAGGCTACAAAATCAAGTGAGCACCCTTTAACAGCCCAGTCAGTTCCTCTAGAATGGACAGCTACAATTCTTGTCAACCTAGAGAAGCATCCGTAGATTAGTAGAAGTATGGTAGTAGAAGAAAGTTCCAGCTAGCAGGACCCATGGTCCTATTTTCTTCTGGCCTGGATCATACTGCTATTATACAAACAGCTTCCCCATGAGTCTTGAAAAACCACAGAAATAGGACAGTGCCAATGCATCACAAGCAAAGAAACCTAATTCCTACTTATGAATCTATAGCACATTAGACAGACAGTATCCATAGAATCTGGTACAATATGGCAGTATCCAATGTGACAAAATGGCTAACATAAATCACATTGTGTTAGCATAAGTGCCCTCTATCACAACTCATTGTTGGCATGGCAGAGTTCCCCAGAAAATTTGGCATGGCTGCACATGTGATTGGTGCTGCACTAGAGCTCACTTACACTAGTGCAACATAATTCACATTAGTTTAGTTGTCTGATTAGATCTAGCTGAGAAATTCACTAAACTAGAGCATTCTGGAGTGAAATTTATGGGACTCACCACCTGTTTTGTAGCCATGTTTATACAGAAGTTAGCTTAGCTGCAATATTCTTGTCTTGAGCAATAGACCCTCTTTTACACACACACACACACACACACACACACACAGAGGGGGTGGGTGGGAAGGGGGGAGGGGGAGGGAGGAAGGATGCTAACATGGCAATGAGAAGCACTCAGGTCAAAAACTCTGCCAATGCTGTCCACACGACTCTGTCTTGCCCACCATATGGACAGAACACAGCAAGATAAAAACACCCCAAAAGCACTAATTCTATATAGCATGTATGGTGAATAGCAGTTCTGCTTATAGCTGACAGAAGAAGAGCAAGAAATGGTAATGCTAGGAGTCCATCTGGAAGCAGCCATAGACAGAATGAAAGCATTAAAACATAGCAAGCTGACATATCTTCCAGTCCAAGAAGATGCATATAAATGCCAGCAGTCTTCAAACATCTGCATACAAATATACTTACACACAGAAAATATATTTCCTATGCTACTTGTGTAAATTCATCCACACAGTACCTAAATATCTCATGATTCTTTCTGTGATTGAAACCATACCATTAAATAATAAACTATGAAGACAACAAAAGAAAAAAAACTTGCCCATGATATGACCAAGTGAAAGATCTTCTGGGCTTGGAGTAGCAACAGGATATACAGGGATTGCTTTAATATGGAAAGGTGGAGAAAAGAAGAAGTGGCTGTTAGGAAAATAGCTAGAGACAGTATTGATTGTTCATTGCACTTCTATACTGCTTTTCTTCCAAAGCATCCAAGGTGGTTCACAGTTTGAAATGATAGCCTATGATTAAACAGACATGATAGGCAAGAGGGAAAGGGCTGGGAGCAAAGAGCAAGTATTCACATTCAGGTATCTTGAGTCATGAGCACTGCCTGAGACAGTTCTGGGAGACAAACAGCATCTGGGGCATCAGGAGTGATGGAGGCCTCGCTGTGTCTCATCTCTGATGAGGTTAGGTGGAATAAATTTATTATACATAAACATACACATGGAATTGCTGGGGGAATGAGATGGCAGTGAAAGGAGGATTTTTTCTTTGGTTTCTTATCTTCCTTTTATCCCTTTACTGCATCTTGCTGCTTCACTTGTCACTATCCACCCCTTTCTTCCACCTTCCTCCACCACCATCATCCTCCCAAATCTGCACAGCCCAGTTCAAATCCCTCCCCACTAGGCTCATAGGTTCTGCTCTGAAACTCCTATCCCACTCCATTCATCTTTTGCTCTTTCTCTCACCTAAATAATTCTTCCCAGTTTGCTTTCTCTCATCCCTCAAACCATCCTTCAAGTCATTTCCTTCCTGACACACACCTGTTTGCCCAATTCTGTCCTTGGCACCCACACCCCTTCTCTTGCCCCAGGCTCACCTTCTCTGCCTCTCTCCTCTTCTAAATCCACTTCTGCCCCTTTCCCTCCTCCTCAGCTTCCTCCCTTACAGCTGGGCTGACAGAAAAGACTCAAGTAGCTGTTGAAATGTGCCCTTGATTTTCTGTACATCCAGAGTTAACAAATAAAGGGGAATCTAAAGTAATGCCCCTTTATCCTGTAAGGACTAATGGCTGTATTCTGTCTGTATGCAATATAATGGCACAATGCTGAAAACACACTTGAAAGAGCATACTGGAACAGCAGCACCAACTAAAAGGGATGGGGCAGGGAAGAAATTCATTCGGAGAGAAACATTTTTAAAATTTGAACTCACAGATGTCTGCCTCCCAACCCATGATGACTTATCATAAGGATATTGGTTGTACAACTCTATCTCAGATTTTAGGAATGACTACCACTTCCATTTTTTAAAAAGCAGAATATTTACATGCCTGCTAATTTGCAGTATAATATATATTTACTGATAATTTACAGGTAATTTGTGCACTGTAGTTGATACAACTGGATACAGAGATATGTTTAATAAAATAGAGTACAAAATGCAGGGATATATTGATACTTACGGTAACAGAAGGGGAAACTGTGGTGTCCATCAACACACTGGTCACAGGTCTCACCTTGATAATTCTGTTTACAATAGCAGCGTCCAGATCCATCCTCACAGCCGTTAGAATATTCTGGATTGCAACTGCAGACTGCATTAAAAAAAGGTCATCCTAAAAACTTCCTTTGGGTGAATTTATTATTTTATGGAAGTTAACCTAAAACATCACAATTACAGTTGTATCTTGCTTCCTTCCTTCTGCAGATAACACTGTAATGAGGCATGATGGGACGGTATAAAAAAGTTTTAAACAAATAAATGAATTTAGAATTATAAGATCACCAAATATATTTAAAGTGTTGCATGTACATTTTCACATCAACAGGCTACTTTCCTACAGTCAGCAGCTTAGGTTAGTTTTTCTTATGCAGTTGATTTTATACTTGTCTTCAAAATTACTGCTCTCATGATAGCTTAGTAAAATGGTTAAGCATATTAAGCAAAGTAAAACATTCTGCTTCAGTAGGTACCCTGCCTTTGCCAATACGTGGGCGAAGCAATGGCTGTGATTTATGAAGCCTAGTATGGCACGGCACCAGAGAACCTGAAAGGCTGCCTTCTTTAATACAAGCTTGCCCAGTTCTTGAGACCTCCTGGGAAGGCCCTTCTTTTGAGACCATGACCATGCGAGGCACATTCAATGGGGACTCAAGAGAAAGACATTTTGGTGGCCACCCCCACACCTTCCTCCCCAAAGAAAGCTATGTTTGCTCCCTCTCTGCAGTCCTTCTGCCAACAAGCAAAAACCACATTATTAAAGAAGGCCTTTGGCTAGCAAGCATGCCTGTGGGTTGGGAACTCTTTTTATTCTGTGATTATTATATTTTTGTTGTATTTTAATGTGTTGTTCTATTGTTTTAATTCATTTTAATTATGCTCCTAAGTGTCCTTGAGTGTCTTTTCCTGGCAGAAAGGCATTCTACAAATCTAATCAAATAAGCAAATCAATATGACAGGGAAATAACCGCAGGTCTGCTGTTCCCACTACAGTCCTAATATAATTATGCAAGATGCCTTCTATGCTGCTGTAGATCCAAATGCACCGCATGCCAGCCTTTCTTCTTGTCACACCCCCCAGATGTGTTGGACTGCAACCCCCGCCACTTCCAACCAGCACTGCTCAAATGCAATGCTGATATGCTGATATCACATTCTAAAATATATTCAAATTCCTTTGGCCAATTTTTCCTATGGCTTTCTTTTTCAGGGAGGAAAAAAAATTAAAGGTACAAAGAAATAAACATACGTGTGCATCCATGTGGCTCTGTCACTGGAACACCATAAGGACGGTAGTAACCCTTCAAGCATTTCTCGCAGTTTATACCAGCTGTATTATGCTATGCAGAAAAGAGCAAGAAAAAAGAGATAAATTCAGTTTCATGAATAAGCAAGAATTGAATTGATGGCATGATAAAATACTTTAAAAATCTGTCAGTGCAGATAAGGAAGGAACTTAGTATGCCAGAAATGCAGTGCATTCTTTCTACATTGTTGCTGTTATGGCTATCAAGTCATTTCCAACTTATGGCAACCCTATGAATGAAAGTCCTCTAAAATATCCTGCCCTTGGCAGCCCTACTCAGCTCTTGCAGACTCAAGGCTGTTTCTTCCTTTATTCTCACTTTGAATTGATGACTGAGCCAAGATATGTAGAATCTTCTACAATTTCAGTTTCTTCATTGTTGACCTTAAATATGTGCTATTCTTCTGCAGTCACGATTTTTGTTTTCTTAACGTTTAGCTACAGTCCTGCTTTTCTTCTTTCACTTCCATTGAGAGTCATTTCAGTTCTATGCTGCTTTTCGTGTATTAGAAAAGCAAAAACCTGTGACACTGGTTGGCCAGACCACCACAGCTCCAGTTTGGAATATTTCCCTGGGATGCAATGATGTGCAGGTTCTGAAGTATCTACCATATCTGCGATTAGATATCCTGAACTGGATGGCCTCTGGCATTCTGCTTGAGCTGAGATTTTGCTGGGCAGCAATAGGTTTTCCTGTCTCTTTTCTATTCTTAGCATTGTCTCCTAGTTCTTACCCTTGTGTGGATTCTTCCCCAGTTTGACATCCCAAGTTTAGTCTTTCATTTCTGACTCCTGGCTTGACTCCTCAGATTAACCCCCTTGGTTCTGACTCCTGGCATAAGTCTTGGCTTCAAAGGGAAAGCTCCCATGGCTCAGCCCTGACCTATCTTGCCGCATTCCCTACGTGGCATCTTGGATCACATAACATTGTCACTGAAAATTACTAAAATTAATATAAGCATAGATGAAGGATAAATGAATCTATGAAAACCATATGATGAAATAACCCAAAATGAAACAAGATGTAGATGCCATGGACATGAAGGGCTTTCATTCATAGGTCGAAGATGACTTGATAGAACAAAACAACAGAGGACAAATCACGTTATTAATTTTCCTTAACTGCTTTCTCAATATATGTAATGAGAGAACAATTGTTTGATTAAATTTGCATAAGGGCATTGTGCCAACTAGAATATTTCCCCATTTTCATATGCTACAAAGCCTTTTTTCCACTTTAGCAAGTCCAAAAACCCAAAATGAATTTTAACAAATGAAAAGTGTACCACCAACTTATTTGGAGAGCAGTGATATTTAAATTCTATGATCATGAAAAGCAAGGCAATGTCATTTGTGTCACAGTAAGTTATTGCCCAGTTGAGAAAACTGAACATACAGAACATTATTATCATTTTCCAAAGAAACAGGCTTCCACTGTGTGATCATGTCAGTTTCCATTAGTTTTATCACTCGTGCAGGCATTTCTAATTGTTTTTCTATAATACAAAGGGATAAAGGGCAAGCCCCAATCCATATGCTTTTTCTAGGAAGGAAAAACTATAGTTAGATTCCATGACTAAACAGATTAATTAATCTCACCCTGATTAATTTCTACAAAATTGAATTAAGGGCAATCAGCATCAGTCACAATAGCAAGCATTTCTTAAGTTTCCAGATATTTTCCTACTTTGATGATGTTTAAAAAAGTTTAGCTAACATGTTCTTTTATGGGCAAAAGTGCAAAGAAGAACGCCACACAGAAATGTCAAGTGGCAAACAAAGAGCCTCCCTCTTTCTCTTGAAAAACAGATTTTCTGTTATTTACATCCAACTACTTGTTTGGCAAGAAGTGCTTTCAGCTTAGCAATGAGATCGAGTGTAACAATGGTTGCACTGGATGTTTCCTTTGACCCAGGTCACAAGTTGGAAGCCAGCTGCCATTTGAAGGCACCAACTGTACTACGGAATCATGAAGATCCTCTCTGAACCTCTCTTTCAGTTTCAGATGTGATCTGATATCTTCCTCTGATCCGCTAGAGATTTCCCTCCCCCACCATCATCTTCATCATCATGACCACCAGCACCAACACATTTTTTCCTCTTGCAAGGAATCCAAAGCAATTCATAATCCTCTCCATTTTATCTCACAACAACAACTTTGTGAGGCAGGTTAGGCTGAGAGTCCATAACTGACCCAAAATTGCCCAGTGGGATTCATGGCTGAGTGGGGAGCAGAGCGGAGATCTTCTGAGTCCTAGTCCAGTGTTCTTAATCACTGTGCCACACTGAGTCTCATCAGACCCAGCATCGTTTCTTGATTAATGGTTTGGATAATCTGATTAATGGTCTGATTCCCTGTTTTCCAAAAGCTCCTGGGGATCCATTACTGGGGAACTTAGAGGACAGTAGAACTTAGAGGTCACTGTAGCCCTGCTTTTCCTTTCTGATTGACCTGTGGGCCACATGCCATGTCAGAGGACTAAAAACTAAAATTCACAATACAAGGCTGCTCTTTAAAAGTCCTGTTGAACCCAGTGGGACAAACTGATGTGCACACAAGTAGAAGATTCTTCCATAAACCTTCCATGGTTGAAATTGATATATCAAGTGAGCAGGTGTTTGCATGAGCCCCCATTCTGGTGTAGAGATGTACATTTATGGGAGTGTTTCTAGGTACCTTATTTCAGGCATTCATAGCTCTATTTTGGAGGCAATGAAATACTTTGACTCATATTTTCAAAAAGTCTTTAATGGCTTTCAAGAATATTTAATGGTTTCATAATAAAGAATTAAGTAAATTAAGAACAGTTTGATATTCCTGTAAAAGGAGTTGTTTCAATGGATCGCTTGTGATAAAAAAGAACTATCTGCATATCTCATGTAGGTCAAGTGTTGAGATTTTACATGTATCATATGAATGCTTTATTCTACTGCATTATAAAAAAGTTGGGGAGTTTTAATACATTGTTTAGGATTAAAGGTTTTAGAATGTAATTCCAAACATGCCACTAAAAAATACTTCTGTCAAAAACAGTAACCATGTATAGGATCATGTAGCTGCAGAACAAACTTGATAATATCTTGCATGATGAAAATCAGGTCCAATTCTCCGACAGAGAGCAAATATTTTTGGTATCCTGTTTCCAAGTCATACTTAGTTGCAGCCTACAAGGACATGGGGTGGGGGGATTCCTATTTTACCTGACAGTTAATGCAGACCCCTCCGCCTTGATAATTTCCAAAGACATTTAAGCTCTCTCTGCGTCGTTCAACTTCAGGATCATAATAGCAGTCAGTGGCATGTCCATGACAGTTGCAGGCTGAAAGAAATTGCTGATTAGATTTCATTACAGAAGTGGCGTGATTGAACAAAGGAGCAAAGAAGAAAAGCATTCCAGTTCGCCATACAACACGAAGTTAGTAGTCACAAGGTCATTGCAGTCTGTTCAGTCTGACACTGTGCAGCCATAGGTCATTTTCACTCACCACCTTCTCACTAACTTTATTACAAGGGGGAAACTTCTGTAGACTCAAAATGCTGCATTGCCAAACGTAAAATGGTCTCTTTTTTAGCTATCTTTGTACTTTCTAAGCCAAAATAGCATCCCAAGAAGCAAGGGCAGCATCTGCCTGAGCTCACTTTTTTGCCAAATGCACTGCCCTGACATTTTTTTCTGCTTAGAGGAGATGGGAAGAAGGGCAGGCAGCCAGATGAGCAAGCTGAGATCAGACCATGCCTCTGGAACAATGGCAGCAGAGCAGATGACGCCTTGCTTCAGCAACTTCCTTTCTTTCCCAACTGGTTGGGATTCTAGGAAAAGAAATAGCTCTTTTTCAACAGTTTTCTGCTGGCTGCATTTTAACTCCTTCTCTGTGATTATCTGCAGTTCAACCAGTAATGATGGTAGTTCCAAGCTCCTCTAAGTATCTAGAGCCAGATATCTGTACAGACATCTCCATATCTAGGTGACAGCCTTAGCTTTGCTTCCCTAGCTCGGAACCATGCTGGCTGGGACTGATGGGGATTGAAATCTAAAATATCCAAAGGTCACCAGGTGAAGGCTGCTTAGCCCCTAATCCTCAATCTTAGTTCAAGTATATGCTACCCCTCCTGTCCCAAATACATATTAGCTGCTGTTACCCTTTTTCGCTTCCTACAGCAGACTGGTTCCCCCCATAAAATTATTCCAAGGTTTTGTAAAACTGAGCTTGATTCTGGTAGGCAGCAGAAAGTGTCATCCCATAAATGTGAGTGCTCATATCATTGTTCTAAATGTGTCATATAAGCTAAAAATTTAGTATTTGGACTCAAATGTTTCTGTATGATGGTTTATTTAATGCTGCTTTAAAAGATACGTCACATTATTTACTTATTTTGCACACACTATCTTTTAGATAAAAGCAGATTCTTTTTCTTCCATATCATCCTTGTGGAATTCAGATT
Source organism: Varanus komodoensis (assembly GCF_004798865.1). Lineage (NCBI taxonomy): Eukaryota > Metazoa > Chordata > Lepidosauria > Squamata > Varanidae > Varanus > Varanus komodoensis. Next base: position 25,420,718 of record NW_025335438.1, read on the forward strand.
CTGTTTATTCTAACATACCTACTTCCTACCAAATGTCTTTGTAAAGTGTGTCATTCTCAAGCTTCACAATTTAGGCAGCTCAACCCAAAAAGTTTGTACAGTAGTCTAAGTTTTTTATGCTGTGTCATATCCATCTATAGGCATGTACACACTTCACTACCCCTCACATGGCTATCCAAACTGCAGCTTATATTTGCAAATCATGTCTCTATTGCTTGTCAGAATTACAGTATACCCCCGTGAAGTCGTGGTTCAGTGTTCGCGGCTTCAGTCTTTCAGGGAATTTTTCTCCAAGCGAGTACAAGCCGATCTCCTTGCGAGTAAGCCGGCGCCTCGCCGTGAGGCAGCTTACTCGTAAGGAGATTGTTTCCTCCGAGTTTGGACTCGCTCAGGGAAAACAATCTCTGCACGCGCCCACCCCTGTCCCTGCCTCGCTACACCCGGCTGGCACCTATCGCCGGCACCAAATTCACGGTTTTTCACAATTCGCGTGTGCTTTAGGAATGTAACCCCCATGAATTTTGGGGGACTACTGTATATTCCAGAAAAGAACACTTCCTGTTTGATTTGAACAAGATACAAAGAGTTAAACAGTCATCATTAATGGGCATGTCCTCTTGAAACCAGTTAAACCACTGCTAATTCTGTGCTCTACCAACAGCATAGAACCATTTTGTAGAGTTGGTTCCAGGCAGTCATACTTGAAGTGCATCTCTGGAAATCGGTGGGGCTTAAATTGGACATTGGACATGACTAAGTCCCACTGATGCCAAGAGGCTAGCCGTTAATGACTCAATTCCCATTCATCTAAATGAGTCTTCCTTTAGCAATGACTAAATCTGCATCCAGCTCATAGCCTTTTTGCAGTGCCAAAACTCCTTTGGGTCACCAGTCTTGCTTTATTTCTGTAGATAAGCCAGGATAAGCATCCATTTTTGTTTAGACAGGGAAAAAACCTAGCAAGTGATTTCTGAATAACTGTTCCTATGGTTCAAGCCTCCTAAAAGATGCATCACCTTTACCTTGAAGCTGATTTTCTATGCTATATCTTTTACCCCTGACTGTGCTGGTTATGGATGATGGATGTTGTAATCCAAAGTTCAGAGATATCTGAATGAGCACGAAATGCCAATACCTGTTCTATATAAAGGTATTTGCAGACTGAGTCCTCCCCTCTAGACAGCTTAGCAGGACATGGTACAAACTAAGCCATGAAGAAAGACCATGATATTGTTCACCAGATTACTGGAGCTTGTAGTGAACTAGATGCTCTAGCCACATTGGCATTACATGTTTAAAAAAAATCAGGTGTAGCAGGACTATGTCTAGACTATGTCTAATTATTCACACTTAATTTTCACCCACCTGATCATGTAAGCCAGATTTCAAAAACCTGCTTCCCTTCACATGTGTTGGACTGCAGCATATTGTGCAGGGAAACTGGACTTGATGGCCTTATTGGTCACTTCTAGCTCTACTATTCTATGATTCTAGGAACTTAGTGGACCTCCAGGATGGAGATGATGGGACTTGAAGTCCAATACATTTGGGTGATTCTGGGTTGGGAAAGGCTGATATAAGAGAACAATACACTTCATTAAGACAGGGATGCTGTTAGGAAGACTGATCAAGTATGTAAAGTTCTCAGGACGCACAAGTGACCAGGAAACTCCACACTGGTTATGAGTACCACATAGAACTTTTTTGAGCATACTAGACCATCCATCTATTCACATTGTAAACCACCCTTAGCATTCAGAAAGCATATTTCTATATTACTCACGTTCACACAGATTTGGGTTGCTGGTTGTTGAAGGTTGCCACTGTTTCTGGTTAAATCCAGGGCAGCAACGGTCACAGGTTTCCCCACAAGTGTTGTGCTGACATTCACACTGGAACCTAGATGTCCAAGGCATTAATTCTCATTTGACATTCACATTAGTAGCTTGTTTTGGTAGATGGAAAGAGGGATCTGCGAGTGGATTTCTCCCTTTAAAGATGAACCTCCCATCCTCCCTCTGTTCTTAGAGAGGAAATTCACCAAATCCTATCCATTGGCCCCAGGGACACACTTCCAGGGAGTCTAGGATTGATTCCTTAGGCTAGACTTTGAGTCTTACCATCATTTTACAGCCATAATGTCATTTAGAAAAATACAGTTCTTTTGACCATACAGTGTAGTTTCCTTACCTGTATGCATCTGGGTTACTTTTTGCATTACAGGCATCGGCATGTCCATGGCAAACACACTGTCCACCCACACTGATGTCTTTTATACTGTAGTAGTACTAGATAACAGAAATGAGATTTGTAGATCAGTAGCTGAGTGAAACTGTCATCAGTGTCTTATGTAGGATGGTATAAACTTCCTAGCAAAATAGACACATGACCCAATACCTTCCCCTCAAGATGCATTACTTAAAAACGCATTTTTAGATTGGATAGTTTCCAATTCAGCTCTTTCGGTTTAACCATGAGCTCAATGCTTGTCTTTAGGCAAACACTGATGTCTCACCTCCACCAGTCTTTACAAGGAGGATAATGATAATATTGGCTTATTTTAAAGAGGACTGTAAGGAATACCGAGTTAGTACAGTTATGTGATTCTTAGAATACTGTACATTCTGATGATAATCTTTAGTTCTTCAGCTTTAGTCCTTCAGTCCTTTAGCTTTCTAAAACTTTATTACAGTTTTCAATTAAATTCAGTTTTACTGTCTATAACCTAGGACAGTGGTGGTGAACCTATGGCATGTGTGCTACAGTGGGCACGCAGAGCCCTCTCTGTTGGCACGCGAGCCAAGTTGCTCCAGCATCGCCCCAGCAGCCAAGCATTGGATAACAGCACACATAGGGGCCATGCGCATTCTTGGAAAGGAGTAGCAGCGCCAGGCAATGACATCACGAGCCACAACTCATTAGCCGTGTCTTGTCCGAGCTTTCGCATGGCCTGTCAGTGCGCTGCCAGTGATATATATATTTGCTTGGACTGGCTGTGAGTTGTTTTTTCTAAAATAAAACCTCAGTATTCAGGTTTTATTTGCAGTGTTGCCACTTTGTGATAAATAAGTGGGTTTTGGATTGCAGTTTGGGCACTCAGTCTCTAAAAGGTTCGCCATCTAGGGTACCACCTAGGGTACCACAATACAACTGAAAGAAAGCATCGAGAATATTACAAAAGTAAATGCAAGCCAGTTTTTAAAAATGAAAGGACATGACTAATAATTCAGGTGTGACAAACTAAGATTAAGGTATAAAATACCCCATATAGCATATAAATATATGCTATGAATCTGGGTTACTTTTTGCATTACGGGCATTGGCATGTCCATGGCAAACACACTGTCCACCCACACTGATGTCTTTTATACTGTAGTAGTACTAGATAACAGAAATGAGATTTGTAGATATGCTATAAAGCATTTAAATATAAAGCAATGTAAAATATAAATAAAAACAATATAAATATATGCATGGCTTAAAATTAAGTATTAAAATCAATCTTCTCCAAAACAGCCTAATTAATCTGCCTTAAGTCTACTGTGACCTTTAGCTAATGCCATTAGGAAAGTGGTGATTCTTTTCAAGATGTTCATGTCCTTCTCATTGAGCAAGAAAGCATCTCCTGGCAAACTGAGCAGTTTGTTCCAATTATTAGCAATCCAGCAAGGTATTGTTCCTTAATGTCTAGCATCAGAGGACAATTAAACAAAGAATGAGGAAGAGTCTCATTTTCAACCTTATCTAAACCACAATGCAAGGGATAAAGTGTTCTGGCTAGGCTACCATCTACAGTGTAGACAATATTAGCTCAAAACTGGAGTTAGCTCTGTTCTTAGAATGAGCTTCTTCAGTTTAGGCAAGATATTTTCCCTTGATGAACTAAAGCTCAGGTAACATAAAATGACATTCTGGCATTCTCTTTAAAAAAATCAAACATCAACTGACAGTTGTAGGTACTGCACTGGAGTGCATGTAGGGATTCCCAGTATGTTTTCATTCCGATTGCATTCTATCTTGTCTGAAACCTAAACACTCCAAATCAATGGACTGTACAAATTTGGGGCTGAATTTTCAGGATGGGAAGCACCTGCCTACAATCCACAGTACACCAAAATCTAAGGATCCCATTTGTTTCTGAGCCTTCTTTGCATAGCATTTCCAACTCCTTTCCCACAGAACCATAAAGGCTACATTCCTATTCAAAATAGGATTCTGAAAATGATGCGTTAGGCAATACCTTCAATACCTATTTGGCAAAGACATGGTTTCAAAGTCAGATGTCAACCATCTGACATTAGACCAGTATCAGCTGAAGATGGAATCAGGTAAAGCAATTTCCCCTTCAATATACAGGATATTGGTCAAGAGGCCAAGGTAATGTATACTTGTTTTAGGACACAGTCCAATCAGTTGTGCCATCTGATTCTGAAATCAGAAGCTTACAGTCCTCCAAAACAGGGTGAGAGGAGTAGTGGAGGCCATCTTTGCTTCCCTGTCCTGCCCTGAAGTTTTTTTGCTAGATTGGCTTTTTGCCTCCCTAGGAAGGGAACTTTGAAAAGGAAGGAAGGTTTCAGGATATTTCCTATGCTGGCCACTGTGGTCTCTTCCCCACCCTGCCCACCATCCTTCTCCCACCATTCTCTTTTTCTGACCTTGGAGGACAGCTGGCAGGGTTATTTCTCCACTGGCTGCAAGGGGACAGGGAATGGTGGTAGCTTACCCCTTTCCAAGGCTGAAGCAGTGCCCCTTGGAAGGGGCAACTCACAGCATCCTGTGGCCTCACAGGCAAAGTCCATGTGCCATAGAATTGCTCTCTTCTAAACTCAAAATTATTAGTAATTTTCCAGAGGTTTGCACTGCAAGGTGGCATTCCTATACGCACCAATGTGTAAGTAAGTCCCATGGCACACAGTGGACTTATTTTTGACTAAATATAGATTGGATTTGGGCTATGAGTGGTAATGTACAAGCACCACCAACCCAAATGGTATACAGAGAGCTTAAGGACTTGCTATCTTAGCACCACTCCCTGCCATTAATAGACGTATCTCAAACAATGCTTTACTCAGTTTGGGCTGACTCAGTGAAAAAGTCAATAGATATAACAAGTTCTGTGTACAGTTAATAAAGTGAGAGAAAGATTCTCCACCCTACCTGAGCTGAACTGACGTACACTGGCAGAGAGAAGGCGAAAAGGAATCATGTTTGCTACCTTATCCTCTGTAACCAGGAAAGGCAAAAAGTTGCATCTGCAGGGGAATTATTTTTAACTTACAAATACTGCTTCATATGTGTGTAACTATTATAAGTTTATTCCATGTTTTTCTAGCAGTTCTAATATACTAGAATGTGAAGCAGTTGGAACCCAGGATTTTATTTAGGGCTCAAGTCCTCTGTCTATCAACAAGTTAGACTTGGTCAAGTTGCCATTAAGTTGAGATAGACCTCACCTTAAGTTAACTTAAGCATCACATTGATGCTGAAGTTGTTTTGATAAAACTATATTCAGTCTACTTTCCTGAGTCCCTGAGGAATATGACAGTATGCATTCTATTATTGGCAAAAAGTAAGGTTTTAGACAATACAAATCCTGTGGTATACTCAGGAGGCATGAGTTATTTGTGCTTTCAGCTTTCATGCTTCAGAATGTAGGCATTCCATCTTTCTTTTTCCTAATGGAAGGACCACTCAACAGAAAATGTGGAATTCCCCGTTCTGAAGATGTGAAAATAAGCAACACACTCATGTTTCCTGTTTGGTAGATAAACGAATAGTTAATGTGTGACAAATCATTCCTTTTTTTTATACAGTTTCCTTCTTTAGTGCATGTTTGCTTTAGGTAAACTTTATAATAAGAAACAGCATGAATCGTCAAGGAATCACACAAATGGGATTAACCAAGAGGTCATCAAATAACGCCTCCTGTCCCCGTGCAGATTCTTTTCATGCAGGTCTTCTATAGCAGTTTAATTCATCTCATGTATTCGGCATTCCAAGAGTACAATATTGATTTACTTCGCCAGATAAGAACAGGGCAAAAGCAAAAGCAAACTTCTCTGTCAGAATATAGAGAATTCTATAGTGCCACACCCATGGGAAGGAGCTGTTGCTCTGTGACACAGAAGATTCTTGCATGCAAACAGTCTTGATTTTTTTTTACGCATTGATAGGATGGCAGGGAATGACCTCTCTGCCTAATGCTCTCGAGAGCTACTGCCTGTTAGAGCAAGGAGAAATGGATTTGACAGATCAATAAATTCTTCCATATATGTGATTACACAGACAGAAATACTTTAGAGTCATTGAGCATTTAGTCCTCAAGCAAGTAGCTGTACCCTAAGATATAATATTCATTCATTAAATTTATTTGAAAGCCGCCCAGTAGCATCACGCTCTCTTGGTGGCCAATACTATGGACACTTTTCTGTGGAGCATTCCACCTAAAGGTTTCCTCCTCCTTGCTTCTCATAAAAGGGAATGTTTTATCCATCTCCGCTAAGATAAAACTAACTTGAACTACACAAGCATGTTGCATATAGGGAAGCTCTATGCATCAGGGAAATATTGTATATGCAATGAGTGGATTTAGGGCCTCTTTAGATCCAGCATGATTTTCACACTCAAAAAGGAAAGTTCACTCACTCTGCGTGTCACTGTAGGATCTCGTTGAGCTTTAGATATCAAGTGTCCAAGAAGGGTATTGGTTCTTAGGAAATGCAAACGAATATTTGTTGCTTTAGTAAATTCTTTAAGTGTGGAAGAAAAGGTGAAGTTATTTGCTCCTGGACGGCCATTTATCAAGGATATCACAATCTAATGAATGAAAGAAAAATAAACAGAGAGCCATTGTAAACTTACAAACATTTTATTGCATTCTCTAGAGCAATGCCTGCCACAGACTCATCTCGGAAGAGCTGAAACACCTCCCCTAGTCCCAATTTACATCATTACCAATTGTAGTAAAGAGCATGAGCTACTAAAAATTGATAATGTAGAAAATGAAATGTCTAGTCACAAATAAGCAGGTCAAGCCTTTGCAATATGTACTCAGAAGCAAATAGTCTTGACTCATTCTGCAGCTTCTCCCACTGGCTCCACTCCATCTGCCCTATAGCGAAAAACTCTTATTTCTGATCAGCGGCTGATTAAAGACAACTACTTTCCCCTGTCAAGCACAGAGAAAACAGGCCTGCTGATTGGAGATAAGAGCTTTCCCTTCTGTGGCTCAGGCCCTATGGGGAATCCCCAGTAGCCACTAGGTCCTGTCTTAAAGGGCACTGAAGAAACCCAGTTCATTTGCCCTATCTAAGAATCCCCAGTATGTCCTCACACTATGCCCAGAAAATATTCAGATCAGAAATGGTTTCATCCTTCATGCCGTTTAAAGAAGAGCTGTAATGATCACAAATATAATAGTTATTTTTATATTCCTCATCATCAGTTGTGTTATTAAAAGATGAGTCAATACAGAAGATTTGACCCGTGCGCATTTATTTTTCAAATCTAGTTCAAAGAGTCATGATGTAAGTGATGACTGGAGGCAAATGAGGTCTTCTAATTAATGGCTTTTATGACAGCAGCCTCCCCCCCTCCCCCCACTCCACACATGCACACACACAAATATTGTTGTGGAATTTCCCCATAAGCAGGTTTTTCTAATGATGAAAGAAAATGTTGCAGAGTTCTTTTGAACAAGAGTTCATTGTAGAATAATGAGCTCTACAAACTCAGAATTCCGTTCTTGGAACGATGCTATTTTAGGAACTGACTGGAACCTTCACCCATGCTAATAGGCATTTAGAGGGAAAGAGATTGTATTTATGAATGAATGCTTACTACTTCAAGACCAATCTGTTTATTTAATTAGAGGCAGGAAATTAGGGTCTCCTTGCCACAGTTCTTCTGCTACCACAATTGCTGTTCCTGCTACATTTAACACTAGATGTGCAGCTATGGGAAACAACAAAAAGGAAGAGGAAAAGAACAATGATTTTGCAGGGAAACAAGGGTGTGGGGACAGAACGCCTTCTTTTTGAGAAAAACCACACTTTTGGGACACTTCCGTGACCATGATTCTGTTTGGGAAGAAGGCATGAACACCTTGTTTCCTTACAAAGTTGCTGTGGGCGCAACACAACAGTGCATATGCTAACTCATTTTAGGGAGTGTGAAAGCATGTGTGGGGGAAAGGAACAGTAGCTTGTAATCCTAAAGCACGAATCCCTAGACCAAGGTGTTCACCAGTGTGGTACATCACAGAACATGCAGATAGATGAAATGGCTACTAATGGTAGTTGCAGATAAAAAGGAAATTGTTCATTGGTCATTAAGGTCTCATCTCCTGACTTATAAGATTGTTATGGCACAAATAATGATACAATGTGTATGACATCTCTTGAGCATTTGAAGAATGATCTAAGGTTAATAAAGTCATTTCTTATTGCTATTGCTGTCCAGAACTTACCTCCCCATTTTCTAAAGGTACAATCCGAGAATATTCTATAGAGCAAATGACATCATCATCATTCCTAATACGAGCATTAGCTTCTTTTCCATAACGTTCCCAACAGTCTGCTTTAGAATCTAATAAAAAGAAACCATTTTTACTTATTTGTTATATTTCCATCCAGCCTTTTCCTGCAAGGAACCCAAGGCAGCTTACGTAATCCTCCTCCTCCCATTTTATTTCACAACAAACCTTTGAGGTAAGTTAGGCTGAGTGTCAGTAACTGGCCCAAAGTCACCCATTGAGCTTCATGGCCATGTATGGACTAGCACCTGGAGCTCAAGAGTCCCAGTTCAACACTCTAACCACTATTCCACACTGGCTCTGTATCAGTTTCTGGTATATTTTAAGTGTGGCTTCTATTCACCATCAACATGCAAGGTATCATCCAATCACAATGGCAGATCATGCTAAAGAGGGGACAACCCTTGTAATTCAAGTCTTGCCCCTTAACCACCCTAACTTCCACTGTTGTTTTCACAAATGTTTAGTGGCGTTTTAATGAGCTCAAGTCAGAGAAATGGCTAAGGAAGAAGTAGGGCATACAGTTTGAGATGGGATTTCCACTTTAGCCCTGTTTTGAAGAGAGCTGTATCCCACCTCATTAAAACCTTAGGATATAACAGACACAATCCAATACACAAGTTGGATATCCCACTGATATCAAATAGCCTTACCTGTGCCTTAATTATACATTATACTCCAATATTTCAGCCTTATCCTGTGCAGAGTCTAGCACACTTAGCCCATACAAATGTAACTGACCAACTAATTGTATGCAAGGTTAGGCAGAAAATCGGTTATTCTGGCTGGGGCATGCCAGAATTTGTATCTAAATTTTTTAAAAAATCAGATTTATCTAAATTTGCATAAGATTGTGCCTTAATTCTTCTTCATAGGTTTGTAGTCATAATCTCTAAAATGGTTACACAAGAAAATTGTAAACACATCTACCATTATGGTGAGGTTGTCATTAGTACTTGAAACTGGTTCGAATATAATGGTAATCATGGGTTTGCATGCACCCATTCTTCTCTCCCTCTGTTTGTATGTAAAGGGAGGAGATTAAAGTTCCTATTTAAACTTTCAATAAATTGTAAATTCCCATCTCATCTGAACTTTGAAATTGTAGCTTACTATGATTAGTTAATGAAGGCCTGAAACCACAGTCTGATCTAACCACAGTTAGTATAACTACAATTTGCATGCAACAGGAAACCATGATATATTCAAAATTAAAATTGAAGCTTTTCATCTCCTCCCTCATATGGTTTAGTGGTGTTTCTGAAGAGGACCAGAACTGTAGTACAAAGAGTCTTTTTTAAATACTGCCAGAGAGATTTTAGAACTTCAAGATACTGCACAGTATTCTTACTCTATTAACCTCCCACAAATGTTATACTTTCTACTACTGTCAAAAGAACATGAAGTCTATGAAATGCACTCCCCAGAGAGGTCCAGCTGGCACTGTCATTATATGTTTTTTGGCACCAGGTTAAGACCTTTTTATTTAATCAATATTTTAATAAGTTTTAATATTGAATTTTATCATATTTTAATTGCAGCCAGAGTGAGTTGTTAATCAATTTATGTTATGTTAGGTATTTGTATTTTATTTGTGTAAGCCATCCTGAGGCTCTTGCAAAGGACGGCATACAAATATCTTAAATAAATAAATAAGTCCTTCCTAAAAAGTTGTTAAAGTGACACTCACGGGCAAAATACTGCCATGCTGTATATGTTCTTCCAAAGTCTGTTGATCTCTCTAATATCCACAGATCCGGTCGAGGAGAATTCGCAAATTTGATGAGGATATAGGCCACATGAAAGAACTGATAACAAAATTCATATAAAGACAATTGAAATATGTAATGCTAATTCTGTAACTTCTTGAGAAAACAATAGGGCAGATGAAATGGCATCTATCAAAATGGCTACCCTAAGCAGTTCCAGTGGGGTAATACCATGTTTCCCCAAAAATAAGACCTAACTGGAAAATAAGGCCTAGCATGATTTTTCAGGATGCTCATAATATAAGCCCTACCCCAAAAATAAGCCCCAGTTAATATCATCAGCCAGACGGATGGGGAAACATAGTGGTACATCTGCTGCAACACACAATAGATGTACAGAATTATAAAATACTGATGTTCATATATAATTAAATATAAATAATATTATTGACATTAATACTTAAAATAAATTATAATATACATTATAATTGTGTTTGTAAATACCAAAGTAGGTGCCTTTGGACAAGAGGTAAACGCCTATGTGAACAGATGAACTTGAGACTTATTGCCAAATGACCAATAAGAGTACAGACATAACACATGGATAACGTCAATAAGTCGTGTGTTGTAATGGATGTACTTAATGCATGGATGCAAAATGCAAGATGGATGCAAGAAGAAAGAGCTATTTCGTTGAGTACAAGAAAGGAATCGTGGAGGACTCTCAGGGCAAGAATCTTATGGCTGTCATAAGAAAAAATAAGACACACCTGAAAATGAGCCCTAAAGTATCTTTTGGAGCAAAAATTAATATAAGACCAGTCTTATTTTCGGGAAAACATGGTACATTCACTATGAGAACTCTAATATAAGATGCAATGGTGTTTATTGCTTAAAGTCCTTCCAGCAAACAAACTTCTGCAAGTGATCCTATTCCTGCCAAACAGGGATCCATGAGGGATAAGATCATACCATTAGTTAAGCAACACTCCTGACTGAGATATAAGGACCTATTTTTATTTATTTATAAAATTTCTATACCATCATTGGCCAAAAAGGCTCTCTAGATGGCTTACAGCATTAAAACATATAGCTACAGAAGGAAAGAATACAAATTAGACATGATGCAAAGCACATGACTGGCCTTAGTATGCTTGGTTCATGCCCAAATTTCATATGGCCAAGAGCTACACTACAACAGCCACTGGCCCAACTCTCCTGACTCTTCTCCCCCTTTCCCCCCTCTTCCAGATCCTGTTTTCCCTGTTCAGCATCTCCCAGTGTCTAGAGAGGGGATTTCTCCTCAGTTTTCTTTTGCAGCTCGTTTAAGATTCATGAGAGCACACTGTCTTCGAGTTCAAGACTACTGTGCTGAGCCACTCCAAGCTGCTTTTCCTTGCCCATACCACTGCAGCCGTGAAGGAGGAAGCTCCGTAATGCCTGCCTGCTTCTACAGAACATTTTCTTCTGCAATTACCACCCTTGAAAATGGTGGCTTGAAACTTTTAAGTCCTGCATTTGTTTATAAACCTCCAGAATCTGGTCCCTGCATATTTTTCATTTGCATTTACTGTTCAGAATGGACCAATTCACCATACCAAGGACTTTTTTTGGTAAACATACTATAAACATTATCACATAGTCAAATTAAAATAGGTGGTCTGAAATAAATTTGCAGTATTAGAAACCTTGGAGGAAGCACCACAACTGTACTGAACACATATTAATGTGTATTATTGTATAACATAAAAATGACACAGTGAGGTTTGCCAAGGCATGAGTAATGTTAAAGCCTGTGTTGTCAATAGAACTTGAAATAGTTTCATTGTGGTCTTTGAGGATTATGCCATTTGCTTAAGGGTTTTTATGTAGGGTGTGTGCGTGCATGTTTATGTCTTTCTGGATAAAAACTAATCAGCACTTGCTTTATTTTTACAATACAGTAACAGCAAAATAGCAGTCAAGCTGCCCCCAGATAATCCTGTTCTCCCTGCAAACTACCCAGTGGAACATGGCACAGTCATTGCTGAACACAGAGTGCCAGACTGTAAGGAAATGGGAAAAAATCCAAGAAAGAAAAAGAAAAGTAAAAGCAGCAAAACCTCAAACTCATGTGCAAAAGTGGGATCTCTGCGGCATTGGATGTCCCCAACGTATTTCAACATATAGTCTTTGTGACAAGCAAAAAAAAAAAAAAAAAAGACCAACAAAAAAACACCCCTTGTACTTACTGCAATAACACACATTGCACAAGTTCAACTGCAACAGACTTTCTCACTCAGGTACTTTCTAGATGTGTTTCTTTGTTGTCTCACACAGTTGCTGAAAATACTCAGGAAGAGGTTTTGTTTTTTAATAAATTCAATGGAATTTTGTTGTCAGTTGTCCCTGTTCTGTCAGGAGTTATATATGTGGGGGGGAAATGTAAATGGAGCATGAATGGCTTTTCCTTTGCAAGCAAGGCCAGCAGAAAGGAAGAGGAGATATGCTGAAGCAACAGCAATGAACTGTTACTAAAAGGGAAAGGCCAGATATCACAGAGAGGGTGGAAGAAAATGTATGGTAAATCATTAGAAGGATATCAACTTTATGATTTTAAAATGTGGGAAGGAACCAGATGTTGGAGTCATGTTGTGAAGAACACCTTCTCTCAGGAACCAGATTCCAGACAGGACCATTTCTGCCATTTACAACCCTCAGTTCTAAAGAATTCTAAAGATCGTCTATCTTAGACAACCTCCAGCCAATAAAATATGAGAACTGTGCCATGTCAGGTGGTGTTTTGAAGGCTAAGGATTGCATGTACTGGGACACATCTCCTTCTGGATCCATGCTATGCCTTCACTTGCCCAGTTTGAGCTGCATGTATGTCAATATGAATGTCCTTGCTCTCCTTTTCTAGGATCCAGGTTGGGATAGGAAAAGAGGCCTTTCCCCCAGGTCCAGTGGACTTCTGGTCTGTATGTGAGACTGTGGTTTCGAAGAAATTGTAGGTACTGGCACCATGTAGTGTATACCAAACCCCTAACGATTGGTCATGATGGGTGGGGTTTACGGGGGTTGTAATCCAAAACAGCTGGAGGGTACCAGTTTGCCTACTTTTGCTTTAAGCCAATGAAGCAACGCACAAAGTTCAAGGACAATGCCTGTTCTGATAAGAAATCCAAGGTGACTACAGCCAAGGGACATTCACACAGATAGTGCCTTTAGGAGAGGGCAATCTCATACTAGCGGTTCTTCAAAGCTGTGTGTTATAAACCAGCTGTGTAGACAATACTGCTCCAAAACATTTTGTTATCTGAATCAGAGTGCAAAGAGTCTTGCCTTACCATTCAAATACCTGTTCCTGCTTTTATCAGTTCTATACTCCTCTCCCTAAGAGACGCCTGAGGCTGATTGCTTCATCCTACAGGGGTGGCCATGAAAGTGGGGAATGTCCATGTCAAAACTTTCTTCTGAGATTTCATCCTTGTCGTGAGTTGCTTAATAATACAATGATGAGTAACCAGAAAATCAGTGAAACATGGAGACTGTGGCATTGCAACACAGTGAAGGAGGTAAGGTAACTATTTTCAAGGTACTCCCAATCTATACAGGTCTCATAAAGTACTGATCAGACAGGGGCAAAATAAATCAGGAAAAATGTTTTGTTGATCTGAAGGCAAACAGGACCTGAACCTTCCTTGTCATTAATTCATGAGGGTATGATTTGCAGAAGAGAGTTAATGCATAGGATGGGGTGGCGACCTCTTCTCTAAATAGGCAATTCTTTCAAATGAGCTCCCACAACCTTTTAGACTATTTTTTCTTGGAACTAGGGCCAAAGGCAATCAAAGCTAGGAGAAAAATAGAGCTTTGGGACTTGCCAAGTAGCATGTAGTTCAATTCCATCGAATGGCTAATGGCCTTGTAACATCTTTCTAGATACCAACATTCTAGAAATGAAACAAGCACCACCACAGAAGTGGTCATGGGACCTGGTGGTATCCTGTGGTGCCAAATCATGGGATCATTCACTTACACAGCAGAACATTCATGCTTCCATAAATAACCTGAGATGGGTTGAAACTCTAGTCTCCAGAATGGAGCAGGTTAGCAGCATTTGAAGAAGAAAGTTCTGCAGAGGCAAAGCAGTCATGCTGGATGCTGTCCATTAAGAATGCATTTAATCTAATCATGTTCAGATTAACACTGTATAACCCCATAGATTTGACAATGTATAGCACTATAGGTTTGGCAAAGTGTACAAACTGAGACATAGTAAGAGTGATACAGTGAATCTGGGTAAATAATATTTCAATGATCGAGATGTAAAGTATTCCAAATGCATTAAAGCAAAAATGCATGCACACAAACACTTCTACCCCCAAATAAAATTCTATATTCCCCAATAGTCACCAGCTTGAAATCTAACAGTCTCTGGACATACAAAACTTGATGATGTGCATGATATACCAGGATGGGATGTGGCAGGGTATTTCATGTAACCTACAAGCCATAGACCAAGTAGCCATAACTAAATGATCTCCATGAACTTATGTAACCTTCTGTCAGCAGCCAAGGAAGCAGATCATAGACTCCCTTAGCAGTGCATTCCATTGCTTAATTGCTTTGATAATTGGGACAGTTTCCAAACTGTAGCCTAAATCCATGGTCTCTAGTGTCAATTGCACCATCATCTTTCCAACACCCTTTTAAGTATTTCAACATGCACTCTACTGACCTTTCAGGGGCATGTATATAAGCACACTTGTCTGTGCATGCACTTATGCATATGCTTAGTTCATTATCAGGGAGCAACAATGAAAATCCAAATTAATCCCACTGAGAACAGTGATGTAGATAAGCCTGAGCACAATTTGGTGAAACAGTAACAGTGAGATTTTTGAAACATCACATATCGGAGAAAGCAAAGGGGCCAGATTCAGTCATGCACATGGAGGACTTTGAGTGTTTAGCTCTTAAAAGTCTGTGTATACATTCTGCCAGGTTGATGGTGCTGAATTAGAATTACCATCTCTTTTTCTGGCAGAATATCAACTCTATATGGCAGGGAAATATAACATGGCCCTTTCAATGTGCAGAGCAGATGTACCTGCTGAGTTTAACCAGTATGAATTCATGAGAATTTTGTTCAATTTAAATCTGAAAAGAACCTGCCCAAATTCACAAATGTCCTCACCAAGGGGAACAAAAAATGAGATTAAAAACAACTGAAGGTGAGAGAACAACTGGCAGAAGCCAAGAAATATTTTATCACTACTTTAAATTTGCAAACAGGTAGCCAAGAGACAAGGAGCTATGTAAACATCTTTGTGGCTGAAGTGGCTCTCACTAGAAATCTCACTGAGGATTGATGGTCTGTAGTCTGTTGTTGGCATCTGCCTCCAACTGTTCTCTGCTTAATTATTTGTAAACAAAGTCAGAATCAATAACTGGCATGGTCAGGGAAAATGCTTAACAATGCACTTTGAAATGCTGGTAACTAGGAGTATTCCTGTCACAAATGCAAACCAAAGGAGCACTTAATCTGTTCACAATAAGCAGAAGTGGCAGGTTTTGTTCCATGGCTTCCCACTCCAAAAAAGTTCCAAAATCCTACATGTATTGCATAGGAAGGCAGAGAGCCACTTGAAGAGAATTGGAGGAACAGCTCATTTCAAACATGTTTTGTTTGTTTTGAAACCCCTTTCCTCTAATTGTGCACACATATTGACTGCTGTATAAATGGAGCTGATAAATTCCAACAATGCAATAATTTCCCCCTTAGGAAAACAAATAACCAAAAATAAAAACAAATAAGATGCTAATGTCAAGTGGCTAATCTGAGTCAAGTGGATAAAGCCCTGCTTGGGCTCAAGAGCACCACAAAGGCAGCTTGGAAAGCAAGGCAGTAGGGAGAGGCTCTTTGCACTTGAACATCTAGTCCTCTCACAAAGCACCCAGATAGTTTGAGTCTGTCGGCTTGTTACAACAAATCAACAATTTTTAATTGTGTATCTTGTGTTTGCTACTGGAATCTGCCATTCCTCAAATGAATTTTTGGGGAATCCCCATCTCCAAAGCAAGTGTTGACATGTGGGTAGTAGTAGGTGAGGACGCTGTGGGTAGTAGAAATCAGATGCCTAGAGTGGTCCCTTCTATTGCCTCACCAGGGTGAGCCCCTGCTGCTGCTGAAAGTGGAGGAGGAAAGTCCCATTGTGCATTTATCTCACACATCATGTATAATCAGAAGTTAGTACACAAGGACATCTAGATGTTGACTTGCATGAAACTTCCTCACTGGAAAAGACAAGGACCATACCAGTCAAGCATATATGTGTATGGCTGGATATACATGGGTATCATCTGCATAGTACTTTATGTCCCATATAAAATGAGGGACTGAATACCCACAGTTCTCTCTGTTCAGAATTTCCATTGTAGCAACTTTTTGAATAAGACCCAAGTCACAAGGTCTGGATATAGAATGGCTGATAAACAGGAGATGCTACCAAAATCCAAATGGATAGCAGGTTGCGACATCAATGGGCTGGCCTAATGTCATTGCACAACTTATTAGACCAAAGATTCATCAAGTATAAGTAGCTGCCTTTACAGGTTTAAACATACACTTCCTTGTTCTCTTTGTTATCAGATGTCTTCACCAGTTGAGCAGGGTGGGTCGTTTGGGGCCAGAACCTCTCAGGAAGAAATGTTCTGTATTGCAGCTGGCCTTCCTCTCTCCATCAAAATTCTGAATTTCTGCCTGAACCTGAGTGTGCTTATGTAATTCTGATATTAGATCAGACATAATTAATGAAGTTCTAATAAAGGGGCCAGAAGCTCTGAGTGATTATGGGGAGGTCAGAAAAAAGTGGTCAACTCCACTTTGGACTATTTAACATGGATATTCGGCAATTTGTATTTGGTTATGAAGCAACCAAAGGATATCAGTTCCATGATGGTGGAAGTTTTAATAGATATTTATTCTTTTAATAATAATTATTAAGCGTATGTTCCAGCCAACTGACAGACACCTTCAAAACATTTTACACTCATTAAGTATCCTAAACAATAAAGCAATCCAACACTGAAAATATCAAAACATTAATTCTGGACTGAGATTCTAGAGCAGACTGGACAGAGGATTAATTCTTGTTCCATGGAAACTAAGAGGCAGTGAAACCCCACTGCCAGGACAAAGCAAGTGAAAGCTCAGTCATAATATGGCTACTAAAACACTGTAAGAACAGCTTTAGAGTTAAGTCTTGCAAGTCTTGTTCCCATATACACCGTACATATGCTTATGTCTGCCTGTCCTCAAAGTTTTTCCTTTTGTGTTGCATTAATCCATTTTAATTCTCTCCCTGCTCCTCCAAACTGTGTATGTAACTGATAGGTCATAGCATCTTCTATAGACTCCATTTTAACAGTCCCTTCGGGGGCTACCTACATGCTGCATGTATTTCCTGTATGTCTGAATTAACTGTAAATTTTATTTTGATTGCATCCCTCCCCCCTCCATACCTATTTTCTCTGGTTTAGCTTGAGGTCAATTTAAGATTTTGACAACAAATGCAACTTGTCATGATACATAATACAGCACCATCAACATTTCTTGGAAAGGTATGCTTATTAAAACATGACTAGATTATTTACTCTTCAAGAATGCCACTTGTCAAAACATGGTTTGTACAGAAAGATGGTCCTAATAGAAAACAGTTCCTACTGTATTTGGACCACTGTATGACCCATAGACAAAAAACCTGTCAAAGTCAGCATGGAAAGCAACACCCATACTTACTTGTCCTAGATCTAAAGTGATATTGACTTCATCATACTTCAAACCTAAAGAGAGAGAAGGGCTCTGCCACCAGCGCTCTGACCCATCTATTGCATTGGTTATTGGGTGAGCTTTCTTGGGATCAGCAGCATTGCAGTAGTCACAGAACTGGCCCTGAAAAAGAAGAAAACAAATTGATGCAATAATTCGATACACCTGAAGCAGGTTTAGTACTTAAATTGATGCTGGAAAATCCAGGGGTTGGTTAAAGCTGTTTGAGATGCTTAAAAGAGACAGTAGCTAGCCATGCATGATCAGTGGGGAGAAGCAGCTATGGCTGCTTATTTTCTTTGCCCCAGAACCAGCTGATTGTGTACAATGCAATTTGCCTAATTACCCTTGCAGCAAATGAGTTGCCATATTATCCAAATTAATTTGGTGAGGTGAGTGACAGGAGTAGCTTCCAAAACACTCTAGAACCCAGAACAAGCCATAGGTTCTGGGGTGTTTTCAAAGCAACTCCTGCCACACACCTCATTGGGTTTGGATGACATGGGAACCCAAGTACCACAAAGGTAATTCTGAAAATTATGCAGCTGATACCAGGGGCAAAAAGAGAGAGAGAGAGAGAGAGAGAGAGAGAGAGAGAGAGAGAGAGAGGGAGAGGGGAAAGCCTCTATGGATTTTTTTTCCTCTGCAGTGATCATGCAAACATGGTCACTGAATTAACATGACACATTAACCCATCTTGGCTTAAGTTTGGGTTATAAGCCACCCTGACAACCTATGGCCTGTTCTTGTACCTGTTTTACTAGCAATTGGTACTCATGTCATTGGACCCTCTTGGCAAAACCCAGCATGGGTCAACCCAACAAGTTGTTGGGTTGCCAAACAGCCCCCCCCCCCCCCACACACAAAATGTCCAGGCTGTCCTGGAGGATGGCAGTCATAGGCTTTTCTTGATCTTTGCTGCCAGCTGTTTTGGGCCAGAGGAGACAGCAAGGCCTGATTGCTGGTATATATCCCCACCTTTGCCAGCAGTCCCAGGCGCTGGTGGTAGCAGGAAGAGCCACTGCTGCTGGCCAGGTTAGCACCACTAACACGCAACCCCAAGTGCCCTAGTAGCACTTGGGAGCTGCTGCCAGAGGCTTCCCCCACTGCCTGCCACAACAGTGACCCCTTTTGGGAGCATTGCAGAATATGCAGCATGATTGTCGCTGCTGGCTTGCAACTTGGTGGTGCTGATGTTGGCTCTGCCTCTTTGAGATACTTGTATAAGCCGAGAAAGCTTGCCTGAGGAGTTCAGGTTGGAGAGTGGGTCAGCCAACTAGAGAGCTGACTGACCTGATCCTTCTACTGTGCAATCTGCTACGTATTGTGAACCAAGGAATATTTACTAATATTACAATCCGTATTATAATTATAACTGGAAGCAATGTGAGAGCCAAATTAGAACGTGACAGTGCTAGCACAAATGAAAACAAAACAATGAAAGCATCAATTACATAAACATGCAGAGTTATAAAATGATATTCACTACAAAGTTTATATTGAACGTGTATTGGATAAGCTTGGATAAGTGTTTCTGCTCAATCCATCGCTGCCCTAGTCGAATTCATGCTACTTTTTAAAAGCTGGGAGTATAATGGTAGGGGATTCTGAATGGATAGAGGGAATTCAACATGTTTTAGATGAAGCCGAATTCCCCTTGAAGGAGCCAGTTCATAGTTTGGGGGTGCTCCTGGATCCTTCTTTGTCCCTTGAGGCCAAGGTGACCTCAAGTGGGTTGGAGTGCCTTCCACCAACTTTGGATGGTGGCTCAGCTACACTTTTATCTGGGCAGAATTGCCTGCTCTTAGTGATCTATGCTCTGGTAATCCCTAAACTAGATTACTTCAGTGCACTCTACTTGGGGCTGCCCTTGAAGACTGTTTGGAAGCTGCAGCTTGTGCAAAATGTCACAGCCAGACTAATAATAGGGATCAAGGCAATCTGACAATATAACACCAATTCTGTCCTGCTTGCAAATGCAGTGTCTCTACTGAGACACTATGTTCGAGTTCTGGGGCCTGCCTCCAATTGCCACCTCTGAGGGAGGTGCAGTTGGCAGCCACAAAGAGAAGGGCTTTTTCAGTGGTGGCTCCCAGTTATGGAACGTGCTTCCTACTGAGGTCTACCTGGCACCAACCTTACTATCTTTTCAGCACCCAGTAAAGATCATCCTCTACTGCAGAGTATTCAAGTAGCTTCTGGGCCCTGCTAGCTACTAACAGGTTGAATTTTTTTTCCTTTTCCTCCTCCTCCTTCTCCTTCACCTTCTTCCTTTCCTTTAAATTATTTGTATCTATATATGTATATTCACACACCTGTTTAATATGTGGTTTTAAATTTTGTATTGTCAGCTTTTAATGATGTTTTAATATGTTTTTCATACAATGTATCTTTTTTATGTATTTTGTGAACCACCCAGAGAGCTTCAGTTGTTGAGCGGTATAGAAATAAAATAATAAAATTAAATTAAATTAAAAAATCTTATCTATCAACTAAAAGCTATACTTTCTATGGCAGGAAAAGAGATGGAAGAAGTGCTGGAAAAGCACCAGGGTGAGGGCAGTTGGGTGGATTACCTGTAAAATGTGGCCTGACCTCAATAAACTTCTATTATGGGGCAGGCAAGGGACCCCTGGGAAGACTAACATGACAGCACTTAATTGTGTCACACCTTTCCCACCTGGGCACTACCCCTCCAAAGTAGTACAAAGGGGACACTGTGTTTCTAGAGCTACCCCTCCTGCCCAAATCCCCTAGTTCTAGGGGTGAGAGAAGGACAGGGGATGCAAGTTTCCTTATCACCTTCTCAGGGTAAAATACAGTTGTTTGGGGATGCATCTACAAACAATACAGGCTGGATGCAACCTGTGTGAGAGGGGAAGTCTGCTCCTAGAACAGGACTTCCTCATCCTCATCCTCTCATTTCCCCTGTTGCTCCCAGTGCATGCCCCAAACCTGCTGCGGGGAGTTGAAGCGCTATAGAAAACATCTGGAGACACATGGGGTGAGGGTTTGCAGGGGGTGGAAGAAAGTCATACAAGCAGCAGTTTACTCCTGAGGGCAGACCTCCACAATTTGATGCCAGTCTCTTCCTATAGCACTCTCTCTTCCTGAGGCTTTTGCAAAGGACAGCATATAAATATCCTACATAAATAAATAAAAATAGCAGCCCTGCTGGGGCAACAGAGCTAAAGAGTGGAAAGTGTTTAAAGGAGCGGTACACTGAGGAAAATGTTAGGGAGTAGGTTGGGATTGGGAGGAGACACATCACCCATTCCCCTGTCAATCTAAGTGGGCTTTTCCCTCACTCTAAAAAATGAGGATGCAGAAGAGCCAACTTGACTTAATAGAGTCACTTTAAGTTCTGAATTTACCTTCTGTTGGCTTAATAACGGTTCTAATATGTACCTACATTCTTCTGGAAGAACAAGTATTTTAGCTATTTGAAGTACATTCCACAAGTGCTGCCAACTAAGATGGCATCAAAAGAAAAATGAAGTGTTGCATAAAAGCTTCACTTCTGCATCTCATTGGCACTATCTGCAGAATACCATTCAACTCTATGGCTTGTCTGATACAGTACACTGGTCTCAGTTTCAGGAAATTGGAACATTGTCTTGATTTGAGCTGAAATGAATCAAAACAATTCTGCATGTATTAGTAATCTCACTGCCCACATCTCTTTGAGTAGTCATGCATGCATATGAAACAAAGTTCTCAGTCCCAAAATTCACAGCAACCTAAGGAACTGTGACAACAGACACACCCTGCATAGAATCAGTCCAAACCAAAGTGATGTTGGAAGCTCCTGTCAGATCAAAACATACTCACAAGTATCTCAGCAGTCTAGGTCAAAGCCATATCCTCACTCCTAAGGAGTATATTCTGAAGTGCTTTCATAAAGATCCTCATGAACTGTCCTTCTGTCTGTCTTTTCCAACTTGGTGCTCACCCAGGGTGTTTCAGACTACAATTCCCATCACCCCCAGTCAATGTTATCCAGAATGTGTATGTAGCAGAGGTGAAGAATCTATAGCCTTCCAAATATTGGACTACAAATCCCACCATCCTTGACCACTGATCATGTTGTTTGGGGTTGATGGGAGTTGGAATTAAGCATCACCTGGAGATCCACAGATTCCCCACCCTTGCAAAATAAATATACCTACATGGTACTCTAATTCCATGGTAGGCACAAATTTGGCATATGGATAGTCCTCAGTTTGATTCCGGGCATCTCCAGGTAAGGATAGGAAACATTCCTGCCTGGAATTCTGGAGTTCTGGTAACAATTATTGTGCATTATACTGAATTAGATGGACCAATGATCTGACTCAATACAAGGTGACTATCCTTCATAGCTGAACTTTTGGAAGGAATCTAAAAATTGAGAAACTTACTCAGAATTTCCCTTAGATTTTTCAAGGACTATAGGCCCAAATTATTACATCCATTTAAAATTTGGAGTAGACATATTTTTCTTGAAAAATACATTTAAAATCACAATGCACCACAAGGGTAGTGAAGCAAGTACAGCATCTTGGAGATGTCCACTGGTTGATTGTCGTTATCTCAACATGACTATTGTCTGAAATATACATATTTCCCACCTCCATTTTTTGAAGTGGACACATTAATATGCCTGCTTAAACCATCTCCAGTTCCATGGCTATTTAATACACAGTGTCTCCTTTTGTGCAAGTCTATTCTATTTCCATCAAGCTTAAAGTTCACTTGAGTTTAAGAATTGGAACAATGTAATAATGTGTATGCTGCACTGTTATCACATCTAGGGTTGATTTCTCCACCCATTTTTTGGAACCCCTCTTGA
Organism: Varanus komodoensis; assembly: GCF_004798865.1. Lineage (NCBI taxonomy): Eukaryota > Metazoa > Chordata > Lepidosauria > Squamata > Varanidae > Varanus > Varanus komodoensis. The sequence continues at coordinate 25,443,607 of NW_025335438.1, forward strand.
ACCAAAACAAGGACTGATAAACCACTGAGGTATTCCCGCTATGTGTTTTAGTGAAGCTTTGTTAGGAACAGACGAAGACTCGGCTTGCATTCACATTTATACAAACACTGTATGGGCAGGGTAGCATATTTTTGTGTGGCAGGGCAGATCTATCAAGTAATCTCCCAATACTTGAATCAGGGACATATCACAACTGACCTCTTGCCTAGAATTTCCAGTGCAAATATTAACTCTCCTGTTCTTTCCTATTTGCATATATCCTGAAGAATTATATTAAAGCCACCATCTAACCACAGGCTTTTCATTTCATAAGCAGAAAGAAAAGAAACACCATCACAAAAACAGGACCTTCAGCTTAGTCCACATGTTCTGATTTGCTTCAGTGGAGATGATGGTTAACACAGCCCTGAAGATAAACTCCCAAGAGTTACTGGCCTGCAGGAGGCTGGTGGAGGAGGAGAACAGATCTGTATTTCTATGCCAGCAAAGGAGGCGTAAAGGGAACTTCTACCCTCTAGAGCCCACTTGGTCTCTGCTGAACGCAGAAGCAGCAAAAAGCACACCATTTCTCCTCTGCCAGCCTGTTCACTCATCTGCATGGAATTGCATGTGTTTGCCTTCAAGAAATTCCAGGCTGCCTGTTACAACTGGACAAATGCTTCTTACTTCTCTTATAACTGGAAAGCTGTTGTACTCAGGGCAGGACCTACTATTGGGCAGAGGGAGATGGCAGGTACCTTTCTGCTGTGGTACCCTGTGGAATGAACTTCCGGAGGGAGGGGTTGCCTAACACCTGTGTTGTGCTCTTTCTGGCACTGGGTGAAGAACTTCCTATTTCTGGTCTTGTGGTTTCTGTTTTAAATCTATTATTGCACTTTGATATTTGTACTGTTCCTAGTTTTACTTTGGTTTTTGCTTCTATTTTATAATGCCATTTTAGATGTTGAAGCTTTTCTATTGCATCTCATTTTGTATTTTATGGTTCTAGTTGTTTGAAGGAACATGCAGAACTAATGGTGCACAGCATAATGGATCATTTTGGTTAGAATTATTCTTCTTCTGTCTCTGCCAGACAGACAAGATCCTACAAGTCACTGCCAAAGCACCTGGGGGGAATGTATTTTCTTTAGCCCAACCCTGGAAATGTTGCTTTTTGAATTTTCTTTTTTTCTGTAGCCATAGATGGCTGATACGCCCAGATACAAAAGCTGAATAGGATGACAGCTTCATCATTTCCCTTCCTGAGAGACACCAAATGGATTCTCCATTCAGATGCTTCAGGCAAGAAGTTATTTATGGGGCAGATTATGACAGAGAGCCTGTACTTGTAAAAACCAGCCTGTACATTTGAACATTTCTCCATGACTTGTCACCTGGTTTAGTGGATCATGGTGTAATTCTGCCACACCATAGCCCAACCTTCCCCAACTCCAGGATGTGCTGGACTACAACATCCACTATTTCCAGGTAGAAGTATGGATGGCTAGCTATGATGGGGTATGATGGGATAAAACATTCTAAGAGGACCAGGTTGGGAAAGACCATCTTACATAGCAGAAAACGGGGCTCAGTGACCTAGTCAAGTACCTCAATGGCTACAAACAGGTCAAATGAGCAGTGCAACTTCCTTGAACGTGGAAGAAGGATTTACAGTGCAGGTTTCTTTTCTTCCTTCCAAGTTGTGTGACCTGTTACTTTTGTTCACTAACAGAGTGCTTGGGGAAGAAAGTTCTAGGCATAAATAGCCGCTCTTATTTCAAGCTCTGCTTTTAATTAATTTTGCTGAAAACTAGCACAGAAACCATCAGTGTGCAGGCACAGAGGAAATGGAGTAAGGATGTGTACAGGGATGTGATTTATGATCATTCATAATTTATGATAATTTATGATCGATTCATTACATTTCTATCCTACATTTTTCCTTCAAGGAATCCACGATAGTTTATGTAAACCTCCTCCAATTAATCCTCACAACAACAACCCTGCAGGGCAGGTTAGGCTGAGCATCAGTGCGCTTCATGACCAAATGGGGATAAAAACAGGGATCTCCTGAATTCCAGGTCAACACTCTATCCATTACATGATAGATAGTGTAGGAGCTCAACCACACATTGGCATATAGGTTCTTTTCCTAACAGTCAAAAGAGGAAGCAGCAAGTATTGCCCTATCAACCTTGGGAGCCAGTTTTAAGCCAATACACAGCTGACCCACCCTCCAACTTTTCAACAGATAATTTAAAATAATTTCAATAGTTAATTCAAAATAAATGCTATACACTGGTCTGAATTCATAATAAGCATCCCATGTATCACACACACAAAATAGCTATTCTCCTCTCACCTCATAAACTCACAGCCAATAAAGTGGAATAAAACCCCCATCTCACTCACTATAGACTTAATGCTCCAACAATTGGCTTGTTGAGCAAAGCAAGGCAGTTACGGCAGAAGCGACTCATCCGGTTACAGACAACATCCTGGCAGAGGTCTCTCCTTCCATAATTCATTAACTATCCAGGGAATTATGTGACCTGTTAAAGCAGGTTTAACATAGAAGAAGATCATTAGGGAGTTCAGCCCGTCGCATACATTCGGAGACTGCCAGGGCAGCGTCCGGTACATCCGACTCGGAGGCGAACCTCTGTGCGTTCAGGGGACTGACCCGCAGAAAAGCAGAGGGCAGCCTTGCCATTTACCGAAAGAGGAGCGATTCCCGCGCGTTCCAAAAAGCTCCTCGGCCCTGGAGGCCATCGGCCTGAAGGCGAGGGGCCCGCCACGCTGGGGCACTTTTCTGCCCACCCCCTCGGCGGCGGGCGGAGGTTGCTCACCTGGATGGTCTCGCCCGCAGGCGCAGCCGCGGGGCCCCCCACCAGCTTGCAGTAGAGCTCTCGCCGCGGCCTCCCGCTCTCGTCCTGGCCGCAGGTGGCTGTCGCCCAGATGCTGGCTGCCTCCGCCAGGTTGAAGTAGGGCGGGTGGAGGCTGCTGAGCCCCCGCGCCGCCGCGCCGTCCTCGGGGAGAGCCCCCTGAGCGCCAGCGGGATAGCCGCGGCACCACAGCGCCAGGACGACCCCGGCCGCCAGCGCGGCGAAGGGAGCTGCCGGCGCCCGGCTGAGCGCCATCGTCGCCGAGCTCCCCTCCCGCACGGAGGCGCGTCTGCTGCGTGCGCCCCGGCTGCGCGCCGCCAAGAGGGACGGCCCGGCGGAGATCGCCCTCCCCGCTGCCCTCCGCTCCTGCCCGCGCCGTCCTTCCCCGCCGATTGGCTCGGCAGGCACGAGGAGGAGAGGCGGCGGCGCGTATGGCCCGGCTGCTGGGCCGCCGGCTTCGCAGGATCCAGCGAGAAGACGCAGCCTACATTATGGAGGAGGCGGGGGGAGCTACGTAACGAATTTCTCGACCCCGAGAGGACGGGGTCTCTCCAGGGCCCGCTCCAGGCCAGCCAGAGAGCAGGCTGCACGTGTGGCCACGGGCGCGGGTCGGGGCGGCGCGGGGCGAGGGGCTTCCCGCGCCGGGGTGCGCAAGGGCCAGGGGACCCACTGTGGAGTGATAGGCGAGGACGCAGGCAATGTGCCACCCCCTGCTGGCGTTGGCTTAGAGCAAAGCTTCGCTCTGCGGGTAACTTGGGTTCCCACCGGGACGGCGAGGACGCCCAGCTCCATCTCCCCTGTGGGTGTAAATCCAAGGAAGCGATTCTGCTTCTACCTGGTGTCAGTGAAGGACTGGGTGAGGGCGGCTGAATGTGAACTTAGTTCCGACAGTGCAGGGGGCTTCAGGTTAGTCAAGGGGCAGATCCAGGAAAAGGCATTCCATCTGTGCCCGGTGTGGTTCCACTTCTCCTGAAGACCCAAGTTTACAGTTTGGGTATAGTGCACGTGTGTCAGATCTGGGACCTAGGCAGCAGGTGTCTATGGCTGAAGCATTAGGGCCAGTGGTGATGAAGGGCTTCGCCGAACACAGGAGGGCCAGAGGCAAAGGCAAAGTCAGGAACAAGTGAGGGATAGATCCTCAGCAAGACTTGGCAAGTCCAGCAGCAAAGGCACAATCAGTAAAAGGCAAGGATCAGGTACCTGCCAAGGCAGCGCCAGGCCAGAAGCAAGAACAGGCAGGAGTTAAGGCATGACTGGCATAGAACCACTAAATAGTTCCAGCAGAGGCTCACTGTACTGTAGCAAAGCTAAACAGTGCAAGAAAGCCTTTTATAGATCTTTCCAAAACTCCTGGCTGTGCCACATGATTGCGTTGGCTGCAATCCTGCAGGCACTTGCAGGGTGGACCAAGCTGCCTTTTGCAGACGCATCACCAGGGGGAGCTGTGTCATGGCTGCAGATCCTGACAATTTAGCCCTGAGCCAGGATGCCCAGTCCCAGGAGTGGCAAGAAGTGTGTTTGCCCTGCTGAGTTAGTGGGCCAAGTGTGCTGTTCCTAGAAATGCCTGAAGTGACCAAAGCCAGATTAGTTACATCCCATTTGGACTACACAGGACTATGTTCGGAAGCTGTTCAGCATCTTCAGCTGGCCCAGAAAGCAGCGGCCAAACACATGGACTATTTATGAGGAGCATGTGACTTCCTTCTTTTAGTATCTTCACTGGCTACCAGTATGTTTCTGGGCAGAATTCAAAGTTCTGGTTGTGACTTATAAAGCCAGTATGCCTGTTGCATTAATAGATCTTAGGCTGTGTCCTGTTTAGCAAAAGAATTTGTTTTGTATCTGTTGGACACCGCAGTGTCTTTTTAATAAGGGATTGTCTGATTCATCTAGTTGCCAGGGGTACAATACACTTACTGCTTCTTTTTAATATACGTTTTGGACAACCTCCAGTAGTTGATTATTTTGAGGAGGTGGCTATTGTGCAGGTAGATGTTATGTGCAACCAATCCTCAACATTCACTGATGCACATCTCTTTATAATTAATTTCCTCCTTCATGGAAATTAACAAATGGAATGGAAATTTGATTATCTGTATCGTTTTGACAGCTAAAAAACTGCTATTAAACTATTGGAAGGATAAACACTGACCTTCTATAATATAGTGGATTGAGGCCCTTACAATGCCTTCAATATGTGAATAGGCAATATATAGATGCCAAGTTCAGATGGATACTTGCTTGAATATTTGGTCCATATTGGCTCAAGCCTATGCATAATTGTGAGAAAGTTGTATGCATGCAGGTGCTGCATTAGGGGCTCCTGCTGCAATGAATTGCCCACTCCTAGCATCTCCCAGCCCCCGGAGTCAATCCTTGATGTGAGAGGATATCAGCATATCCAGCAAGGTGCCTTCAAGGATCCTTTCCTTCTTCCTTTCCTGAGACCGCTATTCCTCATGACTATAGAGGGACTACCACTCCATTAAAAGCTTCATTGGCAAATCTTTCTTTTTGAAGGGTCTCAGATCACCTTCCTTGGCCCCAGGGAACCTGAGAGTTTCCAGGTGCTGAACACACCCTGATAACAGTCCAGCAGGCAAAGAGTACTCTATATGATATTCTGTGCAGCACAAGGGATAGTGCCTAAGACCCTGTTGACTTTCCATCTTCACAATTGTGTGTTCAGCTTGTTCACTTAAGCTGGAGCTTATAAGAAGGAGAGTTGACTGCACTGGACTCCTTGCCATGCTCTTAAACTCATGATGGTTTAGAAGTTTCTCTTGATGCCATGCTCTTCCAGTATAAAACAAGAAATGAGAGCCTTTTGGATGATTAAGTGAAAATAATCAATTAATAGGGGTACTGTTTTCCCTTGCTAATGGTCCAAGTACACATTATATGTGATCACATCCCAATGACCCTTTCATTGTTTCTATGAAAAGCCATCTGGGGAAGGTGTAATTCAGAGTGGAGAAACAACAGGAAGGGGGAGTGCTTAGTCCTTTCCTTGCTCTCCATTCCTGATTCCTTCCCTCTGGAATGGCTTTTCCTGGTGTAGGGTTTTGGTGAAGCAAAATTACTGGATTTAGCTATGAATTTATATATGAAAATAGTTATACCCTAATTTTGTAGGGGTGACAATATTGCCTAAAATAGATATTTCCTTCCAGTGAAAGGCTGAATTATATGTAACAGCTTTTTTTTTTTTCTGCAGTGGGATGAACTCACCTTTCAGCAACTATAAATAGAAATACTTCTACATTTAGGCTTCCAGAGGCTAATTCAGCACTTTGTCAAGGTTATCGCCATGTAAGTGGCAGTGTTATCATATAACTTACTCCCAACATCTTTAGAACTTTTTAATGAGTAACAGGAGAATGCTATTCATAAACTGCTACATGAAATGTGTATTAGTTTTTTTTCTTTCAAACCTCATTAAATTGGTATTTGGGTGCTAATTGATCTTGGGCAACTTCAGGGCCTTCAAGGTTCTCCCTTATGATTCTTTATCTTAAAACCAGATTTAGATTGGTTTCACATAGATGCTTGGTGCCTGCAAAGCTGGACTTATGGCCATCCTAACTAAAACTGGTCATAAGGTCAGAAACATGCACACATTCCACTTAATTCTTCATTGTGTGAAATTGTCATGGCAGTTTAAGACCACACTGCAGGAATGAAGTAATGAAAACTATGCAGGGGAGATTCCTACAGCTTCTGTACAAATTGATAAATATATGGATGAAACAGAATTTATTCACATAATTGTTACCAGTAAATGGTCACTCAAAGTCACAATGCTCTTTCCTAAGTGTCTTTTTAAGACAGGAACTGGCTCATGACAAAATGTTCATTTGAAGGCTCCTCAAATTGAGGTATTCTGGTGGGTCCCTGTGGCCACTTAGTGCCCATAACCACTTCTTTGAACACCCCATAAGTGGTTGTAGGTACTTTAAATGCTGCCTCTTCTCACATATGCTGAAGACCAAGCTCTGCTTCCATCTTTGTGTCCTGGCACCAGAAATTGAGACTAAAGGTCATAAAATTGCCTATAAAGCAATATTTGCAGGACTGCTTTGCAAAAACAGATGTGAAGTAGGGACATTCAGCTGGATTGTCTGACAGTTTATTTTGAATCTAAGACATATTGGAAAGATTCAGGAAAACACTTACGTTTTGTGAGACCAAGAAACCACCTGAGTTTGTGGAAAGAAGCACTTAGGTATTTTAATTTTTCTTACTAAGTAGGATCAAAGAACTTAGGCAAATTACACTTGTTTCTTTTTGTTCTTATCCTATTGGAGTTTTGCCAAGCCAGTGTTACATAAACGTAACACTTACAATTCCACAAAGGCATAATTGAAAATGTTTCTACAATCTTGTCCAGGACAGAGCCTATATTCTCCAGAATTAAGGCCATAGTACTCAAGCATGGCAAGAAGAGGAATGCATGGCTAACACATAGCATCCATCTAACCAGAGTTATGTTAGGGCCCAGTCCTATGTCAGGGCAGAAAAAAATCATTTAACGCCCAGCTTTCTCCAGCCAACATATGATTGTGCCCTTAGAGGCGTAAAGTGAACAGGTTTTGGTGGGTAATAAAGGAGCCATAAAAAGGCACATAAACAATAACATTTTACTTGTCCCAAGTGTCACTGATGCAGTTTTGTCAGCTACTATCTTGCCAAGTGATTAGTGGCGGGGGTGGGGGGGAGAAAATGCTGTTAAATCCTTTGTACTTCACATCCTGTTTTTAGTTTCCTGTTGCCAACATTCTCTTAGTTCTTTGGGTCAGGAAAAATGTTGATTAGTGCACTTTTGCCATTACATTCAGAAAGCTTCTTGAAGTACCTGGAATGTCATATATAATTGTTCTGAAAAGACAGTTGATGTCTCTGTCCTAGGATCAAGAGGAGAGGTAAGCAACTTATAGCCCTCCAGGTATTTTGACTTGTAGTTCCCATCAGCCTTAGCCAGAATAAAGAATGACAAAGGATGATGGGAGCTACAGGCCAAAACATCTAGAATTTAATTTCACCCAGAAAGGGATGCAGGAGCAGTATAAAAACAAAAACAAAATCAAAAGGATTCCTCACCATAGAACATCCAAACACCCTCCAGCCTTAACCAGGCCCTGGGAACACACCTGCATAAAAATGTATGTGCTAGCGGCTCACCTTTATGATGGTTCACAGGTGAAGTTGGAGGGTTCTTATGAAACCTGCATAACAGGCTTACAGACAAGAAACATTTCATTGCTTTGTATAGCTTTCATTGCTTTTTTTACATACATTTAGCTACTTGTACAATCATTCTGTAGACTGAAGAAGCCCCGAAACAACGTTTTTATTGTTCTTCATTTCCAGTGGTTGATGTGGGGGAAGCAAGGGAGGTGCTAGGAGACATCTGTCTGGAGGAAGCACCCTGGGCACCACTTGGTACATTAACAGTAATAATATACCTGTTGAGGGCCTCATAAATTTACAAGGGTCTAACAAAGTCACTCATGAATAGGAACTCACATTCCAGTGTAATAGAATGCAAGTCCATTTTCTAAAGGAGCTAAATGTGAAAATAAAATCATCTTCTAATGCTAGCATGGGCAACACTTTGTCGACTGAGCACCATGTTCACTTGGAGGTAATCTCTTGGGTGCTTTACAATGGCAGTGGGAGGGACAAAAGCTTGGAAGTGGATAAGGCAAGAGTCACCCCACAGGTGCATGTTTAGCCTTTTCCTCACACTGCAAACAACCCCAGCAACTGGAGGGTATTTGCAAAGAAAATTGCCCTGCAGCATGCAATGTCGCAAGCCCAATGAACAATGCGAGTTTATTCTTGTTTATGTAGATTTATGTCCACCATGTTCAGTGAAAATTGCTCCTGAATAAGTGTGCATAGGATCACAGCCTTAAAATGATTCTATTCATAGCTTGATAACAGAGTATTTGCACAATGCCGTACACTGCAATGGTGAGTTAAAAGTAGAATCAATAAGTACGGGTTTCAGATCTTTCATTCTTACATTATATTGCAAGATTTCAGATCAGATTATGCATATTGTTACTATACCCATGCCTTGACCAAACAAATTGCCATCAGTGCATCCAAAACACATACGAATAATTCAGTGAGGATAGATTTGATATAGTGTACATTTTTGTATCAACATACTATCCACCAGTAACTTAGAATGTCTAACCTTCTGGATGCAGCATTTTAATGTACATCTTATTAGCCAAATGTCAACTGCACAAATTGTACTCCCATGTAAAGAGAATGTGCATGAACAGTCATGCAAGACATCCCAAATGGGGGGTGGGGGAATTCATTCCACTGCTCTTATTGAGTGAACTGAGGACAGGTAAACAGTTAACTTCAGAATGAATCATACAGTACACAAAAGAGGAATGAGAGGGAGGAGATGGAATAGTTGGCAAAAGAAAGCATGACATCATAAAACTGCACACAATATACTCATGTTTTTAAAAAATTCTGCTTGAGGGAACCTGTGGGCAGTTGGTTTGCCACTGTGTGAATGGAGTGCTGGACTAGATGAACCACTGGTCTGATCCAGCATAGCTTTCTATGTTCTTATGTTTTTATGAATATTGTAAACAAAAAAAATCCTAAACTGGGAGGGGGAAGTAGTTTTAATCTCAATCTAGCTACATGTTTCATATGTGTGGAAAATTTGTACTGTACAAGCCCAAAAATGAAACTGAGAATGAACTCAGTGGGGCTTACTTCTAAGCAGATGTACACAGGATGAAATTGTTTCTGGTACAAAGAAATAGTGTAGCTTGTTGAAGTTTGTATGTTTTGAGGCTCAAACTGGTCCTGAGCAAGATACAAAGTTGTGCCATTGCACTCTGAGAGACAAAACACACTGCAGCAATTTCATTCAGCTGTCTGTCACTAGAAGTGCTCAGAAAATCAAGTTTTGAATCATGCATATTTGGCAACAAATAACCTCTTGACCTATTCAAAGAAAAGCGTTCCTTGAAGTGTCTGCCCAAAAGTTGTCTAGCAACAAGGAAACAGTTGTGCATGTTTTGTTAGTCTGGTTTTGGTCCTGCCATTCTTTGGCTTACTGGGCACCGGAACTGTACTTAAGGTGTATTTTATCTGTTGGAAAATCAGATTATGTTTGATATAGTATGGAATCAGTGCTACCTTCCTAGTCAAAACAGACTGTCTTGTTCCAGAGCAGAAATAGGAAACCAAACATGATCCGAGACCATTGTGTGTGCCACTGCCTGAGCTGTGATCCTGCAACACAGGAACCTATTCATTATTTCTGCAGAACTGCTGCTGGATCTCAATAGACACATGGCAAATTGAACTATAGGTCCAAAACAGATATAATTTTATGTCCATATCTAAAGCCATGCCTTTTTTCATTTTTACTTTAGTGTACATGCACGTTTACTTTAGTATGGGTGCCCAATCCATATGGAAACCCCTGGTGTATAGGGTAGGAAAGTTTTAAAGATCCGGCTTGGTCTTACTCTAGAGTAAAAGTGAATAGACATCACTGTTAGCTACTAAGTTGCATCCCTTTTGATATTTAGCATTATCCTTAGTTTGCAATGTTAAAGGAATATGCCCAGACTGTTTCTATTCTGTATAAAATGACTCGGATGACCAGGGTAGGTCACATATTAATTAGAGCAGGTGTCAACACCTGGCATTTTGCCCGAGGCTCTCTAAAACCTGATCTTGTTATGCCATAACCATATGCAATAATAAACCTGCCTTCAGTGGTGGTTCTACCTTTCAATCTTTGTCCTCCATAAACAAGTCCAGCTCTATCAGGCCTGATCCATCAAAGATGTTGCCACCAACAGTCCAGGAAAGATGGCAGGAGACAGAGTGATAAGATGAAGCTATACAAGAAGCAAGGGCACAGTCAGGACCCTGGACAGAACCAAAGGTACTAGTTCAAAGCTATAGCCAGCAATTCTATCTCTAAGATAAAGAGGCACATTATCTCATTATCAGCATAGACCAACTGCCAGTCAGTCTGGCAGCTTTTCCTATTGTGTGTTGCTTAAAGGGCAACTGCAGTTTACTCCATGCATTTTCACACAGATCTCTTTTCTTTCTTGCTAGGAGCATTTCCACTTTTGACCTGGAAAAGGAAATCCCTATATCAGAAATATCCTCCAAGTTGACAGTTAGATGACCATGCATATTATGGGTCAATACATCATTATTTGAATAACAGAAAGGTCAAGCAGTTTGTCACAGTAAGAGATTTGTTATTGTCCCAAACTTGAATTGGTTTCACCTGTACTTGCCTGATAAGGAAGCTTAATATTGTGTAGATTACACAAATACAGATGTGATCTAGATTACACATCTGTGTCTCAGGAAACAAACCATAGATAAGGTAACTTTATAGTTCATAAAGTAACTTAACAGAATAATATAACTATTAATTATTTAAAGGTTAGCAATATCTGATTAAGACTAGATATTCCTTTATTGGATTTTGCATGTGTAATCATCTGCCCATCTAAGATTAATATCCATAACAGTTATAATGGAACCATCAAGGGTAATTATCATAGCCATGGCCTGTCGTACATTACAAAAAGCATTGGTTTACTATACTTCAAAGAAGAATAAGAGCTCTGCCAGCATAAAATAAATCAATGATTTGCCTACAAACAGAGAGGCAAAAACAGATATGGGGCGGGCCTTGCACAGGCCGCTGGGTGACAGTGCCCACTCCAAGTTGTGGTGCGCCACTTCTCATTGCTGTGCGCTGTCCTGAGGCTATGCAAAGTACGGCACAGAAATGTTTCAAATAAATAAATAATTGTCACTGTTACTAGCTGTTGCTGCTGCTCCTCATTGTAGTTACCACTTTCCTGTCTGATAGGCAGAAAGCCAGTCAGCATGCAGGCAGCTCCTCCTCACGGCCATCTCTGTCTGGGCCAGAGCAAGAGGAACAAGAGCAGACAGGCACAGTGGAGAAAAGGAGGAAGAAAGCGAGGAGGTTCCTGTCAGCAGGCCCTTGTTGAGGTGTGGGGCCTTGATATGTTCCCAACCGGTCCAACTGTTGGTGACACCCACTCACATCATCATCCCACTCATCATCCTCTCATGCTGCCTTCCTCCACACTGAGGAGCTCAGAGTCCCATGGGTATCTGGGCGTGCATTTCCACCAGCAAAGGGAGAAATGGCCAGTTCTTCCAGCACCGGCCAAGTTCCTGCAGCAATGTGTGCCGCTCAGGTAGCACTAGGAAGAACAGCTTATCTTTTGTCAACTGCAACAAATGGGAAGAACCTGTTAAACTTGATGAAACTTACTTTTGTGTCGACACCTGTTGATCAGTGCTCTTGACCTGTCATCTAAAGATTAGGTATCAAGGTAACATTTCTGGGGAAGATGTTCCACAGATGGGGCACCACTGCAAAAAGGGCTACATCACCGGTTATCAACCTAACCTCTGAAGGCAGATACACCTCTTCAGCTGCAGTGTTTGTTTTTAATGTTTACTCTTTTTTTTAATTACAACAGTGTATTCTTAATTATCTCATTTATGACTTGATAAAAACCCAAGGAATGGTTGGCATTTTAAAGCTTAACAGGTGAGGAGCAGGTACTCCAGATCCAGAAGGATCTGGACAGACTGTGAAAGTGGATGGGGGAACAACAGGGTGGCATTCAGTGAGGCTAAGTGCAAGGTCTTGCTCTTGGGACACAGGAATAGGTACAAGATGGGCGGGGGAGTGGCTGGAGAGTGGCACTTGTGAAAGGGATCTCAGGGTACTTGTTGACTGCAGACTCAACATGAGCCAGCAGTGTAACGACTTCTTAACCAGTGGTTAAGAAGGCAAACACTGCCCTTGAATGTACAGCCACAAGTGTGGTTTCCAGACTGAAAGAGGTGTTAATACTGCTCTGTACAACTCTGAAGTGCCCACAGCTGGAGTACTGTGTCCAGTTCTGGGTTCCACATTATAAGAGAGACATAGCTAGGTTAGAATCAGTTCAGTGCAGGGTCACAAGGATAATAGTTGCATCTTTAGTCTTTACTGTAAAGCTCCTGGTTGTTTTCACTGGGACTAACTAGCCCGGGTTCCCTCTGGAAATAATTTGTTATCCTCCCTGAGGGAAACAGGAGGGGTATGCAAGTCATTAGAAAACAGACAGACAGACACACCACAGCCACTAAAACAAAACGTTTCCATTCCCCACCACCACCCCAAAGGGTCAACCGGGCTCCCTGCAATTCTTGTCCTCCTTATCGTCTAGTTGGTGGTAATGCGCCCTGGGCAGAAGCAAGAGCTGGGTAGCCAAGCCGGCAAAAGGCAGAGCCCTGGCGAGCACGCCCGGCACCGCCTCGCGCCCTGCCTAGCCCAAGTCCCGCGAGCCACCGGATCCGCGGCTGCGGTTCGCTCGCCTGCCCGCAGCACGCGTGACATCAGCACGCGGGGGAGTTCGCGAGGGCGCCGCAAGGATGCGCGGAGCGCAGAGGGCGCAGCCCCCGGAGGCGGAGGCGAGCCAGCAGGCCTTGCGCGGCCGCTTGGCTGGCTGGCGGCCGCGCCGCCGCCGCTGCTGCTGAGGCTGCTGCTGCGGCGGCTGCTGCTCAGACGCCGGCTCGGGCACGCCGCCGCGGCTTCCTGCAGCCAGACGCTGCCGCGCAAGGCGAGCCTATGAGCCCCCGCCGCCGCCGCCGCCGCCGCCGCACGACCAGGCCCAGGAAACGATGCGGCTGCGCTGGTTGCTGCAGGCATGAGCGGCTCGGGAGGATCGCAAGATGTCTTTCAAGGTACGCTTCGCTCCCTCCCGCGGCGGGGCTGCTGCGGGGAGGCTTGCGCGGGCGACCTCCTGCAGGCAGGCGCTGCCGTCGCAGGCCTAGCGGAGCCCCTTCGGCGCTCGGGAGGCAAGTGGCCCTTCCCTCCCGCCGGGGCACTGGTGCTTCGGAGGAGGGCAACGTTGCCCTTATCTCTGACGGGAGACGGGACGCCCCGAGGGAGGCTGGAGGAAGGCTCGCCGTGTACACCATGGGAGCTTTGGGCGAGTCATTCCTTCCCAGGTTTTCCTTCGGGCCACCGGGCTGCGGTGCGGGGTTGCGGTGCGTTGCCGGGGCAGAGGAGGCAGCACGAGGAGACGCGCCTCTTCCACCGTGCAAGGTCTTCAGTCATTCCGGCTGGGTGGCTGTCTTAAGCGGCGATGGAAAAGCTGTCTGCTCACGCCCCAAAGCGGCGCTTTCAGGTGCGGCCAGCCGCACGTGGCGCGGGGCCGGTCCCCGGGCGCCGGAAGCAACGCGCGAGCGGGGCATCTCTTCGGCACCGAGTGCGCATTACTGGGAAGTGTGGTGTATGGAACCCAGAACGAGTAAACAGGCTGTGCTGAATGTTGTTGCTGCTATTGCTATTCTAAGAGCAATCCAGGGACCCGCAAAGGAATTTGCAGGAACAAATACGGCTGACCTAAAAACAATTGGTCAACATAACAATCACAATATGGAACAACAAACTAAGGGGGCACTGCTAGGTGTGTGTAGGCATAAACAAGGCCTGTGTCACCCACCCAACTATACAGGGCAATGCTGGAAGTTGTAGGACTTTTTCTCCTGGGTAAACATGCACAGGGTTGTGGTCTAAACCAATTTTAAAAAAAAAAGTGCAGTCAAGTAGCTGCCAAAATGCATTTGCTTTTGTCAGCCATCAAATGATGAAGCAAGGAACCATGTTGTTCTTCCTCAGAGAAGCCTCCCACAATTTAGCCGTCCTAACTAGGAAGGCCGTTTTTCAGTCTTGCACCTTCATTGTGCGATTTTTCTCCAGAGGGGCATATGAAGTTGGGTTGTACTTGGGGTGCTCAGTCGAATACCTCACACACTGTGCATCCCTGCAGGCTGGCTGCTGAGCACCCCACTCACTCGGAGGAGCTTTGCATGGGTACCTCTATACCAGTTTTTCCAGACTTGGTGCCTTGTCTATCATTCCCACTGACTTTGCTAAAATGCTAAAAGATGCAAGTTTTTGCTAAAATGCTAAAAGATGCAAATGCTAAAAGATGCAAATGTGCTTCTCCTTCAAATGCACACACACAGATGCCAGCATATGCACACATATTAACTTCCATACAACATTACAAATCCCCTGGCTTGTTGGCTGGGGGAGTTTGCTGTGTTGTACAGACCCATTGTGTCTTACTTGGAGTGGCTTATAAGCCCAACTTCTGGGATTCTAAACCACCCCAATGGTGCCATTTCAAAACGTCTCAAATGTTTTAAATAAATAAATGTAATCCAATGCAATGTGCACAAAATAGCTCATCATTACAGAGAGGCCAAAGATGGATGGTAGTGCATCTGCTTTGCATACAGAAGATCCCAGACTAAATTCTTGGTATCTCTAGTATACATAAATCAAGGAAAAGATGGTGCAGAAAAATCTCAGTCTAAAACCATGGAGAGCCACTGCCTGGCAGAATGAGTTTTTTCCTTATTTCATCCCCTACAGATGGATTGAAATACAAGTCCTGTTGATGGGCTGTCTGGCTGTGGCTGATGGGAGTTGCAGTCCAGCATATCTGGATGGTGCCATGTCAGGTGCAGTAGACAATATTGAGCTAAATAGAGAGTGCCAAGTTGGCCTGACTTGGTAGGGGATTCAGCCAAGCCTCCGTTCTCTGAAAGAATCCTACTGAAGAATGCAGAGCATGCCTCCCATGAAATGCCCCTACGTGCATAAAGATCAACCTTCCCAACCTAGTGCCATCCAGATGCTGGGGCTTCTATCAGCCCATCTCTGGGCTCGCTGTCTGAACCTGACTGACAGACAAGCCCAGGGGTAACCTAAATTGCTATGGAGTTTCTTGGGGAAAGCAGCAAGAAATCCTAGTAGCTCAAGCTAAATGGCTGCCAGGAAAATGCTGCTGACAGCCACCGCCAAGCAACACCTGAGTGTGACTGTGCTTTGCTTGGGGCAGAGCGGTGGGGGTGGAGGTACTGGCTAAGCAGACTTAGGAGTCAGGGGAACTGGGCTGATTGCGGCTGCCCCTGCGTGCACTAGGGCTGTCAGTCCTTTCAGCTGGTGGCTCTGGAAGAGCCACGTACAGTACCCCACTTGGGCCATCTCTCCCTGTCCCATGCTGATGCCCACAGGAAAGAAAGCATGTGGCAAGATGCTGCCTCTGAGCTCGGCGAAGGTGACTTGAGGTGCTGCTAGCTCTTCCCATGGCTCATGAGGTCTGCTCATGACTTGGGCTGGAATCCTTGCTCCCCCACCCACCCTACTGATAAGTGGCGACAGGGAATGGGGAGCCTTGCTGCTTTCACAGTGTTCCACGGAATGGCTGTGGGAGGACTGAGGGGCGAGAGCGGAGGCATGTGCACCCAACCCACAAGGAGCCTTCTTGTCTGGTGGGTGCATCCCAGGTAGGGCGGCTTCTAAACCAGACTGCAGCATTCTGGCTTGGTGCACTGTGCACGCTCCTGCTGAGTTGTATTATCATATTGGAGTCTGTAATCCTGTATACCGTTGCTTGGGAGTAAGGCTTATTGAAGCTGAGTAGCCACACCTCGGAATAGTCAGTTATATGTGCAAATCCTTGTCTGTAACAAGGATTTCAGGAGGTCTCCCTTTATTATGTCTGAGTTTATCACCTGCTCAAATATATAAAGAAGAGGACTGTAATATATCAGAAAACAAGCTCCAAGAAATTTAGCTGAAATGAGTTATATGAGGGTTATACAACCTTTGAGCATGAGTTATGCTAGGGTTATGAAGACATCATGACCCACCTGGGTTAGCATGATGCAACAGCTTTTGAAAGCCTTCAAATGGGTAGCATATTTATAATGGTGGTCAGCAAGTGCTGCAGCTCCTCTAAGGTAAAGTAACCCTTGATGGACTGTCAGATCATCTGATTCAGCAGTTGAGAGAGTACAAGAGCTGTAGATTGAGCGAAGGTGAATTGTTTTGAACTGCAGCTGCGCTTTTTGGGAATCCAGTGCAGGGTTTACAGTTGTACTCCCTGCCTTTGTTTATTGCCTGGTTCAAATAAATTCTGCTTGTAGTTTTGTAAACAAACAGATCATAAACATACTCTCAGCCTCCTATCCAAAGTAAACCTAATGCTGCATCAGAGACAGTGAAGAGTCTTGGGGCATCTTAAAGACAAATTTATGTTGGCCTAAGTATTTATGGATACTGTCCTCTTTATCAAATGTATGAAGTGTTAATTAACTTGAAATTGACAAGATTTAGGCCAAAATCCCACTCTGACTGGGGCATGCTGGCAGTTATGGGACTCTTCTGCCTAGACATTCAAAGGACTGCATCCCTCTATGCCAGTGTTGGGTTGGATTGCAAACTGTGTTGTTGGATGGAAATATATGTATAAGCCCCCACTTTCCTGCAAGAACCCCAGGACAGTTTACATAATGTCTTCTTTTCTATTTTATGTTCACAACAACCCTGTGAGGTAGTTTAGGCTAAGAATCAGAGACTGACCCAAAATTATCTAGAGACCTGCATGGCTGACTGTGGACTAGTATCTGAATCTCCTGAGTCTCAGCCCAGCTTTGTCGTCACTGCACTGCACTGGCATTCTAACCATCATGTTGGAATTAAAATGCAGAAATACAGAGGGGTGTGCCACATGAGGAACCAATGGTGTACTTGTGGTCTCTCACTCATGGAAACCTTTTTAGGAAGGTTTCTTGCTCCAGGACCAATCCCATGTTTTCCAGCCATTTTCAGACAACTTTTTGCAGAGTTTTTAACTCGTTTGGCATTGGGTAACACTGGAAAATGGCTGTGTATTTTTGCAATTGCACTATACCACAGTGCCACTTCGAAATTGTTTAGTAAAACATATACAAAGTCAGAAAATTAAAACTCTAGGGGGAAAGAACACATAAAAAATACATGCTTTCCTTCCCAGATGGAAAATAGAAACAGTAGCCTCAGTAAAGCTGTGCAATGAATTCCTCATGGAGAGAAGCCCACTAATGTTGTGAATTCCTCCCTCTGTGAGAAACTAGGTGTGTTCACAATAGTATGCACAATACACGGGATACACGGGAATGACGACAGTGAAAATGCAATCATCATCATCCATTGTAATGTACAAAAGTAAGAAAGTGTTTTATAGCAAAAGGGGAATTTGTACAAGTCTGAATGTCAGGAAAAATAACTTCCAAGCTCTTGTAATACTGGAAATGGTCAGGAAATGTTGATGATAATATAATGGAGACTGAATTTGCAGGACACACTAAGCGGGGTGGGGGGTGGTTTGAAGCTTAGCAAGTTGTAGGAACCGTGTTGTCAAGGTAGATTACATTTGGCTTGTGATCCATGGCTTTGTTATTCAGTAGGGTTTGCTTAATGCTCTGCAGGCTGTCCTGCCATCTGAAGCCAGATGACCTATGGTGGCCGAGGACAAGCCTTGCAACAAGCTAGCCACTTGCCCAGTGCGGCATAATCCTCATGCCTGCCTGGCCAGGTTGCTCCTGGCAAGTGCTAGTGAAAGCTGCTGCACCTAGGACAGTTGTCCTGGGCTTCCCTGCTCCTGCAGCCTGCCACATGGGGCTTGAGGAAGTGGCACATGGGGCCCAAGCCCTACTGGAGGCTTGGGGGGGGGGGCATGCAGTGGCCTGCAGCAGGCACTGCTTCTCTCCCTTCTGTTGATTGCAGCAGCTGCCATGGAAGAGCTGCAGCAGAGAGAACTTTTTTGTCCTGACCCTCCTCTGGGAGGGCCCAGAGAATGTGCACAGGGCAATCAGTGTGTTGGTTGGGGTAGCTGCCAGGAAAACCGATCAAAGCAGCAGGGAGGAGGCACATTCTCCTGGCCCTCCCTAGAGGGAGGCCAGGAGAATGTGGCTTATCCAGGCCGTTGCCTCTCTTGGCGGAGGGGGGCTGAGCAACCTCTCTGCCGGGATCAGCAGTGAGGAGCCCCTGACAATTGCCCCCATGTGCCACTTCGGAGCAGCTGCCATCCTTATTCCACTCTCCTTGATGTCCTTATGGGATGCTCTGGGATGCTGAGAGGAGGTATCTCATGTCAAATCTGGGGCCGGGGAGGGGGGGGGGTAACTCTAAGCCCAGGATAAGCTACCCTGCTCATTGTGTGAACTGTGTGTGCCAGTACCAGATTACAAAGTGCAGGTAGGTAGGATTAGGACAATTAATGCACCTTGAGTAAGATTCAGTTTATTTAAGAAAGAGGAAGGCAGCCTTTCTTGGGGTGGGGCAGAGGACCATATTATGGGCTGGGTAACCCTTTGAAAGCTGCACAGGTAGGTGAAGGTGATGGTGGGCAGGGCCAGGATAGCCAGAGGCGTGTGCCCTTCCCCTTCCCCCCACCCTTGTGTGTGTGCAGCTGGCTCCTAAAGCCACTTGCAATGACAGGAAAGTAGTCAAGTAGCACTGCTCAATTCACAGCTTGCAATAAAAGGAGAGGAGGCAGTTCTGCTGCGGGGTGATTGTTCTGATTGATGGAGTGCGGGGGGGGGGGATACAACCTGGATGTGTCATTTCTGCTTCGAAGAACATTCCAAGTGGTTCAGGCTAGGGGAGGAAAAATCCTATAATGATCTTTGTAGTGACACAGCACTTTTTGTATCCAGGGAAAAGACTGTTTCCACAGGAACGAGTTCATTGGATGGTGCTCAGGAAATGGGTGGCAAGAACTCTGCACTGCCTTCCTAAAAACTGATTCTACAGACAGATTCATTCGTGCTCTGCTGGCTGTTATTTTGCCTTCTGATAAGCTGTCACCCTGTTAGAAGGAACTTAGTGAACTAGAGGTACAAGCTGGGGAGTGCTGGGAGTTGTTGAACTTGTTTCCTTGTCTAAACATGCATAGGGTTGTGCCTTAAACATATGACATTTGGTGGATTAATCAGTCAGTCAAATCTGCATACATTAGCCAATGCATAAAAAAGTAGAAATCCCTACATTCTTCATTTGAGATTATTTCTGTATGTGTTACATCCTGCCCACTCTTCAGAGGAAGCATTCTTTCCTGCATAATTCTGCAGGGTAGACTTCCCCAGTTGGCATGGTCAACACAGCCATTCATCAGGCTGGCTGGAGACAATGTCTATTGTAATCTTATTCTCTCTCGGCATAGTTCTATGGCCGTTCTTATTCAAATAAGTATCCTTTGTAAAGAATAAAGCAGAGATTAAACAGGTCATCAGTCCCTCCTCCTGTTTTTGCAATGTCACTGAATCCAGCTTGGAACATTTTTTTTAATATATATATATATTTTTATTAAAATGTTTAAACTAACACTAAAAAAAATCACAAACATTGGATTCACTGGGTCAACCTCCTACTACATATTTTTTAACATTCTAATATCAAATTCCAATTAATTTATCATAGTTTGAAAAACATCTCTAAATTTACGCCAAGTCCCATTTCTCCAGCCAATTATAAAAAGAGTCCCAAGTTCGATAGAAATCAGTATCCTCTTTCTCCTTCAACGATAGTCAGTCTATCCATTTCTGCACAGTTGGAGATCTTTCTTACAATCAATCCATCGGTGGGCAGCTCCTCACTTTTCCAATATTGAGCAAATGCAATCCTCGCCGCTGTAATTAGATGCATCATCACATAGATTTCCTGTCTGCTAACATCTTCTGATATAATGCCTAACAAGAAAACTTCAGGTTTAAAAGCAAAGAGTTTTTGTAATATTTCCTCCATCCATCTATGTATTTTAATCCAGTACTTTTTTGGGTTGTCACAAGTCCACCACATATGATAAAAAGTACCCACTTTATGTTTACATTTCCAGCATCTATTTGACATATTTGGAAACATCTTAGCTAGTTGACTTGGTGACAAATACCATCTATAGAACATTTTATATAACTTTCTTTATACAAAGTTGCTAAAGTTACTTCAATGTTTCTTTCCCATAGTTTTTGCCACTTTTCTAGTTCAACATTAAATCCAAAGTTCTGTCCAGCTTGGAACATTTTGATGCCCTTATCAAACAATGTTATTGTTTTTGTGTCACTGTGGTAAATCAAAGCAAGTTCATTAAAAGAAAATACTGTGCTACATAATAAAAAACCTCAAAGCTTTTGGAGCATAGTCATAAACATACATGGTAATACATGGTAATTCTTAAAATGACATTTCAGGAAATGTTCATTGCAGACATATGCACACTCCTAGAGTAGCTTCTCTGTGGATTGAGAATAAGGTATAACTCAACGGTCATTCACAACATGCTGTTACCACTATATAAATCCCATGCAGGGAGATATTGAGAGGGCAGTTTTGAGAGAGGCATAGCTTTTTAAGTAATTGGGAAGGAGATTATTTGTACCACAGGGCTGAAGAAAAGTTGAGTTAGTGGGGATGTGTCCATGGTCTTTATAGAATGTGGTGTAAATTAGGGAAGGACAGAAAGTAGGCCTTCAGGTATTCTGGACTTCAGCCCCAAGAATTCCTGTCCACTGTGCATGCTGGCAGTTGCCTCCAGGAGTTGATGTCTATGCCACCTGGAGATCTGCCTTCTGCCCATCCCTGTTATTAATGTGCTCATCTGCTGTGGTTCTCACATCCTTCCCATGGCTGTGTTCCACTTTAGCCCTTCCACTGGCGTGGTTGTACATCTTGTGTTCTTCAAGCGTAGCGGGGCTTCCACCAGATCAGATGGTTTCTTAGCTGATGATCTCAGGTATCTTGCTCTCGAGAATAAAATCATGTACAATTTTCTGTTGGCAGTGTAACTGCATTAGCACAGACCCAGTGCACTATAGATAGTGTAATTTGCTGTTCTTCGTTAATCTAGTGGCATGTGGGTGGAGGATAATTTTCCCTAGGAACAGCTGTGTTTTTATTCCACTTAAAAAAAACAAGTTCAAGAACATTTACTGCCAAAAAAAGCTGCTAAAAGCAAAAGACTCCTGTCACATGTGCCCCTATCAAACACATGAGTAGTGTCCCATATTCAATTGTCCTGGAACAGATTTGAGTACCTTTTGTTGTGTTTTGTTTTTGTTCACAGAAGGAGACACCGCTTGCAAATGCTGCATTCTGGGCTGCAAGGAAAGGAAACTTGGCGCTACTTCAGCTCTTGTTGAACAGCGGGCGTGTTGATGTGGACTGCAAAGACAGTGTAAGGACCCCGTTTGTGAGTGGCAAGAACATTTCATCTGTTTCCATAATTGGTTGTGGAAGGAGAAGGAAAATGCCCGTGCTGGCTGGCGATGTGGTCTCACACACTGAGGCAGGGTGGGGGGATGGGACCATGTTAATTAAGTTAATTATGCCTGGTTTCCTTTTTTTTTTACTCTGCACTGGCAACCCTGATTGACCACATGTCTCTTATTTTGTCCATATATGGAAGGGGGTAAATGAAGCTTATCTGCCAATGATTTTCTGATGGAAATTTGTAAATTCACATGCTGCTATAAAGATACTGGTGGCAAATGAGTCTGGACATATAAGCACATGTAGAAAATGAATCTATTGCCCTTGGACAGCATCTGAGGGCCTATAGGATATTTGAGATTCCCAGGTCCAAAGGCAAAGATGCTTTCCCCTTACAGCCAGTGCCAAAAGAACCACTCTGGCTGCCTCTCTGAGATCAGAAATGTGACCTTGCAGAGTGGGAAAAATGAGCAATTTTGGGGCAGGGGTACTGAAGATACCAGGATAGTGCATATCCTGGGGGCCCTCCCAGCTTTGTTCTCTGTTAAGCAAAAAGCTAGTCTAGCAGAAAATGCAGGGCAGGAGAATGGAGTAATGTGGACCACCTCCACTGTTTCTCTTGATGTACAATGGATGGCAGTAAGCCTCAATGTTTCGGGACCAATGATAATCACTGTAGGATTTTGCCTTAAGTACACATAAAAATAGGAAGCATCTCTACCAGACGCAGGACACCTCTGCTCTGTGGACCATGCAGCCAACAGAGCCTTTTCATCTGACCTATAACTTACTTTCTCTCCCCCACTCCCAGAACAATTCTTCTTTCAAAACAGTTTCATTGTGCAAAGGAAAACCTTTTAACAGCCTAATTGATTCATAGGGGAACTTGGGAGAAGGGACCACTGCTGTGGAGTAAAGGGCTATTTAAAAAAAAAGAACAGCCCCTAATTGCTTCATGGAGGGCAGTTTAGTTAGTTCAGCAGTTAGTAGTGACAGTGATGAATTTTGCACACAGACAAAAGTATTCTTTCTCCACTGAGGCTGTATGTTTCGGAGAAATTATATAGGGAAATTTAGATTAGGATGGCTTGTTCTTGTCTATTTAAGGTACCAATTTCTATTTCTTTATTTGTGCTCAGCTTGGTTCAACAGCACTTATGGTAGCGTCGTTCTATGGCCACAAGGAATGCGTGCGAGAATTAGTGCTTCAAGGAGCTGATATTAATCTTCAGCGAGAGGTAAAGTAATATGCTGCATTTAAAGAGAGAATGTAGAAGAGGCACTAAATATATAGTGTCTAAAATACAGGTCAGCACTTCAAGTCCTAAAATTTTATTACAGATGTTGTAGTGGTTGTTATGTTAGGGACTTTTCATTGTATCCAGTGGTGTCTCTCCATTTAAAAGTTATTTGATCCAGTGGAGGCTTTTGTCAGAAGAATGGAAATGGAAATAATATCTTCCAATTTCATCTGCTCCAGAGCATTGGAAGGTTCTTTGGAGTAGCCTGAGGGGTAGTGCATGGGAGGCTTGGCGAGGGGAGGGGAGTCAAGTCTGCCAATGGAAACCTCCAGTGAATGAAAGAACCTCCCATAAATGGAGGGACACCACTGGATACCGTCTATAACAAAGCATGATGCTCAGGATGGCTAACAAGAACAAATTAATATCAATCCAAACAAAAATTATAATTGTTTATAATTAAGTATTATTATATAATGTAATTATAAATATAATTAAAATACAATGAAACATAACAATTGCAGAATAAATATGATGTTCAAACCAGTAGACTCATTCACAGACCAAAGGCCTTCTTCAGTGTAGTGGTTTTTGCTTGCCAGAGATGGAGTGAACCGCCCCTCCTTAGGAGGAATTTTTTCTTTTGGTTACAGTGACATCCTGCCTTTCCTCCAAAGAGTCCAAGGCAGTGAACACGATTCTCCTCTCCATTTCATCCTGGCAGCAACCCTGTGAGTGTCAGTGACTGGCTCCAAGTCACTCAGTTAATTTCAGAACTGTGTGGAGCTAAAAACCAGGTCCGCTATAGCACACTGGCTCCCAATTACTGCAAAGGGGCTGGCAAGGTTGAGTTTTGACTGACAGAGGGCCCTAGGAATGTCATAGTCTTGTTAGGATGTCACAGTATCTTTGACTGATGACACAACACAGAATGCCACAGAGAGTTGGTCCTGAGATTCTGAATTTCCTTGGCTGCTTGCAACTCAGATATCAGTACATTGCTATAGTGCTGTTTGACTCTCTTGTCCAGCTTCTCTAGAATCAGGAGAGGCTGCTTGAAATGAAGCTGCAGCCAATGTAGTCACATTCAGACTTAATCTCATTTGGCTGGAAATAAGTATTCTTTCATGAGCATTCTTTTCTAATATACCTCTTTTAATCATCTTGTTTCATCAAAGCCCTTAAGTGCTTGTTGCAGAGAGATTATAACAAGGGCAGAAGACAATAATCCAGTGGGGAGGCAGGAGGGCCCCTACCTCTGTGCCAGCCATATGAAGTCAGGGAGCATCAATGCCCTCTGGTATCCAAAGGGACTGGGCCAGTCAAATGTCATTTGGTTCCCAGCAGTTGCATTGGGAGCATCCTTATTCTGATGTTGTGACTAGGGATTGGCATTCCAGCCATTTCTCCCCTTGGTTGGCATGTTGGGACAAGCTTTTGGGGCATCTGCTTGGAACCAGCTTCTCCTGCTCCAGGTCTTGTCCACTTGGGGAGAGGATGCAGGACAGGTATAGCCACAGTTCCCTTGTTATTGCTATTCTGTGATAGGGGGTGAGAGTCAGAGCAATGCATGGAGGAACCTATGTGCTGTCTCCATTCTCCAGGGGGATTTATCTGACAGAGCATTTTAATTAATGTATGTGCATAATTGCTATTCTGCTCATGTATGTATATATCTTGATAGAGAGACCTGGGAGAAATAAGACTAGACTAGCATCTAAGACTCTCTTTATGTCTAAGACTTTCTAAAGTAAAACTGTGAAATCATCAAGGCATAGCAGCAGGTCTCTGCAGACATATTTTAACGTGTTCTGCCTAGTACTGATGACTGGCTTTCCATGGGAGTTACATGCATACTTTTGAAATTAGCCACTTGGGACCAAACTAAAAGTTCTTCAAATCATACACAGCAGAGCTATACATAACTGGCTTGTTTACTTTAGTGTAAGTCTGTCTAGCTTTGGATCAGAACTATGGCACTCTGGAGTGGACAGATTTAAGCTATCTCTCCTTCCCATTTTCATCCCAAAATCCCATTCCCCCCCCTTTCAAGAGGGATGTTAAAGAATAAAAATTGAGATTCCCCCCCAGCCAGGTTTACCTCCATGGGATGGAATTTAAGTAAGAAAATGGGGACAGAATCTTATTCTGAAGTAAGCAAGCCAATCTGAAGAATGTTTAGTTTGTTCCTTGGTAAAGGGTTTTCTGTGTTTGTCCATGGAGATAGCACTTCAAGTTCTTTTCAGCAGGAATTAAGAACATTTCACCAATTTCCTGCAACACTGGCAGAAGGTGTGTAATAAAAGCTGATGAAAAGGGGCATATAGGGTCCATGTCATAAGTTTCACCTCCTAGGTCTTGTTCTACCAAGCAGAGACTGTGCTTCCCTCTTTAAAGGTAGCCCCATGTACAACTCACGGTAGCAATCCTACCAAGAGGATGCTGTAGTATGAATAACTGTTGCTAAGCCATGTCTGCCCAGAAAAGTTTACAGCTTGTATAGTAACTTCAGTTGATAAAAGGTGTGTCTAGCCACTGCCAATACCTGTATCCCAAATAACAGTGATGGATCCAGAAACTTTCCCAAGCAGTGCAGCTGGAGGAACACAACTCACTCCAGAACAGGTTGAACTCCACTCAGCTGTGCAGGTGAACCACCTGCTAACAGTACTTCTGTCTGTCTGGATTGAGCTTCAGATTGTTGGCCAACATCCAGTCCATTACTCTACCACAGCTGGTTTCCACAATAGGATAGGTAAAGCTAAGTGTCTTCTGGCATTTGTTGAATGGTTCTCCTGCTGAAAGGTACAGAAACCTTCTCAGAAAAAGTGATAACCCAGAATCTTCAAAAGTAGAATCATGTACAGATGATGAGGATGATTTTACTGTTGGTAGGGATGAGAGTTTAAGTTCACTAACATCTTGGACAGTATCCACCTTCTGGAAAAGCAAATGAAATGTATCTATATGCCAAATGCAACATGTGGGCTTTCTGTTTCTCATTTTCAGTCTGGTGCCACTGCCCTGTTTTTTGCTGCACAGCAAGGCCACAATGATATTGTGAAGTTTCTCTTTGAGTACGGAGCCTCCACAGAGTTTAAAACCAAAGTAAGAGATTTTGCTTGGCTTTAACATAATGGTGAATTTAGGCAGGAAGGAAGGGCTGCTGTTTTCATCTGATCTGAGACTTGGCATGAAGAGCAAGCAAGAGGCCCATGGAATAATTGTGCTTCTTGCCATGCAGTTCTCTGGCAGGACATTAATTCAGCTCTGGCTTTTATTGCTCAATGTTCATTGTACGTGTACTGCTCTATTTCCTGGTTGCTTGTACTGTTTCATTTTGAAAGGGCATAGCCCAAGCTGACCAGATTGATTTTATGCAGCCTGGATGTGTGAAAGCAAGAAGCAATCTCTAAAATGTAAAAATCAAACCAAACCAAAAACACCCTTTGCTTAGGTGTCAGGTTGTAAATGTGTGGAGTCACTGCTGTAGGCACTCAGGCTGTCATTTCACATCTAACATGATGAGATTCACTGCTGAACATAAAGGCTACGCTTTATGCTTGTCAGCATATGCTTTATTCTTCTCAGATGATCGTGGCCTGAATTGTGAAGGAACTAAACCTTTCTTCTCTGCATTAAATGCCACCTGCACAACTGTTTGATGCCAGAAGTATATCCCTGGATTTTCAGTCTTTTATACTAGTGTGAAGACACACTTCATACAAAGCTAAATTTTGCAAGCTAAATTTGACTCCTTTGGCACTCTGTAGCTGCTATAGTTCCTTTTTCATTTTCCAACTGAATTCAGAGACAGCAGGGTGTTATCTGCCCCTGCAGTAAATGTTTTTCTAACCTGAGCCCTGTTAGTGCATTCAACGGGAGATGTCTTCATTGAATGCAGGCTCTGCAGGGCTCTCATATTTTGCGGTGTGGCCATCTGTTTCCCACTAGAATTTTTCAATGAAGTAAAGGAAATGCAGGACAGAAATACACAGATAGCTGAAGTGATCTTCATGCCAACAAAGAACTTTGCCACAGAACTGAAGCACAAGTTCTGGGCTCTAATTTATAGGATATATTCTGTGGATTGTGCAAGTCTTAGAGATTATGATAGTATTCTAGACTGGCTTGCAAAACTGTGCATTTATCCAATATTAGTCCTTTGTAGAGTAAACCAATTGAAATGAATGGGACTTTTGGAAATGTGGGGAGCTGTAGGACATTTTTCTGTCCAAACATACATAGGATTGCAACCTTAAAAACAATATGTAGATATAAAAACTTCCACAACAAACTGATTGAAAATGTTATGGCCTAAAATGGTATCAGATACTTAATATCAGGTAGAAAGTAGGAGATAAATAAGTTAAAGTAGTAGCAAACAAATAAAATGGTTGACCTGAACAGCAGAATCAAAGGAAACTTGTGCTCCTTTGTTACTCTGTTGTTTCTACCATACTTCATCTCATTAAGGAAGGCAACCCCTCTATCCCCACCCTTACCTTCACCCTGTATAGGAGCACTCACTAGTTCTTTTCCTGTTAATTCCCTACTTAATTCTTCTCTGGCCCTATTGCAACAATCATTAGGGTGGTTTTGCATTTTACAGAAAACAGGCAAAAAGTGAATGACTCACTGACTTTCCCCCTCTCATTAGGAGCAATGTATAAATAGGGAATTGGTCTAGCTCTGCACAGAGGACATACAGGAATTCCCCTGTGTATGTTTGCCTGCAGGCTCAAAAAGTGGGAGGATGAGAATCACATGTTTTGTTTTGTTTTTCTGGTGCATTATATAATATGGAAAGGTGTCCTCAGCCAGTGTCAGCAGCAGATCATGTTAGCATATATGCACATGGTACTCTAGGTTAGTTTGGGAAAAGCATGCTGCAAGCACTGACATCCATGGCTGATGACTTGGAGGAGCTAATTACTATCTGCTGACTTTTTACTATACCTTTCCCACTATATACACCACCCACAGCACAATCTTTGCCTTTGAAAAGGCCTCACGTTGTTCTTCGTCACAGCACAGCTATGTCTTGGTAATTGCACTGTGATTATGCAAATCTCTGTTTGGATCTGGTGATGTGCTGTTGTGCTTGTCCTAGGCTCCCTTCTCAGAATTTCCAGGGTGTTTGCCAACAACGGCAATGCTGCCTCAGCTTCTAATGCCCTACAGATGTAGGCAGCCTTGCTCCAAAATTAACATGACATGGAGACTAATAGCCCTAGCACAGCACAAATACAACAAACACGAACAATGTGAAATGCCTTCTGTATGAAGAGAATGCTTGTTGCATTACATTTTTATGAGGATAAGTGGGAAAATGTCTGCTCCTCAGAGTTCCTCTGCTAATTTAGTTACTTTTGGGTTTTATCTATTTCCAATCATTAACTATGCACAGAGCTGCTGAGCTAGAAGTTGGGTAGTGACAAGTAGGGCCTGATTCTCATGTAGATTTGTGACAATACAGGTACACTGCCTTTCCACCCAGAAAAACAATACCTGCATTTATTTATTTATTAGATTGATATACTGCTTTTTTCTTGTGGAGTCAAAGTGATTACCTCATTCTCTTCCTGCTACTCTCAATCTGATCCCCACAACAACAACCCTGAGAAGTAGGCCCAGCTGAGAGTCTGTGACTGGCCCAGAGTCACCCAGTTGACTGTATGGCTGAGCAGGGACTAGAGCCCAGATCGCCTGAGTCCCAGTCCCGTGCTCCTAACCACTACAGCACACTGGCTCTCCATTTAGGAAAATATGTTAGAAACAGACTCTGGAAAGGCATTATTCTCTGTGGGTCCCTGTATTGTGCTTCTAACAAATGACACAATTCAGGTAGTTTTAATGCAGATGAAAATGAAAGAATGAATGAACAAACCTATCAGTACAGCAGGGTCAAATACGCTTGTCTTGATTTATAAAATACTCAACAATTTGTAGAAGTCAGTATGAAAATTTGCTCACCATTTTTCACAATGATGATCTAACTAGGGAGCATTTGATAAAATAGACAGATAACAGTTCTGAAGCTAAGAAAAATATATGTTAAAATAGCACACAACTGACCTACAGGATGCAGTGGTTGCCACCAGTGTGGTTCAGCTCAAAAACAGATTCATTGTTTAAATGGCCAGGGCATTGTTTATATTTCTTTATATACTATTTGGTTATTTATTTACTTATTTGCTGTACTGCCCAATAGTTGAAGCTCTCTGGACAGTTCACAAAGCACATTAAAATAACAATAAAAGATACATCATATGAAAACATATTAAAACTTCATGCAAAAGTTGAATGTAGCTTGCTTTAAAAGGAAAAAAAATATATAGATAAGTACTTGTCATATGGTGACAACTTTGAAAAAGCAAAGAGGAGACAGTGAGGAAATTTGCTTTGCAAGGTTACCAGAGAGACAATTTGGGTACACTATGGAAGTTAAGTAGCAATTTGAATGAATCTGGTGGATAACCAGGATAACCGTGAAATCAGGATAACCGTGATATTCTCAGGGCTACCGTGTTCTGCGACATGCATCTTTTAAAACAGGGACTAACATAGTCATGAAGGTGGCAGACTCGCCTTTTAAAAGACAATTCTGCTGTAATCATGCATAAAGTGGGTCTCAGTCCAAAGGTCAAGGGGATATCTCCCTCTGCCCACCGCTTACCTTGTTGCAGCCTGCCTCCCAGTGTCACTTTTCCCTCGGACAGGCAGCAGAGCTAGTAGTGAGAACACCTAAAAGAGAAACCAAAGGCAGAGGAAGGGGGTTTTGGGAAGGTGTGCAGTAGGTGGTGGAACCATCCAGCTCCTTTGACCTGTGTGCCACTTGTGCTCTTTGCCTTGGGCCCTGCCACTTCATCTCCTACTGCATTTCTTTGTTAAAGAGACAGATCTGTCACAGCCCCTTCTGGTCTGGCCTTAAACAAACTCTGCCAGTACTGAAAAGGTTGGCATTTTGCTAGAGAAGGAAGGAAAAACAGCCTCCCTCTTGAAAACTATATAAAAATACACATATGGGGAATATTGCTCGGGATTGGAAATGGAGGTGTGTTGGTGTGTTTATATTTTCAGGGCTGAGCTAAGTGCTAAGAAATGTTCAGCACTTGCTGTTCTCTGGAGGTTTAGGGTTTTTTCCTTCACTTGTGCCCATTATTTATGCTTTTTCTTTTCTTTCCAGGACGGAGGCACTGCCCTATTAGCTGCCTGTCAGCATGGACACCTGAAAGTAGTGGAAACTTTACTGAAGCATGGGGCCAACATTCAAGACCAGCTTTATGTGAGGTTTTTGTTTTTGTTTCTATATTTATGATTCTGATCCTCTCTTTTCCTGGAAAGAGGGAAAAGTTAAGGGGATTTTCTAGGGTTCTTTTTTCTTTCCACAAGAAAGCAAAGATTTACATACCAGGAGAAGAGTAAGTTAAAAAGTTCATAAGGTGGTCTGTAGAATCATGGAGTTGGAAGGAATTTTAAAGCCTCAGCTTACAGACTTCTAAGGAAGAGTCCGCCACTTTCCAAGGCAGTCTGTTCCTGGGGTCCACCATAATTTGCTACCTGAGGAGCAGCAGCAACACATCCAGCCCCTCATGTCAACATGCTTAGTACTCTTTTTTGGCACTAAAGGCAGAGGATCCCACCATCACTTCTGTCCCAGGCAGAATGGGTACAACAGTAAGGGAGCGATCTTGCAATCCCTAGACAGCATCTGAGGAGTAATAGGATAAATTGGATTACCAGCTCTGAGGTCAGAGACAGTGCTCCAACCTCAGGGCTGCAGATTGTAGCTCTGCCCCGCCACCCTCCCTGCCAAGCTTATATGCCTCTCCAAGGATGGGAAAGGGGTTTCAGTGAGCAGGAAACGGAGGATACTGGGGAGGCCAGGACACAAGCTATCCTGTGGGTTCTGCAGCCTCCCTCCCCTGCCCCAGAAGTGTTTTTACTAAATAGGCAAAAAAAGTCTGGCAGGCAAAAAATTCAGGGTAGGAGGATGGTCAGGTGAATTTCAGTTCTGTTGTTCTTCCTGACTTGTGTAGGATGTTTATAAGACTCTGAGTTCAAAGGATTATGAGCATCAAGAGCCCAGTTCATGAGATTGTGCCCTTAGTAACTAAACATTTGTTGCCCATTTATGGCACGCCCAATCTCCTGCCTAAGGCAGTTTTCCCACTCTGTAAATGGGGATGTGTGGGGATTCCCTGGGCTTGGCTCCCTGAACTCCAGTTTGCTTTGCAGCAGTCCTGAGTTGCTGGCAAGCATGTCCGCTGTTTGCAGGATGCTCACTGGGAATCCAGCCTCATACACTGCACAAGCAGCGTCCCTCTTCCGTGCCACCCGCAGCAGCTGTTTATCCTGGTGCACCTGATGCAGAAGATTGTTGCTTGCTGTGCAACCCTCATTCTATGAGCAGTCGTGCACTTCTTTTTGGCCTGGTTGGCCTTGCAAGACAAAAGCTGAGCACAAGAGGAAGTTTGCAAATGCTAGAGGATCAGAGTCCACTAGGATTTGTCCCAACCCTGATATTATGACTGGTCCTATCTGTTCTACCATCATACAGATCATACCAACTGGAAGTTCTTCCGAATGTTTACTTAAATACTTCTTTCTTGTCTTTGAACCCATTCATTTGGGCATGTCTTTCTGAATCAACAGAAGATAAATTTGTTCCATCATCTATGCCATGGCCTTTAAAATATTTGTAGCTATCCAGGATACCATCTTCCCCTTATACTGAGAGCTATTTCATATGTTGTTCAGAATGACAAAGTGACATTCTAAACTCTACCTCTTAAGATTGCACGTGGGAGTGGTAGACCTGATCTGCATGTTCACTGTAGCCCACCATGGCTTAGTAGCTATGGTGGGTTGTAGGACCTTCAGATGCTAAATTATATTTGAATTCAATGAGGATAGCTTGTCAGGGTAGCTGACAAACCACCCAGAACTCATTGGTGCTTCTAGGGTTGCAGATGGCTTGTCAACCACCCAACAACCTAGCCTTTCACAGGTAATGAGAAGTCATGGTGCACCTGAATACTCAAAATGGTAGCCAGCAGTGCAAGGAGAAGCCCTGTGGAGTTCACCCATGGTAGCTCCTTGTTAAATGTGAACCCTGCTGTATTTTGGAATGCTCCTCAAGTAGGGCGTGGCGGGGAATGACTGTAATGCTGTACTGCTTACCCAAGCAACCCTACTGAATTCAGTAAGACTTATTTTTGAGTAATCTTAATAGGTGTTCCTTGTTTACTTGGAGAACAAGTGCATCTGGGTTCCACATAACCTTCTCCTTTAGGCTATTCTAATTTCCCACATGCTTGGAGCTTTTTATTGGGGACAGTGTTCATCTAAAATGGTACAGTCCAAAAATCTGTTGCTTCTGTCTGCATAACATACAGCATGGACTCAAGCTTATATGAGGCCCTTTAATTACATCTGCCTTTCCATGTAAGTTTCACATTGTTTTCTGAAGGATAAGCGATATCATTTCCAGTCTCTTCTAGTTTCTGCTTAGTCTTTATTTCCCTAGCCAAAGTATGATAGCTTTTATAGGGAATTCTGTGTTGGTTGTCATGGGACTTTTTAGGGAATGGTGCATTGGTTGCACATCTAGATTTTTGATTGCACATTCATATGCTGGCATGTCACAACTACGGTATATGATTGTCGCAACTACGGTATATGATTGAGGCTGGACTGGAAGTTACTAAAGGCATCTGTGAAGTTGCATGATAGAATGCAAATCCATGAGACAAAGATAGCATTATATATTGTTTGAATGTGTTTCCTGTGCTTTCCCTGCCTGCTCATATTCACTTGCTCAATCTGATTTCTGTGCCAAAATAACCCAATTTGTGTGCCAAGAAAAGCCAGATCCTGTCATCTGAAGAAAATGTGCAGGTACAAAATATTTCCAGTTATCTGAATAATTCCGCTTCTTCTCAGAAGAGTAAGGCTTATTTGGAAGTAGAGTCCAGACCTTTCCCTGCCTATTATTGTTGCTGGTTTGGGAGATGCACAGCTGTCAGCAAAACACACAAGGGCAT
Source organism: Varanus komodoensis (assembly GCF_004798865.1). NCBI lineage: Eukaryota > Metazoa > Chordata > Lepidosauria > Squamata > Varanidae > Varanus > Varanus komodoensis. The sequence goes on from NW_025335438.1 coordinate 25,476,914, forward strand.
GTTACATTGATCTGTAATGAAGACTACTGTAATACATTTTTTAAAGTAGTGTTGAAACCAACAGGGCTCCATCACTTCCTTGCCAGCTTCATCAGAGAGAGGAATGGTGGTGGTGAAGGTAAGGGATGAGGGGGCAGGCAATACACCACTCCCACATTAGTGGGGTTACATGTGACTGGCCATGTCTATAAAAAGGTACCTGGCTATTCTACCCACTATGTTGAGACAATAGTGCTAGTTGGTTCACAGTAGAATAATGATGATAAATGTAAAAAAAAATCAACTCTGGATAATGGGAACACAACCATTTGAGATTAAAGTAATTTAGATTCTCAGGAAAAATGAAAAGTTGAGTGCTGTAAACACCAGGAAAGAAAATGCTAGTGAGGAAGCACCCCAAGGCAGTAGGGCTGAATACAGTTCTAATCTTTGAATTGGAAATCTTAAACTTTCATTTTTATAGAATTCCAACCCATCTTTGGCTTTTCTCATTTGAGTTGCTTGCCATAAGACCTTACTTAGCATTGTTCTGGATTTATTAAAAGTGGCTTTCTTAAAATCCAGCATATGTGTTTAGTTACACCTGGCTTTCGCTTGCTTTACAGTCAAGGATTCACATATGACATGGTCACTTTCCCCAGTGTAGAATTGCAATTGAGCTCTGTGCAATCTGTCCCTCTAATGTTCGTGGACATCATCTCCTGCTTGGCCCTGTTTCAGAAATCAAAAAGGGCTGAGAAATAGTCCATGGACACTCATGGAATGGAGCCAGCAAACTCCCCTTATGTGACGTGTAGCACAGACGAAGGCTGCTGCATGAGATGGGATCCCGCTTCTGCAGGCTTTGCATGGAGCTCAGTCCCTGTGGAGGCTGCACAAACACTGGGCATGCTCACCAGGAGCCTGGACTCACGGCTGCAGCAAAGTAGACTAGAGTCCGGGGAGTTGAGTTCAAGGAACATGATGTATTCCCACCCCAGAACAGACTCCTCACACATCCCTACCCCAAGGTTCCCACAATTGCCCTTTTATCCACTAGGTTATCCATGTTATTTACAATCAAGTCAAGGCTAGCTGATCAATATCCCTGTATAACAAGCAGAACTATAGCAGCTGCAGTTTTCTTATCATGCAACAATGTCCAGAAAAGTTTCATCTACTCAAAGTACCTCTGTCACACAAGTACACCTGCTAAGGTCAGAGGAAGCTTGCTAAAATTAAAATGAGCACTTCTTGCTGTGAGCAGGTGGTCAGATAGCACTTGAGGTCTGGGTAAAATGGTAGGTTCCTCTGTTGCCTTATCATTCAGCTAAGGCCTAGGTACAAAATAAGAGGCGGTAGAAATCCAGGAATGAACATACAATTCTCTTATCAACTGTTGACAGCTTCATAGGAAAGTCTGCCTCAGATTTTAGAAGCTCTGGCTTTCACTCAGACACTGTGGAAAGAATTAGACTAACTATATGTAATATCATCCTGGATGTTTTCCTGGTGTGCTTATGCTGCTCTTCCCCTTCTCAGCTTATTATCCATTGTTCATCATCAGCTAAAAACAAAAAGCCATTGTCTTATCTGCATTGTACTATTGCCTTTCTTCTCTTCCCATTTTCACTGGCTTCCTATGTGATGTGCATACTGCATACATTCAAAAAACAGTATTTATTTAAATGGTTTCCTAAAGGCTAACTTCTGTGGAAGAGCCAGTGTGGAATTGTGGCTAGTGTACTGGACTGGCACTCAATCAGAGTTTACTAGAAGACTTAGGGCCAGTCAATGACTTTCCTCCTATGGTACCTCACTGTGAGGATAAAATGGAGGAAGCAGAGGACTCTGTTAGTCCCCTTGGCTTCCTAGCAAGGACGGGGTGGGAAGCAGCATATAACTATAATGAAGCAATAATAATATGTATTTGTGTAAACATTTTATATGCTCCTCATCCAAGACAATGTATAAAGAGATGAGTAAAAATCACACCAAATAGACCAAAAACACAAAAACAGCAAGCAGAGAAATAAATCACTATCAAAGATTGCAGTGTATGTAGACCAGTAGTGGTGAACCACTGGCTTACAGGGGTACCCCATCCAGCCTGCAGCATCTCCTATAGTCATTAGGGTTTTAAATGTATTTTTAAGCTTCATTGTCATTCAGGTACATTTTGGGGAGTAGGGTTGCTTCAAGGGCTTGCCATGACCCACATCTCAATTACCCCACCCACAGCAGCGATTAGGCTTTTAAGAAATCCCCATTGGTACCAATGGAGTGTTTTTAACAGTCACGATGGCCACGTGGGACATTTGTGGGCTCTGTGACATCCCTTCAAAGAATTCACGTGCATGCAGCAATTAAACTTTTAAAGAGGCTCAGCAGCAGTGAATGGAAAGCTTTCCACTGAATTAAACAAAGGGCTTTCCCAAGCTTACAAAAAACCTAACTAGCATATTTGAGGGCTGGGTAAATATATGCAGAATCATTCACATCTGCTAGATAGGTTTAAAGAAAAGAAACTTTTCTTTTGACAGCTGTCGGAAGTGAGTGCTTGAGAACACAAGGAGATGTAGCTCTCCCCTTTCTAGAATACCTAGAAGCTCATGGAGGAGTGGCAAAGGTGGGGGGCAATACTTAGAAATCAAAGAATCACACTGCTAAGAAGGAGATATACTTGCAATCCCCCTCCCTGGTAAAACTGCCTTTGTGCTCTCCTTTCTAATTGACAGTTTGCCAAGTGATAAATGTCAGGTGCATGCAAAATAACCTGTATGCATCCTTGCTTGGCCAATACCCATGAATATTACCTGGTGCACTTTGACAGCAGACACTCGCCAGGTCATTGACCAGGGAAGAATCCATATTTGAGGCAGCTGTAAGTATGTGCCTTTGAAAGACTAGTGGGCACTATTGTATTGCTGAAAAAGCTAATAAATAAAAAGGATAACAAGGCAGTGATGATTGCTCCAAAATGTCAGTTTGGCATCAGTGGAGTGGCTGTCACTGCTGGAGGCACAGAGATATTGGGGTGGACTAAAATGAAGTCATAACTGGAGTAGAGAGGAGACAAGATGGGTTTTGCTGTCACAAAGGACCTTGTGCTATTGGTCAGAGGACTGGAGGGAAAGGTGGGTGAGCATGATTGACCACCTGTAGGTTGTTTAACAAATAATCTACACCGTGGGTTGGTGGTTGACTGCTGTGTCTTGCAAACTTGGCCACTGATTTCAGCAGGAGAATTATGTACATGTACCCTGTCTTGTGTGTGTATGTTTTAATGCTGCTCTAAAACTCTTAGATCATTTTGAAACCTTTCATAAAGAAGCTGATGAAAAGTATGGGAGATTGAGGTATTTGCTTAATCAAACTGTCCTTGATAACAGTTAAATGTTCTGAATGCATTTCAGAGCAAGAAATATACAAAAATTACCCTAAAAAATGAATCTGGTTGTGTGATGTTGTTCAGCTGACTGCATAAAAAGTTTCTGGTTCTGATTGGCAGATTTCTACAAGAGCTAGACTTCAAATACAGATTTTCTGGAAGGATTTACTTAAAAAGCATCAAGATTTATAGTTTAATCTTTAAATTGATTACATGAAAGGCCGGAAGCAATCTAATTAAAAAGCAACTGTGCATTTTTGCTTTTATCAAAGCTGAAGAAAGAGCTGGTTAAGTGACAGGAGCTTATTGGTGATTGTGGAAAAGGAGTTTTTTTATAAGCAACGTTCTTACTATGCTTGAGGGATAATGGAGAAAAGGAGGGGTTCAGTTGTCCTTTTAACAATTCTTTCACTAGCTAGTACACTAATCAAAAAATGTTTTAATAGGATGGAGCTACTGCCCTTTTCCTGGCTGCTCAAGGAGGGTTCCTAGATTTAATTCGGTTATTACTGTCTTCAGGAGCAAAAGTCAACCAGCCAAGGCAGGTAATGTTCAACATTGTTAAAACATAGATCATGTCTTGATTAATATTCCTGTTTTTTTTTTAAGTTAATTACAAGACTCCCCCCCTCCAGCTTTTGTATGCTGAAATTAACCAGCCAAGAATCAATATTTACTACATTCCAATTATTATTGTGATTTTGATATGGAAATTAATCTTTGATAAAACTGTATAGTGGTGTTTGAGCTCTCTGTGCAGACTGCAAAATTGTGATTTAACTTCCTCTGATATCTGGCATCATCACTGATATTATTATCTAAGAATATTTAGATTCTTATTCTTATATTTAGTATTTTATTTCCTAGAACCTCATTCTCCCAAAGAGTGAAGGTGATGTATACCATGGAAAACTTACAGGACATACTTGTCAGAAAACTGGACAAGAACTTCTTTATTAAGAACAGACACAAGAAACTCCTAACTCTTCACAGATACAACTAAACACAATGCTGCCCAATGACTAAACTATATAATGATGCTGCATACATAATTTGTAACCCCGTAACTGGTCAATTTCATTTAAAGTATGTTCCTGATTAGTACTGGATATTATGTGGCAAAAGAGCAGAGCAAGAGTTAAACCTAAGAAACTGCTGATTTCAGGCATGGATCTTCCTTGGCAATTTATTCATAGATAGCTCAAAACAAAGGAACCAAGGATGAAGTTGGGGCTGAGCATATCCCAGTATATCGCTGCATTCT
>NW_025335438.1:25481647-25515861 GCF_004798865.1 Varanus komodoensis
TCATCCCTCATCATAATTGACTGGAGCTAGTGGGAGTTGCAGTCCAGCATCATCTCTGCACGAACACATACATGTTTTAAGATGCAAATACTCACCAAAATTGCTTGCTTTGGTAGCAGTATTAAGAAAACAATCATGGAAAGCAACTTAAGTTCTTATTGAAATATAACATGTTGTGCTGAGTACAAGGATATTTCCTGAATTTTTTTTCTGAAGAGAAAAATAGATTTTAGGATTTGATAAATATTTGCTATAAAATAAATGGCATTGCACATAGTCTGCCTTTCTATTTAAAGGTTTTACAGGTCATTCTATAGCAAATGCTCTCAGAACGGTTTACAGCATGACTCAATAGTAACAACCATAATAATCATAATTTCAGAGATAATAACCACAATTAATAAGAAAAATTAAAATAATAATAGACAGCACAGACTACTGATCTGCTGCAACTATTCAATCACAATCTGAATAAAAACCAATATAAAATCAAACTGTTCAACAATTAAAATGCTAGGAAAATAAAAGGATTTATTTTTCACTTGGGCCCCAGAAGGCATTGAAATTGTAAGCTGAAGTCTCCTTTTTTAATTTGGGTGCAATGTAAACTGTTCTGGTGCAGCCCCACAAATGTACAACTTTAGCTTCATATTCACACTTCCCTGTGGTCTATCAAGCCCACCTTCCTCCATTTTTCTTTGAGCTATTTTGGCATTGCTGTTTTTAATAATGGGGTATTAAGGAGTAAAAGTTACTTGAGAGCTACTTAATTTTCAGTGAAAAAAGTGGCATGGGGAAAGAGTTAAGAAGCTCCTCTGCCCCATTATTCTGTTTCAACGTTCTCAGTAACAGCATTATGTGTTTATTTCTAAAGCATTTTCTTCTGCAAGAATACAGATTTACCCATAATGGTTGTATCCAGGTGTCACAGTAAACCATGTTTCATTGTGATAGGAATAAACCCAGCCTCCCCTTCAGCTTGCATACTTTGTCCCTCTAGCATGCCTATCAGCAGGATTTTACAAGTATTCGTTTCCTTTTTATATTAACTACAGTTTTTCAGGTTATCCTAACCATGAAACTGTGCTTATTTTTATGTTGCTGTTCTTGTTAAACAAGTCAGCTTGAAACCATGAGTTATGATACTGGCTGGACTGAAAAAAATATAATTAAGAATAACCATGGCATAGGGCTTGAGTGACACAAGAAGCTTCTGATTTGATGGTCATGATAAGGGAGAGGAGTAGGAAGTGTGTGAGCCCAAAGGAAAGCTAACATTTTTTGTTACAATCAAGCATGATTTATTGTGACATTTCAGTGCATCCAATGTGTTATTCAGCCAATCTGATGTCATAGTAGATAGAATGGACCTTATCAGGATAAGATTTTTCAGTAGCCGTTAACCTTCAGATTTTGGCTGCATAGGGATCCACTATGCTAAGCCTTCCTATAGCACATCCTTCCTCAGTTTGGTTCCAGGTGTTTTGGACTACAACTCCTAGCAATCTTGTTCATTGTCCTTGCCAGCTGGAGCTGATAGGAGCTGATATTCAAAACATCTTGAAGGGCATGAGATTGGGAAAGGCTGCAATAGCATCTGGTCAGATTTAAGGGGTTGGATCTAGACTTAGTCCTACTTATATATTTCCAGGTGAGAATTTTATTGAACCATAGCTTTGCCTCATTCACATAATTGTATGGGGGTTCAAAAGAATAGCTTCATCTACTTCTAATTCTCCTGTTTTCTCTACTGCTTCCTCCATGTTGTTCTTAGCCTAGAAAATCGCTTAAGGAAGAAAAGATGGAATAGCTTCACAATAGCTATGTTTGGATATTAAACACAAAGAGCATTCCATCTGCAATTGCAGTAGAGTAGACCCATTAAAATCAGTGGATCTTGTCTCCCTTAAGATTCATTATACTCACTGAAAGCAACGGGATGTACTTTTGCCATGACTGACTGTTGCCCATTGATTTTAGTGAGCCTACATTAAGTAAAAATCTGGATCCAATTCAAGGAGTACAGAAGAAAACTCTTTTCATTGTCATGCAGAATAATATTTCCACTTGATTAATGGATAGATTATTTCATTTGTGTCATACAAACATTTACGCAGCCACAACTGTCTGCTGATTTTTTCATTCCCAACTGAGCTGAACACTCTGTCCCTTCTCAAACCAAAGGAATTCAAGTTCGTTTTGTCCTTGAGCTCCAGCCAAAGCCTTGTGGTGAGCTGCCAGAGCTGTTTCGTATCGCCTATATCAAATGGATCATTCCTGTTTTGTTTTGTTTTCCATCAAGGATGGGACAGCTCCATTGTGGATAGCCTCTCAGATGGGTCACAGCGAGGTAGTGAAAGTTATGCTGCTTCGAGGAGCGGACCGAGATGCTGCCAGGAATGTGAGCAACTGCCTTTAGCTTTATGGGCTTTGTGCTGGAGGGAACAGTTCAAAGATACGGCATGCTTTTATTGCATCTCTTGGGCACACTTGGGCAGTCTACGTAAGAATATAACAAGAGCTACGCTGAATCAGACCAAGCGTTCTGTCCAGCCTTCTGTTTACACAGTCACCAATCAGTTGCCCACCTGGAACCCACAAACAGGACATAAGTGCAGCAACACCCTCCTACTCATGTTCCCCAGCAACTGGTGTACATATGTATACCAGAGGTAGCATATAGGCATCAGGAGCAGTAGGACAGCCCTTCCCTGTGACTGCCCATGTTTGGTGGTTTCCTGCACAATTTTCCCATTCTGAAAGATTGAACTGTTTCTCTTAAGGCTTAATAGTAGTAATAACTTTAAGTGAGAATCCGCTGCTCTTTTTGGCCGCATCACTTTTTCCTTTGGCTCTGTGCCCCTTTCCCTTTGACCCCACCCAATGCAGTCCTGAGTTCTGCCCTCATGCTGAAAGAGGCGGTGTGTCCTTGAGCCAGCACATTTCTTGCACATCTGAGAGAGGCCATCTTCCTCTGCTTCCAGTTCTGCGCCATGGTGCAGGTTCTACCTCCTGGAAAATCCAGCTGCTTTTCCATGTAGTATCATATCAGTGAAGCTGGAAAGTGTAAATTTAATATCCTGCACAGTGACTACAAGTGATCTTTTGCAGCTAAGAAAGTCCATTCGCTTAGAGGTGACAAAAACAGACTTTACAAATTCTCAGAGCTCAAATTCAGAGAAGAGGTCTGAGCTCTGTTTAACCTCCTGGTTCAGCAAACACCTGGTTGTTCTCAGAGCAGCAGAAGACTGTGGTCATACCAGGCTTGGTATCAGAAGCTGGCCTTTTGGGCATTAGCTGATAGCCAACTTTTTGGAGGGCCCATCAACACATCCCATCTCCTCTTCCCTGCCATGAAGCACGTATGTGTCGTTAGCAGCAATAGTAGTAGTCACTGCATGCTGCTGCTTGTGCCCACCATTTAAATCCTCTCTTGGTACTCCAGTTCTCTTGGTACAGTGGGCTATTGTTAGTCAATTGCAGCACATGTGGGGAAGTAGTTGTACTCAATTGGCCTCTGGCTATGGGGTGGCATACCAATGCAGTGAAATAAATGAATAGGTTGTTGGTGAAGTGTAAAATTTTTAACACTCAATTAATTCACATTGGCCGGTTTGCCTGACACACCATAACCCCCTCTTGCCCTGAAAGGAGGTTGCATATTCAGAATGGTAGCAACATGCACCCCTCTTGAGCTGAAGCTAATTGTGGGGTGCAAACTCACCCAGTGCCTTTAAGGCTTCAAATGGAATAATGCGAAGGAGCATTGATCCATTCATTTCCCCAGATAAGTTGTGGCAGAAGTAAAACAGTAGGTGTTAAGCAATGCTTGTCAGCTACTGGCTTTTTTTTACTGTTGCTAGCAAACACCTGCTTCATGCTGAAAGAAGAGAAGACAAGGCAAGGCAGATGGAGCTCCTTCTGCAGCCAAAGAAGGGGAAGAGTGGGGAGGTGAACAGAGAGGAGGTAATGCTAGTGGAAGTGCTCCATCCAGAAGGCAGCCTTTCTTCCTCTGTTGCCTGTGAAGGATTCTCACAATCAGCGGAGAGATTGTCCTCCATCACCTCTATATACTGTCCAACTAGTAGGCAAGACAACACAACTCAGTTTCACTTGATTTGTTTGTTTGTTTGTTTGTTTGTTTGTTTGAGACTTTTATATGCATGGCATCTCAGGACGGCATGCAATCAATTTACCTAGTGCTAGGGATGTGAAGCTCTGGCCAGAATTTAGCTCATTTGTACATAGTGGATTTCTTTCAGTACTCAGCCCTGGCCAGGGAGCAAGCTGAACCAAGATGAAGTCTGTGAACACTTGGAACCACTGGTGGGCTCCATCTTTGCAAAAGGACCCGAAGTGCCCGTTCTTCACAGAAAGTTCCCACAGCCACATGTGTGGAAACAGAACTCTGCTTGCACAGAGGTGTGCCCGCAGTGGGCAGTGTATATGCAAGCTGGCCTAATGGACTCATTAGACTCACTTTTTGCCAGATGCCCATGTGAATACTCAGTAGAAGGTGGACTTAAGGCAGAGAAAATGTCGGCTGTTGTCCAAGGAGCTGAGCCAAGCAAATCAAATGGATTCATCACATATCACTGCCTAGTGCACTACCTAAAATTAATTTCCAGCTTTGCTAATATTGTCATGAGTTGGATGTGTGCGCTACCTAGTAGTGACTACTTTTGTTTCTTCCCCCTTTGGCCACCTAGCCTGTTGAAAAGCTATGGAAAAATACAAAATGTGTGTGTTCTTTTGTGACATTTTAGTTGTGGATTTTTAATTTTTTTGAACTGCCTCGTGTTCCAACATGTCTTTACTTAATATATTTAGTAATGAGTCTCATGGCCTTCATGTACAGAAAATCACATCCCAGTCATCTCTCAACAGGAGCTAACTGTGAATGGGTGAAAGCTTCCTGTATGAATTCCAGAGAGAGAGAGTCATGAAAAGAACATATCCAACTTATTTTCTCTTTCTTTCTGTTGAAGGATGGCACAACGGCTTTACTTAAAGCTGCAAGCAAAGGATATAGTGATGTTATAGAAGAATTACTTAAATTCTCCCCTGCCCTTGGTTTATTGAAGGCAAGTACCAAAACATCTTTGGGGTGCTTACTATAATTTACTTGCAGTGCAATCCCTTGCATGAATTCAATAGAACTTACTTCCAGGTACATCTGTATAGGATTGCAGTCTTATATACTGTAGGAAAGTGGTGAGCAATTTTAGGCCCTCCAGGTGTCTTGCCTACAGCTCACATCATCCCTCACCATTGGCAAGGCTGCCTACAACTATAGGAACAGTAGACCAAAACATCCCTTCTGTAGATACACATGCTAATTTCTATGGGGCAGCCACATAAAATTATTCATTTCATGCCTAGATTGTAAGTTACTTAGATACTATCTCACTATGCTCTGGTGCTCAAACCCATAAAGTAGGTCCAGAATAATTACTGGATCTTCAAATAGAATAGAATAAATTTACTGCCAAAGCCAGAACCTTTTTCTGTTTTGGAAACCTATGAAAAAAGCTGCTTTCCCTTTTCCTCTTGACCCATTTCCTAATCACTGATAAAAATTTGAGGTGCTTCATTCTTCACAGCATATGCTGCAAATGGACACCTTGAAATCAATGGAATGCCATCATGCAGAACCTTGGTAGCAGCACCCATGCTTTGGAAAACTCTGGCCCATGCAGTTCAAGAGACAGAAAAAGTGGCATGTTTCAAATGCCTCCTGAAATTGCAGCTATTCACCTGGGCTTTAACTGGCTTATAATTAATAATCCTGCCTCCATTTTACTGTTCCTTGTACTTCTTTGTGTTATTATTGTAATCGGAACTGTTTTGATATTGTATTTTAGTTTCAGTTGCAGAGAGCTCTGACAAAATGTGATCCACTGGAGAAGGAAATGGCAACCCACTCCAGTATCTTTGCCATGAAAACCCCATGGACAGTACCAATAGGCAAAAAGATATGAGGCCGGAAGATGAGCCCCTCAGGTCGGAAGGTGTCCAATATGCTACTGGGGAAGAGCAGAGGGCTAGTACTAGTAGCGCCAGAAAGAATGAAGCGACCATCAGGTATCCTAGTGCGGGCAAGAATCCCTCAGAAGAAATGAAGTAGCCTTCGTAGTCAATAAAAGAGTAGGAAAAGCAGTACTGGGATACAATCTCCAAAATGACAGAATGATCTCAGTTCGAATCCAAGGCAAACCATTCAATATCACAGTAGTCCAAGTCTATGCCCCAACCACTGGTGCTGAAGAGGCTGAAATTGACCAGTTCTATGAAGGCCTACAACACCTTCTAGAATTAACACCAAAAAATGATGTCCTAATCATCATGAGGGATTGGAATGCTAAAGTAGGAAGCCAAAAGATAACTGGAATAACAGGCAAGTTTGGCCTTGGAGTACAAAATGAAGCAGGGCACAGGTTGGTAGAATTTTGTCAAGAGAATATGATGGTCATAGCAAACACTCTTTTCCAACAACCCAAGAGATGACTCTACACATGGACATCACCAGACGGTCAACACAGAAATCAGATTGACTATGTGCTCTGCAGCCAAAGATGGAGAAGCTCCATACAGTCAGTAAAAACTAGACCAGGAGCTGACTGTGGCTCAGATCATAAGCTTCTTGTTGCAAAATTTAGGCTTAAATTGAAGAAAGTAAGGAAAAGCACTAGGCCACTCAGGTGTGACCTAAATCATATCCCTGATGAATATACAGTAGAGGTGACAAATGGATTTAAGGAATTAGATCTGATAGACAGAGTGCCTGAAGAACTATGGACGGAGGTTTGCAACATTGTACAAGAGGCAGCAACTAAAACCATCCCAAAGAAAAAGAAATGCAAGAAAGCAAGATGGCTGTCTGAGGAAGCTTTACAAATAGCTGAGGAAAGAAGGGAAGGAAAAGGCAATGGAGAAAAAGAAAGATACACCCAATTGAATGCAGAATTCCAGAGAATAGCTAGAAGAGATAAGAATGCCTTCTTCAATGAACAGTGCAAAGAAATAGAAGAAAATAGAATAGGGAGGACCAGAGATCTCTTCAAGAAAATTGGAGATATGAAGGGAACGTTTCATGCAAAGATGGGCATGATAAAGGATCAAAATGGTAGGGACCTAACAGAGGCAGAAGAGATTAAGAAGAGGTGGCAAGATTGCACAGAGGAACTATACAAGAAAGAGCTTAATGTCCCTTGTAACCACGATGGGGTGGTCACTGACCTCGAGCCAGACATCAAGGAATGTGAAGTCAAATGGGACTTAGGAAGTCTGTGCAACAACAAAGCTAGTGGAGGTGACAGAATTCCAGCTGAGCTATTCAAAATTTTAAAAGATGAGGCAGTAAAAGTGCTACACTCAATATGCCAGCAAATTTGGAAAACTCAACAGTGGCCACAGGATTGGAAAAGGTCAGTTTACATTCCAATCCCAAAGAAGGGCAATGCCAAAGAATGTTCAAACTACCACACCATTGCACTCATTTCACATGCTAGCGAAGTGATGCTCAAAATTCTACAAGCTAGGCTTCAGCAATATGTGGACCAAGAACTACCAGAAGTACAGGAAGGATTTTGAAGAGGGAGAGGAACTAGAGGTCAAATTGCCAATATACGCTGGATCATGGAGAAAGCTAGGAAGTTCCAGAAAAACATCTACTTCTGCTTCATTGACTATGCTAAAGCCTTTGATTGTGTGGATCACAACATATCGTGGCAAGTTCTTAAAGAGATGGGAGTACCAGACCATCTTATTTGTCTCTTGAGAAACCTATATGTGGGTCAAGAAGCAACAGTAAGAACTGGACACGGAACCACTAATTGGTTCAAAATTGAGAAAGGAGTTTGGCAAGGCTGTATACTTTCGCCCCACCTATTTAACTTATATGCAGAGCACATCATGAGAAAGGCGGGGCTAGATGAATCACCAGTTGAAATTAAGATTGCTGGGAGAAATATCAACAACCTCAGATATGCAGATGATACCACTCTAATGGCAGAAAGTGAAGAGGAACTAAAGAACCTCTTGATGTGAGTGAAGGAGGAGAGCACAAAAGTTGGCTTGAAACCCAACATTAAGAAAACTAAGATCATGGCATCCGGTCCTCTCACTTTCTGGCAAATAGATGGGGAACAAATGGAGGTAGTGACAGATTTTATTTTCCTGGGCTCCAAGATCACCGCAGACGGGGACTGCAGCCGAGAAATTAAAAGATGCTTGCTCCTGGGGAGGAAAGCTATGGCAAATCTAGACAGCATACTAAAAAGCAGAGACATCACCCTGCCGACAAAAGTGCGTATAGTCAAGGCTATGGTTTTCCCAGTTGGAATGTATGGCTGTGAAAGCTGGACCATAAGGAAGGCTGAGTGCCAAAGGACTGAGGCCTTTGAATTGTGGTGCTGGAGGAGACTCCTGCGAGTCCCTTGGACCGTAAGGTGATCAAACTGGTCAGTCCTAAAGGAGATCAACCCTGACTGCTCTTTAGAAGGCCAGATCCTGAAGATGAAACTCAAATACTTTGGCCAACTAATGAGAAGGAAGGACTCCTTGGAGAAAAGCCTAATGCTGGGAACAATAGATGGCAAAAGAAGAAGGGGACGGCAGAGAATGAGGTGGCTAGATGGAGTCATTGAAGCAGTCAGCGTGAGCTTAAGTGGACTCTGGGAGATGGTGGAGGACAGGAAGGCCTGGAGGAATGTTGTCCATGGGGTCACGATGGGTCGGACACGACTTCACGACTAACAACAAAATGTATCATTCATTCATTCATTCATTCATTCATTCATTCATTCACGGATATTTATATCTTTCTGTATTTCTTAGAATGGAACATCTGCTCTCCATGCAGCTGTTCTTGGTGGCAATGCCAGAGCAGTAGCACTCCTCTTGGAAGCAGGAGCAGACCCTTGGCTTAGGAATAAGGTAGTATTGGTTTGCTTTAAGACTGATAGGCCTTTGGAAACTCTTGCACTTAGTTTTTCAACACCGGAATGGAACTCTTCATGGAAAATTTTAAGAATTTAACTGGGGACCATTCATTACAGCAAACAATAGAAAATGCATTCTCCGTGTTATTAAAATCTTCATTGGAAGATAGTGTAATTGCAGGAGCCTGGCCCAAGCAAAGAGCTTCATGCTAGATTCAAGGATACTGAGGTAGAAATGAAGCCACCCGCATCAAAGATGATAAGCAATTCATTGTATACAATGATGAAATATGAATGCAAAATATAAACAAAGAAAGCTTACATTCCCCTTATCTTTGGCTTACATTCCCTGAATAGGCAAGAGTATGCTCTGTGGACCTCCAAAGTGGTCTGGATAATGACAGTGGAACCAGCTACCTGGAGAGGTGGTGGGCTCTCGCACACTATGGGTATTCAAGGTGAAACTGGGCAGCCATCTGAGTGGGATGGTGTGACTTGGTGTCCTGCAACAGCAGGGGGTTGGACTTGATGGCCTTCATGGCCCCTTCCAACTCTACTATTCTATAATAAATAACACATCAGTTCTTTTTCTAGGGCTGAAAGAAAAGGACAGCACTTCTTACATGAATTTTATAAAGTTCTTCTCCTGTTTCAGAAGATTCCATTATATACAAGCTCTAACTGTATTCTAGGGAGTTAACTGTCAAAATGTTGATTCCTTTTAAACAGGTTTTCTAAACAAGGCTTTGGATAGGGACATAGGAATTCATGCCTGCTGTTCCTGTTACTTGGGCTTCCTAAGGCAAGCCCAAATGTGATGCATTACAGCATTAGTTTTAATGATAGTAGAGTCTAATGGTGAATGTGAGCATCTTAAAGCAGCTGAGTGTCAAAGGCACTGCTAATTAGTTTTCTGGAATATAGCTTAGTTTTATAGTCTCCACATCTATCCCTATAAGCACAATGCACACAATGCCCCAGTTTGCATGTTGTAAAAAACAGTAGTTAGCAAACTGAGTGAGAACAAGTCTTCAAAAGATAAGGAGGACATGCTGGTTCCCACCCTCCCACATTAAAATAATCATGACAGCAGAACCTGGCATTCTGGGATGTTGACAGATAGCAACTCAAAAGCTGGAACCATGATTTAGCTGTGGATTCTTACAATGTGCAAACTGAGTTAGCATTTGTACATGGCATAAGGCACTTAAAAGAAAACACAGTTTTTTAAGCCTAGAAAGCCAGGTTTATACCTGATGTTAAATGCATCTTGGCATTAATCTGAAATGTTCTTAAAATGCAATTTATATCAGCTGGGAGTATATGGTAATTATTTGGAATCAGAGCAGGCATAGAAAAGAAATTTTGTCCTCCCTCCCATTCTGAGATCCTGAGAAAACTCCTTTGGTGGGAATAACAACAACAACAATTTCATTGGTGGGAATTCTCCCATTGACATCCATGCCTGCCCTAATAACTAGCAGCTTCCTTGCTCCACTGATGCAGTTTACCTTCTTTGCATGTTAAATTCAAATATAAATGCAATGTCAAAAATAAGTTGGTTTTGTATTTCAGCGTGTGAGTACTCCTAGAAGAAGCCACAAGAGATTGTGAGGAGTTAACATCTCCCCTTTCTGGAATAGCTGGTGACTCAGGGTAGTGTTGAAAAGATGTAGGGCACTGAGATGTGTTAGTTCAGCACTTCACTCTGACAGGATTACATTAACATTACTAAGCAGGCCTTTGTTCTTGGTGCAACTTTGCCTGCATGTGAGCATCTTTTTGGACAGGGTTAGGGTTAGAGTGCATACATATATTTTCCTATGCTAAAACAAATACTCAACTTTACAAAGTAGGTTTTTCTGCTTTAAATAATCCATTCCTTTGACAACTGTCAGAAGTAAGTGCTTGCAAAAGGAGGTGGAATGTAGACCTGCCCTTTCAGGATTACATAAAGGCTTGGAGAATGTGGGAAAATGTGGGGCACTGAAACTGTCCAGGCAAAACTTAAAAACCAGAGGATTACACTAAGAGGCTGTCATGTGTGTGCGAATTAACCTTTTTGCACTCTCACTAAATGGTTAAATGGTCCTGTAAATGTGATGTCTTTCATTAAAATTATTTGATAACCTACTTTTCAGTCCAGTGGCTTTCAGAAAAGATTGCTGCAGTTAAAAATGAACATTAAGCAGTATTTGTAGGAAGTCCCGCTGCTTTCCGTAAGTGTGCATAAAACTGAAGCCACAAATTCCTAAAATTTGAATTAACAGCATAAATACATATTTGTGAGATTATGTAATCCTGCTTGACCTGTGACCAATATACAAGTGTGCGGCTGTATTTTTGGCAGTTACCCCATTATCTCTAGAATAAAGGTCCTCTTCTAATCCTTCAAGTTGTTTATATATAAGCTAAAACAAACTGGTTCTAATATGTGTATTTGCATATGCCAGATTCATGCATTCTTTTTCTGCTAATTGTTTTGTTGTTGCATTCTGAACACTTATCACAAGCTGGCATAGAAACATAGATTTTATTAAACAACCCAGCTGAAAGGCCCAATAATACTGTACAGATATATCCTTAAATAATAAGAACATAGTCCAAAGTTAGATGAAGGTGGTCCTTTGGGTGGTGTTTCTTGAACTTGAGTCCCTTCAAGCCAAATGGTGAAAATCTTCTCTCTGGTTTCCAACTGGTTTGTTTGTTTGTTTTAGAAAAATGAACTGCCTTCAGACTTAACGAAAAATGAGCGCATCCTACGGATCCTGAAGTCCAAAGAAAAGCACTGAAGGAGCTAAGGCAGCTTTGCATCTTGAGAGAGCTGAAGAGTCCTGTCCAGGCTAGCCCTCAAACAATGCCGGCTTTCCTGCAGAACTGGAAATGTATTACTGAGAATCAAGAAAATTATGGATGTTATTCTGTGAATGAGGTCAGGATTCTCCATGGTGTGGCACTGGCAAAGCATTATGCAACTAAGCTCACCAGTTTTTTGTCACAGCTTCAATGCAGAGAGGAATGAATTCCTGAAGTAGCTTTCCTAACAGCCCTTAATATAGCGGAGTAGCTTCCCTCGTTGCTGTAGCTTTATTAATTTCTTGAAGTAAACCGTCCCAAAACTTGCACAGGCCTTTCCAGTGGTCCTGTGGCTATTCTGAGGTCTAAGCATTATTTAAAAAATAATTTGACCAGACCTGGTTTAGTGTGAACCGTTCTCATGCCCTGCAAGTAGTATGGTACATTGCTGGCACCAACGGTTTGGTTTCCCATACAACATCAGCCAACCTTGTAACAATTATTTTGACCTCTTCCTTTTGCACATTGGTGTTATGAAGGTTTGCAATAAAGTTGTGGGGCATTCAGTTGCAGCGGTCACTTGCTAAGTTCCAGCACTGCTGAAATGTCACCATCATAGTAGGACTGTATACTTACCTAGCATGTAATACTGAAGTCCCCTATGAATGAGTTTTACTGCCCAAAAAGCCACAGTGTGGTGATCTCTATGTAGATTGCTTATCACCCAGATAGTTGTTTTTATTTATTCTTTCATTCTTTTATTGAAATTAAGGCATTTTTATACTGGGCTTCATAATATTTATCCAGAGCAAGTTACAGAGCAAATTAAATTTTACTAAATTCTAAATCCTCAAAGGATAATGTATGTCAGGGAGCTGAATCTCATTTTGGAGAGCTCTCATGACTGTATTTCAATGGTGGGGGGGGGATATATCAAAAGTAACAGCATATTTTATCTTATTTTTACTGATCGTAACTAAGCCTCAGGAGAAATGTGTCAGCCTTTTAGAATAGGAGAAAAACTACACAAAAGCCAGGAAGCCACTGAACAATCAGTGGCTGGGGAAAAGAGGATGGGTCAAGGGAAGGTGTGTGACCACCTGGGAAAGTCCAGAGAGCCAGGTTGTAACCTGAGAGGGATGGATTTGGGGCTTGGGTGTTCAGTTCGGCACCCCTGGTGTATGATTTGGCCCTTATACAGGTCCCATGTATCAAACAAAAATGTAATGATTGCCCAGGTCTCTTGGAACTGCAGTGAACAAAAGCAACAGTAGGCAAATTAATCCCACACATATGAAAGCAAGTACATGCTTCCAAAATCTTGATCAATTCATGAATGCATTAACCTTCATTCTGGAATAAAGATTCATAAATTAGGCAAAAGGAAAGATTTCATTTTACATACACATTATTTAGCATTGTTGGAAGCCTGTTTTAAACAGCATTTTATTTTATTTTTTTCAATACAGTGAACACGGCTAGAAAAAGTTGAAGAAAACAATCAAACCCAGCCAATTTAGTTAGGATTCATAGAGTACAAAATTGCCACATTTTCAAGCTCTTGCTAGGTCGGCAATATAATCTGGAGTGGCTTCAGGCTGGGTTATAGCACAAAAGCAGGTACACACATATGCTCGTATAAACAAGTTCAAGTTATGCATGACTTTTGACAACTGAATATGATGGGTAAACTTCTTCATTAATAAGTAGTCCCAAAGCATTCAAAGCAGTCTAGGATATATTATTCTTTGTATACACTTGCTGTTCAGAGAAAAAATAAACTAAGATGGAATATGTTGTTTTGGTGCTTCCAAATGAGGTGCTTATGGTGCTATCACCCTGCCTCATTCACAGAATTTTAGGAAAACTCTCCCATGTTTTCCCACAACTACTACTCTCTTTTCTCTTGCTGCAGAAAACCTGTTAAGGTGCCACCAGGTTTGAGGAGTCCTCTGGTGAGGTGCCTTCTAAGGAACTTTCCACAGTGCCTGCTTTTTTTGCATTCTAGCTCCTCCTCTTATGGCTGTTGTGTGACTGAAGAAAATGCTGCAGCACTGGCAGCCAGCTGGTCGAAGCAGCAGCCTCACCACTTGCCATTTTAAATAGAAATATTTCTATTTCTATTTAATAGCCAGTGAGGGGACAGGAGCAGCAAAAGCAGCATCTGATTAGTTCAGATAGCTATTACTCACAATTAGCAAATGAAACTACCTTTTATTTAAAACAACATGCTGTGCAGGTTAACCATCACCACCACCATTCCTTTGACAGTGAAGTGGCAGCAAGGGAAGCCGTTACCACATGCCAAAGACTTGTTCCAGGCCCTCCTGAACTGCCTGGCATCAAAGCAGCAGCACCATTGCATTTGCCATTTTGTGTCCCTTTTCGAGCTCTTTGCAGTCTGCTTTAACTGTCTATTGTAAGCAAGTTTTCCCTCTCTCTTTCCTCCAGTGGGAACTTAGAAGCACAATCCTTTTATTAGAGGATTTAAAAAATATATTAATTGGTTACAGTACAGTATAAATCAAAGTGGTGTTCTCAGGATGTGGGAGAACCATCTGCCCATGTGAAGAGATGAATTCAAACTGAACCGTCCAAACTGTGCCTTCCTTCCCTCCCTTTCAGAAAAGATTCTAACTCCACCGTCAGGGTGACACCTGCTGCTTGAGGGCTAGATGCTGGAAACATTGGCCTCTTCTTAACTGGTCCACTCACTTTGCCTGTCCTCTCCTGGCAGGGTCAAGGGACTCCATCTCTTCCCCACCCAGTTCTGAAATGCCTTCTTCCTTTTCCAAGCCAAGCTGTTTCTCATGCTGTATTTGAGAACTTGCCCTTGGTAACCTCAAACTGCCAAGTCATCTGCCCCTTTATCTCCTCCTCAGAATCAGGTGGATCTATCTGAGCAGGCTATAACATGTGGGAGCTGGCCCTCCACTCTACAGTCACCATCCAGAATAATTACATCATCCACATACTTGTCTATCTTTACACCTGTAGCTCTCCAGAACTTTTTATCAGGCTAAATGGTATAAAAAACATCCACCGAGTTCTGTCCAACTTTAGTTCTTTACCGGGGTCAACCAAAATTCCTATCAGTGTGTGGGCTTTTGAGTCCTCCCAGGATTTTATTTGTGTTCCTTATGAACTTACCATTCTTATCACCACATGCCACCTGAAAGTTTCCACAATAGTTCAGGTGTCTGATGAAAGAGGCTATATATACTCCTTGATAATTAATGCCAGAATAAATCCGTTAGTCTTTAAAAGTGCCACAAGACTCTTCATTATTTTTGTGCAAGAGTAACAACTACCCTCTGGAAATTGTGTGGCTTACTAAACTAAACTAAATGAGTTACTAAACTTATCAGCTCATATATAAAATGCTGAAATCTACCATATCTAATCTGAAAAGCTTACTTCTTTATTATAATGTATTCTTGGTTTGCTTCCACAGAATAAGTTTGCCTCATTCAGCATTCTATTAATATTTGGAATACATATATTTGAAAACACAGACCCCACACATTCTACTAGATTTTCAAACTGATGAGCAGGGGCAAAGTACTGGGACTGATAATCAAATAAATGAAGTATCAATCTAACTTGATACCAGTCTGCAACATATTTTAGTCATGAATACCACCATATTGGTGATATTAACCTGCTTTTCATAAAATGTGCTTGGTATTCAGCAGCATTGTGCTTTGGACATGCTTAGAATCATGGGGCAGATGTCCTGCAGAACAAACGCAACACCAATGATGTAGGAAGTCACACTAATAAATGGTGCTTTAAAAAACAAACACACACAAAACTTACCTGTGCAGCAGATTGTTTTTCTAACAGTCACAGATGTTGCTGATAACGCCACATACTACTTCACTCATGAATGTGTTCATGATATAAAGGGTTTTACCCTTAAAGATGGCCTAAAATAATTTTAAATAAAAATAATCCTATCCCTGTGAATTGTGGTTTCATAATTCAGTATCTAGACATAATATTCATGCTATCTGCTTTTAAACGTATGTTAGTTTATGGATGAAGTTTTAGTGGCCAGGAATGTAAAATGCCTTTTCAAAAACTGCAGACTAAAAATTCAATTGATTTATTGCACTATTACCTAGGTACTAATAATTTAAAAATCACTGTATTTTTGTGTGATTCATTTTGAGGTACACTGCTGATCTGAAGGATGGTAACTATAGCACTTATAAATACAAGAGCCTTATCTAGAGGAAAAGAAATAATTCTCTAGTAAATTGTAAACACAGCTGCACTTTTGCTAACAAAGCAATGCTTATTTGATTGTCAGACGTATGTTGGAGCAGTTTGCTTTCCAGTTAGTATAAGATAAAAGAGGAAACTGCTTTAGTGAGTTCTTATTACTGCAATGCTGTTGCTATGAATGCTGTGATATCATGTATTTAATTGTCTTAAGCACTTTAAATAGAGTATAGGGTTTTTAAAAATGTATGTGGAGCTGAAAACATTGCATTCATAATCGCTGGTATCTGATGTTACAAGTTCTGAGCTGCTTTCCATTTTTTTTATTTCTTGATGGAAGGTTGAGATACAAGGGTCTAATTAATTTTTTGAAAGTAACCAATACAGTAACAACATGCAGTATGATTCTTTAACATGATGATTTTGTACAAATGATCTTGTTTATAAATTGCTATGGGAAGATACATTGGTTGGCATTCTGTCAACAGTGATAGCTAATGCCTTTCCAAATCAACTCTTTTGTGGAATGCAAACAGAATTTCCTGTAGATTTCTAAATCTAGGCAGGGGATCTGGTTCTTTAAAAGTTACTGAGTTAAGAAGTTTGACAACTCTTTTGCCGTGGAACTTGCCAAGGAAAGCAAAGATGCTTAGGTTCTGGAAATACTGGATTTCATACTCACCTTGCACTGATGCAGAAGGAAAATGCATACCTGCTAAATGAGCTTCAGGAAGTGGTGGGAAAGGCCACTGCCTGAAACCCTGGAGAGACATTACTAGTCAGTGTAGACCAGGGGAGTGTCCCCTGATTTGGATGATAATTCCCATAAAAAGCAGCCAGCAGTCAGACTGGGAAAGTGATCCAAAATGTAGGAAGGTACACGTTGCCTACTCCTGGGTGTAGACAATACTGCATCTAGGCAGGGAAATGGTCTGATTCAGTATAATGGGCAAACTAAACTGGGGCCCTCCAGTTCCCACCAGATGCAGGGATTATGGTAACTAATCCAAAACATCTGGAGAGGCCTTGTAATCATACTTGTATGGCAAGATGACTTACTGTAACAGACCATTTTTCTTAGGAGAGGACTGTCACCTATTCAGACACAGCTCCAATCCACCCTTGTTTGGTGAATCTAAAAGAAGTGAGATATAAATTGACACAATAGGAAACCAGATTAAATGAATTTTAACAACCAGAATGGAATAGAGGGTCCTTGCCAACATTTTACATTTCCTCTCATGCTTAAAGATAGCACATTTTCAGAAATGAAAAAGAGTCTACCCACACAGCTATACAGTACTTTAAATTATGGGCTATATAATGATTAGGTTCACACAGGGGAGGCATTAAATTAAACAGTTTCAATTGATATTATCAGTTCAAGGTTTTAGCCTGCAATGGAAGACTGATGTCACAGAATCATAGACTATAGAGTTGAAAACAGCCTATCAAGCCATTGAGTCCAGGCCCCTGCTCAATATGGGACTCCAAATTAAAGCTGTCTCTTTATAGGGCTTTGTTTCCAGCCCCTTGATTATCCTTGTTGTCTTCCTCTGAGCATCTTCTTGTATGTCTACACTTCTGTTAATAGAAGTTAGGACTACTTTTTCCAGTATTTCTTAAAACCAGGAGATGATGATGATAATTAGCTATGCATGTGAAAGGTAGGACAGAACGGTTCCATCAGCTTGTGTGTTTATGGAAGAAGAATTACATTTAGCAGGCCACCACAGGAACATTACAACATTCATACTTTTCCCAACAGGAACATTGTCTGTAATCTGCCTGGGGAGCCATGTGGCTAATGGGGCAGGCTAAAAATCTAATAAAATAAACATGAACCTCTGTATCAGAAACAATGCATATGTATGTAAGTTTTAGAACATGTATGTTCATCATAAATACTTGTAATAATGCTGATATATCTGATCCATGGTGTGACTAAGTAACATAGTGGTGCAATAAGTCTTGGATAGATATGTGGGACCTTAATTGTATTGCAAAATCTGAGTCTATATTCCTTTTGTGAGAGCATTTAAATTATGATTTGCAATATACAAATAATCCATTTAAAATAGCTGGCCTTCAGTGCTTGAATGAAAATAAAAATAGGTGCATTAAACAGCCCAAAAGTTTGTAGCATCTAGTACTGTACCATTTTAGATCAGTTGTGCTTGTCAAATAATCTCATTTCCTTCCAGTGCCTGAAGGGGACATAGCGAATTGCAATGGACTTTCCATACTTCTAAGAATATAGTGCTTTTCATGCATGTACCGCCTATTATGTTCTATCCACTCTGATGGTTGTGTCAAAAAAATATATGAACCTGCCATTTTAATATTTTAAGCATTAAAAATATGCTATAACACTCTCCATTTAAGACAGGGTGGTCTTTCAGATGTTTGGGCTATGATTCCCCAGTCTTCACCATTGACTATGCAGAATAGGTAAGATTGTAGACCCAAACATCTTAAGTTTCCCATCCCTGATTTTAGTTTTATTTAGTTCTATTACTGTAACCACTTTAAATATAAATAAGCTTAAATATTTTAGCACAAAGTAAAAGACTGGGTGGGGGAATAAAAACAGTTCTAAAGTATTGCTAACTAGAAAGGAATTGATTTAAAAAAATAACATATTTTTTTTCAAATTGAACTAATCCACATTTTCATTTAAGTTCCAGTATGTATCTAATATAATTACATACACAGCTAGGTAAAACAAATGTCCTCATACAAATTAAATAAGAATTTTAAAAAGAGAAAAACCACCACCAACATGGCAATGAGAGGAGAGGCAATTGTACTCCCTGCTATGTTGAAGTGTAGATTCAAATGGAAGTTTGGGTGTTGATTGGCTCAGCCCCACAGCACAAAGGTGCAGATTGTAGTACTGTTCCATGCTTTCCCCACAAAAGATTTTTTTTTGGTTTGAAAAGAAGTAAAAGAATTATAGGGAAACAATGATGTACAGTTTGACGCATAGCAGTGCCCTGTAAAAAAAATAAGAGAACAAAAGTGATCCAGAATAAAGCACGCACAAATACATGCTCCCTACCCCATTTTCCCCACAAAAAGGAGAGTGGGAGGGAGAGGGTACTTGTAAAATACTTTGGTGGAATCCTAGGTGTACTGTACTGTACAGTGAGAACAACAGTTAAGACTCTGTTCATAACAACCAAAGATATAAAGCATAGCTGTGTTTCGCAGCAATACATGCAAGCATGTACGGGTGGGAATGAATTCAGTTGTCCTCTGTTAACAGCACATCTGTACTTGCTTGAAAGGGTTTTCCAGACTGAGTCCTGCTTTCCTCATATCTCTGCATAATACTGTGTCTTTGCCAAACCGTGTGCATTTAATTTCTTTCCTCCAGTGTCACAGTTCAAGCTACTTTTCCTTGGAATCATTAGAATTAAAAGATTACCTAATTTGCTTTTGCTTCTTCATTTGCACATGGTGAGAAGTATTTGTTTTGCAAATAGAATATGAGCATAACTTTATTTTCTAGCTCATGCTATGTTCTTGAATTTTCACTCAAATATTCATCTGTGCACTTAAGCTGACTGATATTCCTGGTTAGAAGTCCAGTTCTGGATTTAATTATATGAGTTCTCATTAGAGGCACTAGCTTTCTTGCAAATTTCCTTGAAATCTGTGCACAGATATTATACGAATGGTGATTCAAGCAGCAATCTGGGTTACTTACTTACAAATACATCTGGTATTTATACATGTTTTAATCAAGCTCTTGAAACAGCAAACTGGCACAACTACTCACAAGTGAATCTATCTGTTGCATCCCAGTATCCCTACATAGGGAGTTTTGCTGCCAAAACAGCAAGCTGGTACATATGATTGAAAGCCTCTTTCATCACAATGAATGCCCCATTCTGCCATTGCTTGAGTTAACCTTTCCATGCACATGTGGATTGCAAAACCTATAAATAGCAATTCAGGAAAAAAAGGTGTGGTAACAGTTCTGTCTGCAGTTCCCAATCATATCTGCCATACTGTGCATTGAGCAAAATACACTGCTAGCTATCGGATACCCAGAGGCCACAACCAGAATTGTTTACCAAAACATCACCAGCTTTAAAAAGATTGATCAGCAGTGATCTTCTAAAGATACCCGCCATCAAGTAGCAATACATTAGCCCTCCCATTTTGTCTGCCAAATTATTTAGCCCCCAATTGTCAGATGCATGCCTGAGCACTATCACCTAGCCCTCATCTGGAAAATCCTGTCACATTTGAGAACAGCTGTCTCCTATTGCGTTTCACCTTGGTAATGCAAGTCTCCCTCTCTAGGGACCAGAAGCCATCAGCACTATATTCCATAGTGATCCTATGCCCTCTACCTGCAAATGCTGATGGATCTCAACTTGAAAGCCTCTTGACATCTGTGCTGTCAATTTAAATGGAGGTTAGTAGCTAATCTCCCCTGCCCTATTAAGTTCCTCACTTCCTAGTCAGAAGATTCCTTGTGTTATGTGCATGGGGCAAGGCCATGTCAGATAAGGTCTGATGACTGTGGCTTAAATGATGAAATCATTTATAAGTGTTACTTGGTCTATTTGCATGTGTGTAATGGGTGCTGGGTGCTATGTGCAGAAAGTTTGCTTTCCTCTGGCTGGATGTTTGTAAGATTGCTTCTTTGGGCCTTGGTCTTTTTGTTGAAAAGAGAAGCATGAGCCATTTTGTAGTACCTTCCCCAGTGAGGAACTGCAAAGGAGTTTTCCAACATTCTTTATCTAACCATGGTTGGGTGGTCAAAGGTCTTGTCAAAGGTCACAGAATTGTAAGAGGGGCACACAAAATTTCATGTTTTGAAATATGAACAGTTGTTTCTCCTGTGATTCAGAATCAAGGAGATGAAAGGCACCAACTGGCCTTGTCAGGGTAAGGCACAGAAATCAGGGAAATAACTTAAAATTTCAGTGTGGTAAGAACAAGTGTGGTGTAGTGGTTAAGAGCACAGGACTGGGACTCAGGAGATCTGGGTACTAATTCCCACTTAGCTATGGAGCTAATTAAGCGAGTTTGGGCCAGTCACAAAGTCTTAGCCCAACCTATCTTGCAAGATGGTTATTATGAGATAAGATTCAGAGAAGGAAGCCACCATGAGTTTCTTGAAAAAGGGCAGGATATAAATACAGAGTACATAAACAAAACCTATTCTGCTTCTTGTATATAGCCTACAGGAACTGGAAATATAGAAAAATCATAGTCACTCAGGCAGTACCTATATTCCTCAAGATTTTTGCTGCAGAATTTCTGTGCTAATTAACAAGTGCCTGGCAAAAGCTATGATTGATCCTTCCTAAGAACAGCCACTCCTTTATGCTGAAAACTGCCCCCACAAGGAAGTGCTAAAGGTGATATGGTTGCACATCCAATGCATAATCAGACTTCAGACCTTCCTTCTTTATTGCCCATTTCATTTGGCTATACCATCTCTTGGGGGCTAGGACAGCCATACATTTTGGATAGTAGTTGTGATATAAGGACCTAGGCTATTGTTTTGCATGCTCAGGTAACTCTGGACTACTGCAGGGTGTCATAGGTGTTATAGACAGTTTAGATCCAGATTTAGCTGATCCAGGATATGGAGCTAGCCTGGTGACTGCTGATAACTGTTTGAAGCATGTAATGCGGGGGGGGGGGGGTGGATCTAACCAGCTTCCTCTGCTGATGGAAGACTTCTATCAGCAGTGTGGGGAGAGGGACAATTTTCAGCAGTCCCCTCTCCCTTCTCTGCAGCTTCTTGCACCTACCTAAATCAGTTGTTATTTATAAGTGCATCCTATGTAATATAGGGAAATGGGGGAGTGTGTGTGTCCCAGGAAAGCATGAAAAAGACTGCAAGCTAACAGTGCAATCCTATGCAGGATTATTTATCAGTTAAGTCACACTGAATTCAAAGAGAATAACTTCATACTGTTTAGTATTGCATGGTGAATTAGGTAAGGGATAAAGATTCTTATTTTAAAACAAACATTTGGTCTTTCAGTAAATTTGGGAGTTATGCTTGCTGCAACATTAACCCCTCTTTTAATGTGTTTTATAGATACTGGTAATTCTTAAACTGTAGTTTCAAAGACTTATTTTATGCTACTGTTGCCTACTTCTAAGAATGGAATAAATGAAATATATATTGGAAGAAAGTGCAAAACTGGAGCTGCTGTTTGACTGAGAGACGTTCTAGAAGAATGTCAACAAAACCCCAGTAAGTGTGGTTTATCGTTTCTCAGATTCATGCAAATTATCTAAAATAGGAAAATTAATGATGTATCTGGCTCATAGTACGTTCACAGCAGCATGTTTTATTGCAACATTCCCCACACTCATTTTTTGGATCAGTGGAATATTTCAAAATGGAAAGTTTGGGCTTCTTCGTAATGAGTTGGAATTCGTATTTCTTTTAGCCCTAAAATTTAAAATCGAAACAACAGTCAACTCATGCTTCGAATCGTGGTTTCCTTTTCTGCAGTTCTTACTTTCACCAGTAGATGGTTCCAATAGTTAGGTTGCGAAACATTTTGGGTTGCCTTGGCTGAAACGTGCCAGCTCTTCTGTTCATTCAGGCTGTACTCTTGAATCAGATTACAAACAAGTTAATAGATTAGAAGCTCCTGACTAACAGTTACAACACTAGTCAGACCACTTTGCGTCAGCGGTGTGCATACTTTATACCTGCGTAAACAACTTATTGGGCTGAATTTCTCAGTGCTGCAAGTCCAGTAAAATCTGTTCTGATCCATAACAGCTAATAAACTCTATGATAGTTGCTCACACCTAGTTAAATAAAATACTGTTAAGAAAAGGAGTATGCAGTTAGAGCCACAATCTACTGAAATTAGATGGGCCAAGAAAATAAGCATATAGTAAAGCTGTTAATATATTGCCAAAATTGTATCACTTTAGCATTACTGAAATTAATAAAGCTTTGGTGAATAATATATTTGCTGTATTCAGCATTTAGTTTGGGCATACTTTTTATTTTATGTAATGCATACTATCAAGATACCTAACATACCTATACAAGATATAGCTCACCATAATAAAATTCTGAAATTAAGAACTGCCTTGAATTAGAAGGCAATATTAACAAATACACAATTTTCTATCCTAACCAATTGACATTAATTCCGCCCCCCCCTTAAAGAAAAATGTTTTGATGTTTCCCTAGTTTCTTTCTTCCAATGTATAATAAAACAACTCCCACTTTTTATATAGCAGTCTTCTTCTGATCTTCCCTCTCTCTTAGCTCATGAGTCATCTTAACTATAGCGGCCACATCCCATGCTATATTGACTGAAAGTGGATTAATATTCTTCTGATGCAAAGTGATTGGAGTCGGCTGCTACTAAGAAATAAATAATCATTTCCATATCCTCAGCTATAATCAAACCCTCAAGATATCTAAAAGGATATCTACTAACAGGTTATTAGGGAGTACTTATCCCCAAATTAAAGTAATCTTTCAACAGTGTAGACCAAACTCTCATGGGATAAGTCCAGAAGATATGTAAAACATTTGTTTTCTCAGCTACACCTCCAGCATTTGTCTTCAACCTGCATACATAGCTTACTAAGTACAGTTGGCTTTAAGTACTATCTAAGCATAAATTCATACAAATTGTCCTTGATAGTCATACGGGATGCACTGTTTTCAGTTACCTTTCAAATCCAGACTCATATATGGATTCTTCTCTGTATCTAACTTAGCCAGTATTCTGTTCACTTGATTTAAAAAGCAATCCTATGGCCTCTAGACAGCATCTAGGATATCTTGGATTCACAGCTCCAAAGAAGCAGGCAGTCAGGGCCGTCTTAACGCATGGGCCTGATGGGCACTTGCCCGTGGGCCCCATACTAATCTGTGTATGTTAACCCTTGGAAAATGGGAAAACTTCCAAAATTAACAGTAGTTGTAGTTGTCGCAGGGGCCCCAGTACACTGCTTTGCCCGGGGCCCATAATGCTGTTAAGACTGCCATGACCTAATATTCTGGCTAGCTCTGAAGCTAAGCACCATATTTTCCTGGTTCAGATGAACTAGGATACTATAGTTAATGGGTGACTTTCTGGCTTGTTCTTTCACTTTCATGAAAGAAGTGTGTGAATAGCCAAAGTACACTGCTTTGCCTGGGGCCCATAATGCTGTTAAGACAGCCCTACTGGCAGTCCCTGATCTCAGAAGGGGGAATCGTTCTAACTGCTAACTGCTCCTCTCCTTACAACCACTGTAGAAAGGAACGTGACCTCAGAGCAGAGGAAGGGCAGGCATTTCAGCGGGGCCAGGTTGACTGGAGAGCCTAGGATACAAGCTGTCCTGAGGCCTCACCAACCTCCTTTCCTCCGCCTCTGAAACACTTTCACTAGACAGGCAAGGGCAACTAGTGAAAATACAGGGCATAATGATAAGTAAGTAAAGATTGCCTCTGCAACTCCTCCTGCCCTGCATAGGATACTCTAAAGCCTTTGGGTTGAGGCTTATGAGAATCAATGGTACAATCTATGGAATTGCACCCCTGTTATTCTGAATGAATTATAACACTTTTAATCCAAAATAACTGATGTAAGGATTGCAGGCCAAAATGTAACCTACACATTATAAACATTTTTTCCTGCACATGATTTTAAATTTGTAAAGGAATTTTTGTAATTTTGACCCCCTTCATACACAAGTGCCCCTGTATACACAATTGCTCTAATTTTCTGTAATTATTTCATGTGGTTCTGTGGTATGTATATATAACTCAAATACATGGGTAGTGCCTGACTGTTTTCCACCATATGTCTTTGTAATATGAGGACATTCAGATGAGAATATGAATCATGTAAGAGAAGTCCAGCAACTTGGTTGGCTACACATCAGACATGTTTTGACCACTGACCATGTTGAAGACATGCGTATGTGGGCACTATTTCATCACATTCTTATGAAGAGTTGCTGAGAATATGCACAAATGTTCCACATTCATTAATATTTCTTATATGTACTATGAAAGATTCACACACTATTGAAGAACACAGAAAATGAATGTCACATGGAGAAAAAAAATATGCCCTGAAATGATACTTTTAAAATAAAGGAAGCAGGCTTGTTTACAGATAGTTGAAAGATTTGTGATTTCAAAAACCCAAGAGTTGGACACATGCAATACTGAGTATTCAAGTACATCACATGATTAGAGAATTTTAGTATTGGGACGGCATATAAAATGTATTTATTTAAAATAATAAAACAAAACTTAGTAAGCTTGAACAAAAACAACAGTGTGGCATGAAGGTCTCACAAAAATGTGGTGTTTTCAGGGATCTAGGTCTGAAATAAATGGACATTGTATTTGAACTTTGATTTCACACACAGTTCTGCTGTCCCAAGGGCAGAACAGAATCTGGCAACATCCATTTAAAATTGTGCTGGGAAAATTTGGATAAATCCTGTCTGAAAAGCATTACTCCTGTGTGCTTTTTGCATTGTGGGATCAAATCCTGTCTTCCTTCTCAAAACCAAGCTGTCACTGTTTAAAATGGCATTCCCCCGCTCCTTTCTCTCACCTTTAGCTGTGGGCTACAGTAGACGGGCCATTCAGTCCAAATATACATTGTAAATAGTCATTGTTGGAATTCAGTTTACAAGGAAGTATCTTTTGATAGCCCAGAGGCTCCATGTGCCCCGGCCAATTCAGAATGTCTAGAGTAGGTAAGAGTCTTGAGTTCATGCATAGTTTCAGGAGCTTGAATTTACATGTCTAAGCAGACCTGGAGATGGGTTCAAGCTACTGAACTGAAGTGTCAATACAGGCAATTAGAAATATTGTAATCTCATTGTTACTGTATGATTGACTGACATTTCTTTATCTGTTCCGTATGTGATGACCTCAGAATCTTATTGTAATCTCTGCATTCTGTCATCAATTGCCCTGTACCTGTGTACCTATAAATGCCCTGTAATGGTATTGAAGCTTTGCAGCAGAGTTCACTCTGCCTGCCCGGTAATGCATTATTGTATGGACCTGCGGGGAACCTGGGTAATACAATAAAGCCTAGATGGTTTGGACACTTGATCCTTCCCACGAACCCAAGTTTTATTCCCTCTTTTCAAATTGAGATTCTGGGATTCTGACAGTTGCCACCTTAAGTGCAGAAAAAAACCATGCCACTTAAGACTCAGAGCCCCTGAACATGTGCAGAATCGTTTTCCTCTGGGAGATAGACTTTCAAACTGTGGATTTTTCCTTGCTTCACTTTCAATTTAAAAAGCTTTGGAGTGAGGATACAAAGAAATTCCTGGGAAATATGCAGCTTCTGGGTCAGAACAGACATTACATTAAATCTGTATCTTGAAGCTACATCTCCCACCATTTGTATTCTAGAGCAGTTGCAAGACCGCTATCCCCAAGCTAGCACAAGGGATCGGGCGCCTTGTGCCTACACTTGAATAAAAAGCGGAAGGATGTAGTTGCTAGAAACAGATTGTGAGCAGTATTTCTATGGGTCCTCAAATGTTTAAGAGAAAACATGGAACAACGTGCATACTTAAATTCAGTGGGTTGTATCCACTGCTAGTCTAATTTTATTTATTTAAAACATTTATATGCCGCCTATCGCGCCATAGCATCTCAAGGCGACTCGCAATCAAACAATTAAAAGTTTAATTCGTATTAATTTCGATAGTTTTACAGTGAACTGGATAAACATTGGGTGCAAGCACGTTCTTGGAATCTCCCTGCATAAATCAATGCCAGTTCCTCCTAAGACTTAGGACCTAAGTAAATATAGCCAGTATTGTGCGGCTGCAATCCCTAAACACATTTCCCTGGGAATAAAGCCTACAGCTATCAACAGGATTAATTGCAGCAGAATCAATGTGTTCAGGATTAAACTGGAAAGGGCGGAATGTCCCGGGGAGTCAGACTTCCTTAGCGGCTGGCGGCGTGACTGCGAAGTGACTCTGCAATCCTACAGTTTTCTTGAGTATCGCACTGAACACAACAGGAGCAAGCAGACATGGGAACGCTCTGCCACCCTCAGAGCAGAGAAACCGTCTAGACGGCCAAGAAAGCAGCAGGCGTGTTTTTGGGGCAGGGAAACGGGATATCGCACCCCAGTGGCGTGACTGCGCCGCAGCCCCGCCCACTGCAGGAAGGACGAGCTGCAGTGACGTAGAGAGGTTCGATTGGTGGTTCCGACTTCGACGGGGCGGGGAAAGGCGGTTTCCCGGAGGTTTCGTAGGGTGTTCTCGCTCTTGGCACCGCCCAGCGGAAGGGGTGGAGAGGAGTGTCTGTCTTTCCGGTGCTTTACTTGTAGTTCCCATTGGACTAATTCTCGGAGCCGTGCCGGTTATTGCCGAAGCCTCGTATCGCAGCAAGCGGGAGACTCCAAGACGCCCTCGAGGATGGTCTGCTTTATTTTATGCGGCCGAGGCTGTTGGAGGCCGCGCGCCTTGAGCCTCGGTGTCGCCTGCTTGCTGGCGCTTCTGCCCGGCCGGGTGAGTGGAGTGTGGTGCCTGAGGAGCGAAGTTGAAGCTGGGGGAGAGTGGTCTTTCAGAGCCTCCCTGAGGGAGACTATCCCACCTTGAAATGTTTGCCTTCGAACACTTAAGGCTGCCTCCCCTAACCTGATGCCCTCCAGATGGGTGGGAAGTGCTATAGTTCCCATCATCGACTGTGCTGGCTGGTACGAGAGTTGTAGGCGCGCCCTGCAGAGCTTTGTCTTAGGGGGAGGCTAGTGAGTGAGGGAAAATAAATACGGGTGGGGTCGCCACGGGCTGCAGTACTGGCTCCGCGATGATTTCGGAGCTGAGGCGTGCGACTAGCCGACAGTGTCCGTCTAAAGGCGTGACCTGGAGGGAAGAGAATGTCCCGGTGGAAAAGTTTTCTTGTGACGCTAATCACTTTGATTAACAGCAGTCCACGTGGCTGCCTCTTTTGCTAGTCCCAGTTAAGAGTGTTGTTTTGGGTGACTCTCTAGAGCCAGAGTAGCTAAAGAGGAACTGTGTGTCGGCAACGCAATGCTTACTGCGAAAGAGGCATACATCTGTGGAGCTAGACTGTTAGCATGCTTCATTGGAAAGTTCTTGACAGTGCTTCAGAGTAAGCTACATTGCAGCTAAGACTTCTTTCAGCTGGACAGGTAGATTGCAGCGGAAGACTTATTTTAGCTGGACAGTTAATTTACTGTTCTTTTTATGAACTGCGGTGTCACCACATACGTTTTAAAGGTGGAGTAGGTCTTCTTGCTTGCTTGGTGAACTTTTGTGCAGTAAGATTTCTGACACCTGAAATCATGTTTTCAAATTGCCAAATCTGAGTGTTTCCACTTCCTCTTTAAAAGAAATGTGAGTTGCTGAGAGAGCTGACCTTCCATGAAAATGAGTTAAAAGAGCCATCTTGGATTCACCCTATCGTCTTTTCCATTGCAAGATGGTTTTCAAATAACTTTTCCAGTTAAAATGTCAGATTATCTGAGGGATGGTGTTCCTAGGTAAAACTGTAAGGCTGCCTGAGGCAG
The DNA here is from genome assembly GCF_004798865.1 of Varanus komodoensis. NCBI lineage: Eukaryota > Metazoa > Chordata > Lepidosauria > Squamata > Varanidae > Varanus > Varanus komodoensis. Next base: position 25,510,140 of record NW_025335438.1, read on the forward strand.
ATAACTTTGATTTCAGGACACTATGCTACATCAAAATATGTACAAAGAGCTTTCTTTGGTTCAAAGTGTTTTGGGTGTGTGAAAAATTGAGCAACCATAATCCATTGTTAGAAACCTCAGAATCAAGTTTCTAAGCCTTATGACGTAAGATTGATGGTTGCAGATGCTCACAACTATTTTACATCTGGCTCTGAGAGGCTATTTGGATGTGATGCGTATTAATATAGTGCATAGAAAACTACTTGGTGGACTTCTTGCTTCACAAGCCTTGTACTGAAATTAGTGGAAGCTGCTGTTCTTATTCTCTCTCTTGGTTCTTTTTTGAATTGGGTTCTTACCTGGCACAGGTTCAGATCATATTGAGCTTTCTTGAGTGACATTATATAAATAGTCTAGTCTCCAGTAGATAGACCTATATACCAATTTGTAGAAGACAACAGGCTGCTCACAAAGAAGGATTTGCATATCAATGATTCCTGTCAGTGGACATGTGACTGAGCATGACACACTTGTGTTGGTGTAGCAAGCATCTTGCTATAAAGCAGCTCACAATAGGAAATAACATGAGCTGGTTCGTAGCTTAGTGAGAGAGAATGATGTACAAGAGGTGGATTTAAGTTCTCCTAAAAGCTGTAAATGTGGGTTCTATAAGAAACAACATGTTTTGAATGTACTATTACTATCAATTACTGTAAATAAAAATAGAGGGAAGCAGTGTTGCTGTGAACCTGCTTCCAAGTTCAGCATTCTAATCCCATGGTTAGTAGAGGATAGAGAATAGAGCCTTTGTAGATTGTCGCTCATTATGCTCCTAATTCCCTCTATAAATCAGCCTTGTATTGTACAATTGAATTAAGGGCTCTTGTTATGAAACAGTAAAGGTGTGATATACAATGTCCCAAGTTTGATACCTGGGCATAATCTTGCAGGAGAAGTAGTGGGGAAATAACAGACGTACATCTATTGCCGGTCTGTTAATTGCTCTCCCAGCCATTATTGCTGGTTATCAATTGACCCCCCCCCACACACACACACTAACCCATGCACACATTATTGCTTGGCTCACATAGCAGGATGGGTGCCAGGAGGATACTGAATTATTGGGAGTAGGCCTTTTTTCTTGTGTTTGTAGCGGTAAGGTCACTGACAAGTTGGAGACCCTTTGTCAGCACTGATTAGGTGTGATAGTGAACGATCCACTGTCTCAGTCCCATTATATGCACTATCCTACAGAAATTTGAGAGAAAAAGAATTCAGGAAGATAGTAATTTCCCAGCCATCACAAGCATATGAGTAGATATGTAGCTGAACTCTTGTGTCTCTGAAAACGTGGTGATAGACACTGGAATGAAAACTGCAGCTTTCACCAGCACTGTGTCTACATGTTGGGCGTTGCTGTTACAGTCTGGTCAGTCATGCAGGAACCCAGATATGAAAAAAGTGTCAACCCTACACAAGAGCAGTTGATTTCCCAAAGTTTGGTGTTGCATGTTGGTGTTTGGTGTTGTAGTCTGCATGGCATGATGGAGACTGGTTGTTGGTTGAGAGCATAATGACTGGAGCAACGATAACAGACAGGTCCTAGAGAGTTTATTTGGGGTTGGCAAGTGTGCAATGAAAGATTCACCTCTTGAGGATAGTGATATCTGTAAAACATAGGATACACAATTCTTTGCTGGGTGTCGATGATCTGATCTTGTAAGGAATATCTAGCCACTATTAATAGTGAGTGGTGTGTCCAGTGTTTGAAAGCAATGTACCTGTGGTCTGCTTAGCTTTCCCCAATTCATATTGGGACCCTCCGTCCAATTCTGCATTGCATACTTTTTCTATCTCCTCTTGTTGGAAACTTTTCTGAAAACCTGCTGAATAGGAGGGAGCTCAGTTTGCCCCATATGGCATCCTGGGAAATGGGTAAATAGACATATCCTGTATCCATGTATGTTTTGTTCTATTCACTTTGAGCAAAGGGCTGAATTGGAGAGCTTTTAGGAGTTTTTCTTTAACATAGAGACTAATTCTGCCTGGTGAAGAGCTCTTTTCTGATGATTTGTGTGTGTGCATACACAGTTAGGGTACCTAAAAGCAGTATATGGAATTATCAGATTGACGACTTGTAAAGTTTCTGAGAAAATATAAGTATTGATTGTTTCCTCTTCTTCCTTTAGTTGTCGGCGTTAATGTGATTTTGCGTGCGTGCGTGTGAAGTTCTTACTTTTACTATTATTGAGAGTTGCCATTTTTCTTTTCTATCACCTTGTTTTGCTGCCTGTGAGAATTTCTGGGGACTTGTCCTCTTTGATATAGTGGAGTAGATAATGTATGGAGGCTGAAATGGTAATTGTGTGTCCATTGTAGTGTTGTTTTTTTCAAATATCAGCTTCTTCATATGTGTAATACTATACCTTTGTTGGGAATTGGACTTAGGTTGTGTGAGTATAGGATTCTAAGAATTCTTTCCTTATCAAGTAAAATGTGTGGGAAGTTGCTGCTTCGAGGTATCTTAAAATTAGAGGACTACTGCAATATTATGCAGGATGTAAATGTTAGCATTGCACTCTGATAGTCACTGAAGAGACTATTTGAAAAACAGTTTAATTGCAGTTCTAAAATGTAGCATGCTTAAATTGAGGCAAGCTGGTAGATGACATTCTTCATTCAGAGTTTCTTGATAAGAGTTACTAAGTTGTCTTTAGACAAAACCAGCTAATTCAGAACAAAACCCTTTTGTATTCAGTTGTCCCAAAGAGCTAGGCTCAGTTCAGAGTTCATGTCCAGCCATGGTTAGGGAAACTTAATTATAGGTTGGCATGATTTGAGTTGACAAACCATAATTGCAGCTGCTATTCTGTATTAAGAGGCCACTGTACCTAGACAGAACTGAATCAGGCAGCTTTAAGTGATGGTTTGCTGGAAAATTCGGAAAAATTATTTGAGTTTCATACTCAGCTCATCAGAAACCATTGCTTAATGCAATGTCTGAATTAGGGACCAGCTAAAAACAGGGTGATACAAAGAAAAACAAAAGTGGCACAATCAGAAGCATACCTACTTGGTTTGTGCAAGTCTGTCTAATTTTTGGAAATGAGCTCCTTCTACAGGGTACTTCCTTCTGAAACACAAGACCATGTATTGTAATTTTATAAACATCTTTCCAAAATATGCAGTACTAAAAGAACCATGGACTAATTAACTGCATTTGTTTCTAAATGCGTTACAAATTTCCAACACAAAAAATCACTTAGTCATAGTGGTATTTATTTCTGTACTGCCTCATAGCTGAAGCTTTCTGGGTGTTTATATCAATGCATAAAACACACAATAACGTACAATACACATACCATAAAAGCAAAGCAGCATTACAATGATTTAGAACTGCTAAAATACAGTATACAGTAAAATTACTCTGTAAAAAAAAAAGAAATGCTAGGGATGGGTAATCCCCTCAAACTCCCTAGGTAGCTAAGAAAATTTCTAAATGCCTTAGCATAAAGGTCTGTCTTAACCCAACACTGAAAAGATTACAAGTTTGGGCCATAGTGGGGGACAATGTTCCATAGATGGGGGCCACCACTGAGAAAGCCCCCCCCCCGCCACCCTTTGAATCTCCCTTGGAGTTGGCACTCAGAGGAAGGCCCCAGAGGCTGAGACTAGTTTCCAAGTAAACTGAGAGAGGCGCTCCAACAGGTATTGCAATCCCACACTATGTAAGGCGTGACAAGTTAAAACCAGCACCTTGAATCGGGCCTGAAAGCACACAGGCAGCCAGTGTAGTGCAAACATGCAGGTAGCCAATACAAATAAAATTCAGCATTAAAAATTCATACACAATTATTTATAAACTTTTAAAAATACAATAAACATGACTACTAGCTGAAACTAAAAACTCCTTGTTACTGCACATTTGCCTGATTCTAAGACACTATTATAGATCTTAAGTCCCGGAGGGAAAAGTTTGCATGTATTCTGCTTGATGGTACTCAATACCCACTCAATTTAAAGGACTGTGGCAATTTCCCCACATACATTTTCCTGCATTAGCAATGGATAGCATAACTAACATGCTTATGGGAAATAGAAATTCTCTTCCATTTTGCTGATTAACAAAAAACCTCCATGTCACATACTTGTTTTCAGCAGACACATGTGTAATGACTAGGGCATAGTAACGCAAACATCTTTTTTGCTTGCAATTCACTTTTTATCAGTATATCCTTCAAATTTCTTGAGTGAGAAAAGAGATCAAAGAGATTTTTGCAATGTTCCTAGAAGAAAAAATAAGCATAACGTGAGAATGTTTCCAGTGCAATCCTTTATAGCCAAAATCTATAGATGGGTACACTTGGAGGATTTTGACTTTCACTGGGTTTTTATAGTTTTACTGTTTCACATGTCCCAAGCATAGCAGGGGTACCCAGTAATTGATATCATTTGTTGTATGCATATTAAGATTTTATATCAAAGGCACACAGAAAAAGTGTTAAAACACAGTTACATCCACCTAACCTTTCCTACATGGATCTTAGCATTGAAATAAGAGCAGAAGACGTTCTAAAATTCAGTGTAGACATTGCTGTGTGTGGTTTGGTATAGACATGTCCATGTTTTTGTGTGTTAGGGTGAAACCATGGCAACAAATACGAATGAAGGGTACTTTTTTGGTTACACTAATTCAAGTAGGCACTGCCTGAATCTCTTCCAAGGAATTGTTGAAGACTTGCAGAAAGAAACTTTGTAATGCTAAGACAATAGTGTCTCAGTTCTTGAAAAGGCAAATGATTTGTAAAAGTATGGTGCTGTTTTCCTGTTCTGCAATTTATATACATGTTTGGTTAGCTGGAAAGTGAAGAGATGCTAAAGAACAATTGGATTTAAAACAAACAATTTCCATGTGAATTTTGATCTCTAAAAGAAAAGTGCTTCTATAACTTCATCTGTAAGCTACTTTATGTAAACATAATTAACTTTCTGGGTTGTTGAGAAAGAAACAAAGCAGACTTTTAACTCACAAATTGTTGTTGGGCTAAAACTGTGCTGTGGCTCCCTTATCAATTCAGAGTGCTGGGTTCAGATGTGATGACAAAACAGCTACATGCTTGTTTGGCTTTGCCAGAGTCTCTTTCCTATACACATAGTCTGTCTGAATGAACCCTGTGTATTTCTATACTGGCATGTTTCCAGATTAACGTCTTTGCCTAGAGTTACTGTTTTCAAGTTCAGTTTCAATTTTCTTCCACTCCAGCATGGCCCAAACTAACTATGGATTGCTTAACCCATCCCTAGAAATGACTACCACACTTGCTGCTTTCACTTTAACAATGCCTCATTCCTGGGTTGTTTAGTTTGATGTCCAAATTCAGCACCTTGAATTGTTAAGGAAGAAGCAATACAGATTTTTGCTATTTGATATCATTTCAAATGTTCCTCTTTTTGTAAGAGACCAAAGGCGCTATGTATTGCTTCTCTGTATCTGTCCCTGTAAGTTACAGTATATCACAGAAGTGAGTACACCCCTCACATTTTGTAAATATTTTATTATATCTTTTCATGTGACAACTCTGAAGAAATGACATTTTGCTACAATGTAAAGCAGTGAGTATACAGCTTGTATAACAGTGTAAATTTGCTGTCCCCTCAAAATAACTCAACACACAGCCATTAATGTCTAAACTGCTGGCAACAAAAGTGAGTACACCCCTAAGTGAAACTGTCCAAATTGGGC